>NC_135310.1:68066122-68397908 GCF_048772815.1 Callospermophilus lateralis
TTCAGTAGATTTTGTTCTCTAGCACTTCCTCCCCTCCTAGCTTTCTCTCATCCCCTTCTTCTGCTTTATTGGTCTCCTTTCTAATTTCATGAGATTCCTCCCCTTTTTAAATTCCCTTTATCCTCCACCCCCAAACCCTTCACATGAAAGACAACTATTTATCCTGAATTTTTGAGTCTAGCTTTTTTCACTTAGCATTATGTTCTCTGTTTTAATCCATTTACCATCAAATAATGTAGTTTCATTCTTATTTATGTCTGAGTAAAACCCCATTGTGTGTATATACCACATGCTCTTTATCCATTCATTTGTTGACAAAGAAGCACCTGGCCTGGTTCCATAATTTGGTTATTGTGAATTGCACTACTATTAACATCTGTATGCATGTGTCAATACAGCATGATGCTTTTAGTTGTTCTGGGTGAATACCAAGGAGTGCGACGAATGGGTTACATGGTTGTCCCTTTATTAGCCTTTTGGGGAATCTCTACACTGCTTTCTAAAGTGGTGTGTTTTGTTGTTGTTGTTGTTTTTGAATTTTGTTTGTTTGTTTTAAAGTGCTTAAATACTTGAAGATCAGGACAAGTAAAAAAATCTTTCTAATTCTGTTATTTGTAGCTTTTAGTTCATATATTCCTTAAAATTATTAATCATGTTTTCTAGGGTTATATTTAATGTTATTTATAATAAGATAGTCCCAGAATAAAAAAAAAATCCTTAATTAATCTGAATTGGACACTTTCTGATAAATATCTAGACTATGAAATAACCAAGGACCCAGTTATAGTTTTCTAATATCTGACATGAAATAGATGAACTGCACAATAAGATGTGCTACTTTCATAAGAAAAATATAGTAATATTTTTTGAAATTAAAATAAGATAAATATACAAAAATATTTTTAAGAAATCATTCTTTTTTATTTATTCTAATTAGTTATACATGACAGCAGAATGCATTTTAATTTATTGTACACAAATGGAGCACAGCTTATTATTTTGCTGATGGTATGTGATGAAGAGTAGCACCATAATGTGGTATACATGAACTTAGGGCAATGATGATCATCTTATTCCATCATCTTTCCTCTTCCCATGACCCCTCCCTTCCCCTCCCTCCCCTTTTCCCAAAGTTCCTCCACTCCTCCACTCCCCATTATGGATCAGCATCCATTCATCAGAGAAAACATTTGGCTTTTGGTTTGGGGGATTGGTTTACTTTGCTTAGCATGATATTCTCCAACTCCATCTGTTTACCTGCGAATGCCATGATTTTATTCTCTTTTAATGCTGAGTAATATTAAATTGTGTATATATGCCACAGTTTCTTTATCCATTCATCTATTAAAGGGCATCTAGGTTGGTTCCACAGTTTAGCTATTGCAAATTGGGCTGCCATGAACATTGATATGGCTATGTCACTAAGTCCATTGGGTATAGGCCAAGAAGTAGGATAGCTGGGTTAAATGGTGGTTCCATTCCAAGTTTTCCAAGGATCTCCATACTGCTTTTCAGAGTGGTTGCACCAATTTGCCGTTCTACCAGCAATATATAAGTGTACCTTTTTATCCACATCCTGGACAACACTTATTATTGCTTGTATTCTTTAAAATTGCCATTCTGACTACAGTGCATTTCTCTACTTATTAGAAATGCTGAACATTGTTTCATATATTTGTTGATCAATTGTACATCTTCTTCTGAAAAGTGTCTGTTCAGTTCCTTAGACCATTTATTAATTGGTTATTTATGGTTTTGGTGTTAAATTTTTTGATTTCTTTATGAATTCTGAAAATTAGTGCTGTATCTGATTTGCATGTAGTAAGATGTTCTCCCACTCTGTGGGCATTCTCTTCATGTTATTGATTGTTTCCTGTGCTGAGAAGCTGTTTTTTGTTTGTTTGTTTTTTGTTTGTTTTTTTGGTCACTGTGACCAAAAGACCTGACAAAAACAATATAGAGGTGGAAAAGCTTGTTTTGGCTTATACTTTTAGAGTGTCAGTTCATAACTTCATTATTCTTTGTCCAAGAGGAGGCACAACATCATGATGGAAAGGTATGAAGAAAGCATCTCAGAACATGACATCAGGAAGCAGAAGAAAGTCCTGTTCACCAGGGACAAAATATAAATCCGAAAGGCACATCCTTGATGACCTATATCCTCCAGCCACATACTACCTTCCAAATGGCTCTGGCTCAAGTTTCCCAGACCATTTTGAATGAAAGTGGTAATACAGTACATCCTTGTCTTGTCCCAGTTTTTAGAGGGAATGCTTTCTTTCTTTCTCTTTCTTTCTTTCTTTTCTTTTCTTTTTTTTAAGAATGATATCAACCTTGGGTTTGGCATAAATTTTTCAATAGTGGGTTATGTTCCTGTTATCCCTAGTTTTTCTAGTGTATTGAACATAAATGTGTGCTGTATTTTGTCAAATGTTTTTTTTTTCCTGCATCTATTGAGATGATCATGATTCTTGTCTTTAAGTCTATTGATGTGATGAATTGTGTTTATTCATGTCCATATGTTTCACTAACCTTGAATCTCTGAGATGAACCCCATTGATCATGGTGCACTATGTTTAATGTGTTTTGTATGCAATTTGCCAAAGTTTTATTGAGAATTTTTTAAATCTATGTTTTTCTGGAATATTGGTCTGATGTTTTATTTACCAGATGTGACTTTTTCTGGTTTTAGTGTCAGGGTGATACTAGTCTCATAGAATAAGTTTGGAGGAGTTTCTTCCTTTTCTATTGCATAGGATAATTTTAGGAGTATTGGTATTAGTTCTTCTTTGAAGGCCGTGTAAACTCAGCTGTGTATCCATCTGGTCCTAGGTTCTTCTTGGTTGGTAAGCTTCTGATGGTATCTTCCATTTCATTGCTTTGTGTTAATTGTTTTTTGAAGGTCTTGTAGAACTTGGCTAAGAATATGTCTGATCCTAGGCTTTTCTTGGTTGGTAGGATTTTGATGGCATCTTCTATTTCATTGCTTGGAATTGCTCTGTCTAAATTATGTATGTCCTCCTGCTTTCATTTGGATAGGTTATATGGATCTAGAAATTTTTCAATGTCTTTGAGATTTTTTATTTTATTAGAGTATTCATTTTTAAAATAGTTTTTAAAATTTCTGTATTTCAGTAGTGTCCATTGTGATATTTCCTTTTTTATCAACAAATTTTAGTAACTGAATTTTTATCTTTTTAACTCCATTAGCATGGCTAAGGGTTTGCCAATTCTATTTATTTATTCAAAAAGCAACTTTTTGTTGTGTTAAATTTCTGAATTGTTTCTTTTGTTTCTATATCACTGATTTCAATTTTGGTTATTCCTCATTTTCTACTGCTTTTGGTGTTGATTTGTTCTTTATCTAGGGCCTTGAGATTTAACATTAGATCATTTATTTGTTGACTTTCTATTTTTTTTAATGAATGAGCTCAATGCATTAAGCTTTCCTCTTAACATTGCCTTCATAGTGTTCCAGAGATTTTGACATTTTGTATTGGTGTTCTCATTTACCTCTAAGTATATTTGTTTTATTTCATCCTTATTTTCTTCTTTCCATTAAACATTCAATCATGTATTATTTAGTCTCCAGGTGTTGGAGTATTTTCTATTTTTAATTTTATCTTGATTTATAATTTCATTCCATGATGATCTGATGAAATGCATGGTAGTATCTGCTTTTTTTTTATTTGCTAAGAATTGCTATATGGCATAAGATATGGACTGTCAAATTCACCAGTATTGTTGTGCTGTGTTCTCTTTGATTCTTAAAATTGGGAAGGGTTTGTTTCATATAGATAGATGCTTCATTGTTTGAGGAATAAATAGTTATAATTGTTGTCTTGTTGACGTATGATTCCCTTAAGCCGTATGAAATGTCCTTCTTTGAAATCCACTTTATCTAATATGAAAATTGAAACTGCTGCTTGTTTATGCCATTCATGTGAGTGATATCGTTTTTTTTTTTATACTTTCACCTTCAGACTGTGCATTTTTTTGCCTATGAGGTGAGTCTCATGGAGACAGCATGTTGTTCGGTTTGGTTTTTAATGCTGTCTTCCTGTCTATGTCTTTTGGAACAAACTATTGACATAACAAAAAAAATGTTGTGGTTTAAATATTAGGTGTCCCACAAAAAGCTCATGTGTAAGACAATGTAAGAAAAGTTTAGAGGTGAAATGATTGGTACTGGAAGTCTTAACCTAATTAGTGCATTAATCCCCTGACAGGGTTTAATTGTAGGCAGGTTGTGTATGGCTGGTGGAGGTGGGCCATTTGAGGTGTGACTTTGGGTAAATATTTTGTCCATGGTAAGGAGAATCTCCCCCTCTCTCTGCTTCCTGGTATCAAGTCCTGAGTCACTTTCCTCCACCACATTCTTCCGCCATGATATTCTGACTTATCTTGAGCCTTGATGATTGAAGTTGGCTCCCTATGGACTGAGGTCTCTGAAACCATGAGCCCTCAAATAAACTTATCCTCTAATTTTTCTTGTCAAGTCTTTTGGTCATTGCAGTGAAAAGCTTACTAAAACACAAATATTATGTATTTCATGATTCAATTTATAGAAAATTCTTTAAATGACAAAATTATACAAATGGATACCTGATTTACTATTTGAGATTCCCAGCAGTGGATGGTTGGAAAGCTAATGTGACCCAAATGAAAAATTTCTGTGGTGATAGAACAGCTTATAGTTTGATTGCTGTGATGATTTAACAAGTCTCCATCTTTGAAACAGTTACCTAGGTGTAAACCCATATATTGTACCAATGTTGAATTTCTAGTTTTGATACTGTAGTTATACAAGTCTAACCATTTGGAGAAACTGGGTAACAGGTTCATAGAGATCAACTTCAGAATGTTTGTGACTTCATAGAAATTTTCATAATCTGTGTCTAAAAATAGAAACTTCACAAAAAGCTAGTGTGAAGGATGTGAAAACCTGTAATGATCATGATCATTATGAAGGTTTTTAAGGTATACTTGGAGCTAGCACTTAGCAATGGAAAGAACTCATATTGCTCTGACTTCCATCCCCAGTACTGCAAAAATTAATTAACTAATTAATTAATTAATTAAAGACTAAAGCTAAATGCCAGTGAAGATGTAGAGTAAAGGGAATGCTTCCAAACAGTTGGTGAGAAGGTAAATTAGTAGAGCAATTAAGGAAAACAGTTAAAATTTTCCTCAAAATATTAAAAATAGAACTACAATAAGATCCAGAAATCCTAGTCCTAAAGGAAGTCAAATCAGTGTGTCAAAGAGACTATTTTAGTCAGCTTTTTCAGTATCATAACCAAAAAACCTGACAAAAAAAATTAGAGTAGGAAAAGTTTCCTTGGGTGCTCACAGCCTCAGAGGTCCAATCCACAGATGGCGGAATCCATTCCTCCTGGATCAAGCTGAGGCAAGACATCAGGTGGAAGTGTGTAGTGGAGGAAAGCAGCTCTGATCATTGTACCAGGAAGCAGAGAGAGGTCTGCGCTTAACAAGGACAAAATATAAGCTCCAGAGGCATGCCCCAAGGGACCCACCTCCTCCAGTCACACCCAACCTGCCTGTAGGTACCACCAAATTAATTCAGGGGAATGATGCACTGATTAGTTTAAACCTTTTATAACCCAATCATTTCACCTCAAAACTTTTTTGCATTATCTCACACATGAACTTTTGGGGGACCTCTCATATCTAAATCAAACAGAACCATCTGCAATCCCATGTTCCTTCTTGTACTCTTATAATAGCCAATAAATGGAAATGATCCAAGTGCTCATCATCTAATGAATGGGGAAAATATAAATAATGGCTTAGGATTCTGCCATCAAACAAATAAAATCATATCATTTTCAGAACATCGGTGGAAATGAATATCATTATGTTAAGTGAAGTAAGTCAGGCACAGAAAGGCAAATACTACATTATCCCAATTATATATGGAATCCAAAGTATTTCATCTCATAGAAGTTGAATGTAGAATGGTTGTTACTAGACACTGGAAGAGTAGTTTGGAGGGAGGAAGGGCAGAAGTGTATCAATGGGTACTATATTATTGTTAAGTAGGAGTAAAAAGTTCTGGTGCTATTGCACCTAGGATGCTTATAGATAATGATACTTGCACTATGCATTTCATAAAGTTAAAGGATTTTGAATGTTTTTACCTAAATAAACAGTAAAAGTTTGAGGAGTTAGATATGTTTAATCTGATTTAAATATTAAAATGTACACATGTATTCAAATATGTCACCACATTAATATGTGCAATTTTTAATTTCTATATATCTGTTCAAAATAAGTTTAAGTAAAAAATAAATAAAGCTAAACAAAAAGACAAACAAGCAGAAGCTATCGATAATTGAGTACACAAAACTCAAGTCCCAAACACTCAGTTTAACTGTCTTACATAGCCCCCATGAAACATCAAGGATCACTGTTCACTTTCTCCTCTCCTCTGTTGTGAAATCAGTACTTAATTTAGCCCAACAACATACTGTCCTTGAACATGTGTGTTTAAGCTCTGCTTCTGTATTTTTCACTTATAATATTCTGTCCATCTTGAAAGCCCCCTGTTCTTCTTTTTCCCCATTTTTATGACACAAGTATACATATTTTGAGTGCTCAACTAGTACCAGTACATACGCTAAAAATTTATAGTATTTTCTTGATTTTAATATTCACAAAAACACTTTCAAATAGGTTCTTGTTATTATTGGGCCTGTTTTACTAATAAGAAAACTGAGACACAAAAATTAAGTGAAATTTCCAAGGTCAGGCAGATAGTGCTATAGCAAAACAGGAAATAAGATGAAAATCCACATAAAAGAAGGCATATATGGACTTTTCAAGGAGACCCAAGAAAGTCATTATCCTAAAAAAGTTTTGAATTTTATAGATAACTTTCATATTCTCTTTATTTCATTTTATTTCATTTTCCTCAATTTGATATCAGTAAAAATTGATATCTGATAAAAATGTATAACAGAATTAAGAAAATATTATATTAAAACTGAATAATCGATTTTTCAGTTTGGACACAAAACAATAATACTATTAGTTCATTTTACTGTTTTAAAACCATACAAATAATAAAGCAAACTGCTAAAAGTCTGAAAAGAATTTCATTGGACTTCTGATTTTCTTCAAGAATGTGTAGAACTTTTGATATTTAGGACATTTTAAACCTAAAACCCAATGTTTAGTTGAACATAAATCCTGTGACAGGATATCTTTAATTGTAGGGTGCATCTGGTGGTTTGGTATTATTAAATCTTCTACATGTATGTGTACACATATATTTTTAGTTTTATCCTTCAACTAGTTGACTAGGGAAGGCTTTCAAAAGATTTAAGAGGTCTTTGTTTGTTGAACAAATGTTTTTTATTCACTGTAGGGAAAGAGGTTAATCCTGCTGTGTCAATTAGCTTAATTGATGGGGAACTTCAATGGGTCCTGGGGTGTGTTAAATTCCTGAGGTGAAACTATTGAGAGAATTAGTTAGAGGAACTTTCACAGTTGGGAAAGCTTTTAAATGCACTTGACTTAATCTGAGATGAGTTAGCATACTTTCACACATATTAAATGCCCCAAATCCTCCTTCCTTCAGTGCCTTTGATGTCAGGACAAGCTCTGGCTGTCCCCCTGCAGCTTTCTTCAACTGCCTTTCACTTAGACAAAAAGCACATGGTTTGTCCTCATGAATCCTTGGGGTAAAATTAAGACCAGTGTTTGGAAATTACTGTCGTGCAGGGAAGAACATTCTCCAGGTGGGCTCTCAATGATAGCATGTAGACTCAGACCCTGGGAAACAGATTTGTGATCCTGGCAGGTGAAAGATGATGTAAAACTCAGTTAGGATAGTAGACATGCTTTATTTAGAGGTGGCAACAGCCTCCTGAGTCTTTCCTTAGCTTTGTTTTATGTGCAGGCAAAACAAAGAAGGCACAATACCAATATCTACTCAGAAGCAGATACTTATGATCTTGAGAACATATGTTGAATTAGGGTGTTTATGACCTTCATTACATACTAAAAACAGCTGGCCAGAAGTCTTGGTGAAGGAGCCTAAGTGTTGCCACTTGGATCTGTCCCACATATGCCTATGTGTATTTAGGGGCAGGGGTTCATTCACAAACCAGTATGAATTCAACTGGTAGTTGTAGAGATCTATACATTATTTATTTCCATCTTCCCAGTGCAATAAACCAGACTCAGAAAGGCTAAATAGCTTTCCAATTTGCAAAGCAGAGCTAAGGCTTAAATACTTTAAAATTATGTGTTTTAATAAGCTTTGCATTACTGTGGATGAAATACCTGATAACAAATTAGAGGAGGGATATTTGGGGTTCATGGTGTTTCAGAGGTCTCAGTCCATAGAAGGCTAAATCCATGGGTCCAAGTGAGGTAAGACATAAAGAACACAGGGCAGACTTGAGATTTTAAAACAGCTCACCTCTTGGCATCCAGAAAGCAGAGTGAGAAAAAGGGAAGGGTCCACAGGGACAACACATCCTTGGAGAGTATGTCCCTAGTGATCCACCTCCTCTAGCCATACCCCATAGGCTTATAGTTAGTTCATTAAACCTAGGATGAACTGATTGGTTCACATCTCTTATAATCCAATCATTTTACCTCTGAATATTCTTGCATTAATACTGAAGTTTTAGGAGAACACCACATATACAAATCTAACAGTGTTCTTTTCTCTAAATCAAACTGAAAACATTAAAGATAGCTTAGAGGGCATATGCTAAAAGGAATTAAAGTCTTTGTTGTTGGGGGGAGAGTTTGGACAAGGGTCTTCACAGTGTCTTGGAGTGACTTAAGAACACATTCATTTTCTGAAGTGTTTGAAAATTAATGAGATCCATAAGTATCCAAGGACAACTCTCTCTCTCCCTTTCCCCACCCCCTGTGCCCTTACCCCTTCTTTTGCTTGCCAGGATGTCTGGTGCACACAGGGCAAACAAAACAATGAAAAGGCAACTTTAAGCGTCTGGAACCTAAATTGCTCTGCATTTTTCAGCTAATTGACAGGACTCCTCTCAGCCACCCTTATTGTCTCTACAAAGTGTTGGTAGCTAGAAGAAAACAGAGGTGAAATGTTCCATGACATTAATCTGGGCAAATATTTCCTGGCTATAATCCCAAAACCCAAGAAACAAAATAAAAAATAAACAACTAGGAATACATCCAACTTACAGTTCCTGCACAGCAAAAGAAACAATTAATAAGAGTGAGAGACAATCCAAGGATTGGAACAAAGTATTTGCAATTAATATGGCTGGTAAGGACCTAATATCCAAAATATGCAAGGAACAACTCAATAGATAGAAAATAAACAACCCAATATAAAAATGGCCAAAGCAAATAGACACATCTCAAAAGAAGACATATACATAATCAACAGATTTATGAAAAAATGTGCATTGTCATACAAATTAAAAACACAATGAAGTATCACCTTATGCATGTTAGAATGACTGTTAAAAAACAGAACAAACATTCATGAGGGTTGGAAAAAGGTCATTCTTGTGCTTTGTTGATGAGGTATAAACTAAGGGTCATTATAGGAAATAGGACTGAGGTTTTTTAAAAAAATACAGTACAACAACTCTGATCCAGAATTGTACTTCAGGGTACATAGAAAAAGGAAATGAAATCAGCATGCTGAAGCAGTATCTACATTTTCCACTGCAGCATTATTTACAATAGTTAAGAAAGGAAGATAGTCTAGGATGTCTAGACAATATTGTATACATAAACAATAGAATATTATTTTGCCAAAAAGGAGTAATTGTAGTCAATTATGGATGAGCCTACAGGACATTATTCTAAGTAAAACAAGGGAAGCAGAGAGCTGCAAATAAACACTGAACATCATTCATATATAGAATTTGACAAAGTTGAATTCATAGAAATACAGTAGAATGATGATGACCAGAGGTTGAGGGGAGACAGTGTACAGGGAAAAGGAAGACATTTATTGAAAGGTACAAAGTTTCAGTTAGGAGAATAAGCTTAAATAATCTATGGCATAGGAATTGTGAATATAAGGGGAAAATTTACTGCATATTTCAAAATTGCTGGAAGAGTAGATTTTAAATGTTTTCATGACAAAAATATATATGTGAATTGATGTAATCAATCAACATGATTTAATCATTCCACAGTGTAGGCATCGAAGGATATACCACATTGTATTACATAAATATATATCATTATTTTCCCATTCAAAATAAAAGTACAAAAACAAACAAAAAAATGATCAAATATTCCAAATACAAATAACAATATTTTGCTCCTTTTTGCTCTTTTCTTCTCCAATAGGACAGACCCACAAGAGTTTTGGGGTTTACCTTTGTCTTCTATCATTTGGTAAACTTTAGATTCTATAATCTACAATTAGCTTAAATTAATGGGACTTAATCTCCTAAATATCTTCAGCCTCATTAGCTTTTCTTTTTGCTCTGAGAGCAGACTCACCTCTTTTCTTACCAGATTTAAAGTAGTCACCCTCCTCAAGAGCTACCATTATAAAGTAGATCTGACAATATCTCTGCCATGCTAAATATACATAAAATAAATAATAACTTTATTTTATGTAATCTCATTTGAAATTTCGGATTCAAGAACTATTGATATTTTAAGATGTGGAAATAAAACTTGAAAGTATACAAATATCTTTCTCAAGTTCACACTGTTAGTAAATTGCATAACTGAGTATCAATCCTTTCTTCCTACATCCTCTTTGTATTATCCGTAAGTCCACTGAAGACTCCTCTTTATATGTGGGTTAACATGAAAATTCCTTCAAATGTGGCTCTACATTGTTTCACACCTACACATTTAATTAATGCCTTTTTAAAAATTTTACCACATGACTTGTCATTTTTTTCAAGAGCAAATCTTCAAAAATTTGCATATACTCACTTGCCCTTCTCTAATTCTCACACCTTTATTAATACTATTTAAATTGGGATGATTCAATCATGCACTTTTTTTTCTTTTTTTGTGTGTGTGGTTACTATAAGAGCCTAATTCTCCAACATTATCTCTCGTCTCATCTCTTAGGACTTTGATTGCTTTAGATTGTGTACATTCTGGTCTCTGACTTCAACTCCCTTCCATCTTCATTTTCTGAAATATTTTTTACTGGGTTGCTTTCAGTAGTTCCATGGCAAATACCAAAATTCACATTTATGTCTTCACCATTTTCAGCAAATAGTCTTTTCTGCATTTTGCTATATCCAAACTCCAGATTTCCACTCCATCTGTGATCCTATGATAATTTGATGTGTTTTTTACCTACATGCCTCCTATCACACATTTTGGAGGTGAATTTGTTTCCTCTTTCATCCTTATTGCATCCAGATATTTTTTTGCTTTCTTCTTTCTAATCTGAATCTCACTAACAACACTAGTTTGTCACCACTTCTGCTGCCTTGCAGATTCCCTCCATTCCCCCTAATCTCTACTCCTGCCTCTATGATGCTGGCACTGGGTTCACTACCATTCTCTCCAACATCACTTCTACAACTCTTACATTTCACTATCCATACAAATTCTGCCAACATCCGTGTCTCTAAGCAACTTCAGCTCCTTCATTCTACCACATACTCTTATTCTCATGATTATATTCTAGTGCTTTTTGTAACCAGTGACTACATAATCTCTCTCCATAATTTCAACATCTTATCTTCCACTTCTCCTTCTGGCTCATTCCTAATACTCCAATTTCAGATCTCCTCCAAAACTCAGGACATACTTGAATCTATGACTTATTAATATTCCTTAGCCCCATATTCACTTCTCTCTTTACTCATCATAAATTCCATACTCAATTATTATAATTATTTTGCTCCCATTGACATATATATACAATCTTTTTGTACTGTGTCTTCAACCACACAAATAAATGTGTCTGGATAAAAGTACACAGATCATGCTGACTGGACACTCTTTATAATTATAATCATTAACCTGAAATTGTTTCTTAATGTGGCCTAGTAATATTTTATTTTGCTATTCTCATTCATGCTTTGCAGTTTCTTCTATCTTAAAATTTCCAACTCCCCTTCCTTATTTAATCTCCTAATGGATTGTTAGCTTACTCTGTCAGAGTTGGCTCCATTATTTGGAGGACCTGGTACAAAATAAAAATTCAGTGCCTCTTGTTTAAAGATCAGGGAAAAAGTTCCTTTAGAGGCATTAAAATTTAAATATCTTTTCTGCCATAGTCTTTCTCTTACAAAATAGCATGATTTTTTAAAATTTAGGACTTAATGCTATTCTAAGTAAAGAAAAATTAAATATATAATTTATTAACATGGATTCTCATTTTTATGCTGTAGAATGCCAGTTTGAAATGGAAATACAAGAACATTTAACACATATGAATAATCACCAAAATTACATAATTCATATTTTGGAGCTCATGTATGTATGTGTGCTATTACTACTACAACAGTGGAAATGCTGTACAAAACTCAACTGTTTCTTTTTCACTTTTTAATGTTCACACATTCTACTTTAATTCTACCTTCAGCATGCTAATGAAGAAGAAAGGACTGAAAGGAAATGGAAATATGTTGCCTTTTTATTTCCTTTTTTTAGTATATATCATGGTTTTCAGTGGAAAATGTCAACTAAGACAGGGAATTAACATAAAAAGATATAATAGAATTTCTTGATCATTGTTTCTCAGAACATTACTGTTCTTTTCTGAGTTGGAAGCAACCTCTTATAAAAAAGTGTGGCTTCTTGTAGCTGTTGATGCCTCAGGTGTGGTCATAAAATCATTTACCTGGTACATATTTTGAGTTGTGACTTCTCATTATGGGTCTGCTGGAATTCTGTGTTCAAGGGCATCTTAAAGGCTGCATGTGACTGAGTTGGTTGGCATGGGAAAGTAATCCACGTGGTGGGTGTAAATCTTTGCTCATACACATGCTCTTTTCTTTGTTCTTTACAAAAGTTCAAAGATAAAATTGTTAATAATTTTGTAACATTAACAGGAGAAAATTAAAATTACTAGGAAGCCCTTCTGAGTGGACCCTATGCAATGGCATTGACTGCTCACACATGGAGCTAGCCTCATTCCATTTCCTGAGAACTTTCATCATCTACTACCACACTGTGACACCAACTTGCTTCTGTGTCCATATCTTCAACTCACCACTTATTTCGATGAACAGTGCATATTTCTGTTCATATTGAATCCTTCCTATCTATACTGAATCTCTTCCTTTCCAACTACTCAAAATATATTTCTCCTTTCTCTGGGGCTAGGTTATTCTCATCAGTAAGTATTTTGTTATTTCTCCCTATTTAAAAAAAAAAAGCTTTCTTAATCTTTCTATTCACTTAAGATTCCATAATATTTATCTGTTTTTTAAAATTTTTCTTAAAATGTTTATTTAGTTGTTGATGGACACAATATCTTTATTTATTAATTTTTATGCTGTGTTGAGGATTAAACCCAGCACCTCACATGTGCAAAGCAGGCGCTCTACCACTGAACTACAGCCCCAACCCTATTTATCTGTTTTTAAAAGAAAAAAACTCATAAAAGAGCAGTTTTTTCTTATTGTGTCCAGTGTTTTTCCTCCAGGTCTTCTTTGAATTTCTTGAGTTAGACATCACCATCCACATGATCCTTGGTGGCATTGTTTGGCTAATTCAAGTGTTCAATTTATGCTTAAATCCTTAGCTCTTATTACTTTATCTATTGCAGCACTTGAAAAAAAAATGATCTCTGTCATCTTTGAAACTCTATTGCATTCAGAGATGGTTAATTTGTGTGTTAACTTCACTAGGCCATAGTAACTATTTGATCAAAAACAAGCCTGTAATCTGGGGATGGTGGCACAGACTTGTAATCCTAGCGGCTCTGGAGGCTGAGGCAGGAAGATTGTGAGTTCAAAGCCAGCCTCAGCAAAAGCAAAACACTAAGCAACTCAGTGAGACCCTGTCTCTAAATAAAATACAAAATAGGGCTAGGGATGCGACTCAGCGGTTAAAAGAGACTAATATTTAGTTCAGCAGACTTTGAGTTCGGCAGACTACCCTCCATAATCTTGGTAGACCTTATTTAATCAGTTAAAAACTGAAAGAGGAAAAATATTGAGCTCTGATAAAGAAGAGAAAGTTCTGCCTCCAGATTGCCATCATACTTGACCTATAGCAGCAAGTCTTCCCTGGGTCTGTAGCCTGATATTCCACCCCAAAAAGTGCAGATTTGCCAACCTCTAGTTGTGTGTGAGCCAATTTCTCAAAATAAATTGTTCTTTCACTCTCCTCTCTTCTCTCCATATAGTACATGTACACACACACACACACACACACACACACACACACACTATTGGTTCTGGTTCTTTAAGAACCCAAATACAGTTTCTAAAACACCAAAGTCAATGCCTAGCTTTTCTCTTAGCTCTCACACTACTCCAACTGAATATTTTCCACCACTTATTCCCCATTTTCCAATCTCCAAATTCGGCAGTATGTAGGATTTGTCCTTGGTATTCATCTTGTTGCTATTGATGTTCATTCTCTTGCTGATCTCAATGAAGACCTATATGCATACTGGGGACTTTCTCTAGCATAAAATCTCTCCTAAACTTCAGATTTTGTACAGTCAGTCGCTTATTTTGCATCCCATGTGAATATCAAATGGGTGACTCAAATTTAACCTGTTTAATGATGAGCTCTTGACATGTCTTCCCTTCAAATAACTGCATTTTCCTGGGCCTCTTCTGCCTCAGTAAATGAGGGCTCCATGCTCTGATTGCTCAGCCCAAAACTGTGGAGTTAACCCTGACTCCCCTCTTTCTTTAGTACTCTACCTGGAATCAACAAATCCCGTTGGATATATTTTCAAACTAAAAACTTTATCCCAGTAATTTTTTCACTGGACCATACCATCATCCTCTCACTACTGGACTATGGAAAGAAACTGCTAATTGGTGACCCTGTCCCCATCATTGGCTTATACCCACTACTTTACTAGTCTCCCCTCCTATCTAATTTCAATGCAGGATTCATCCTATCTGTCCTAATTCAGATCATTTTTTTCCTTTAAACTCTCATCTCCTCCCCAGAAAAAACTTGAAAGTCATTATAAGATCCCACATCATATGAACCCTTGTTACCTCTATGACTTTATTCCCCTTAGTTGTTCTGCATCTCTTTTCTTTAAATGTATAGATTGCACTGGATCTTCAAGTCTTTGCATTTACTAGTCTTTGTAACAGGAATGATACCTGCTTGACTAGCTCACTCACCTGCATTAAGTCTTTATTCAAAATGCTTCTTGTTAGTGAATCATTCCTTGCTACTCCAGCCAATGACAAGCTTTCTCCAACCAAAATAGTGCACTTAATCTGCCTATGATTTGATGTTTTCCCTGACACTTCTTACTAGCTAATATACAATATGTTTTACTTACTAATATTTATACTCATTTAATTTTCTTTCTACAATTCAGTTCTATGAGAGCAGAAATTCATAGGTGTTTTTCTTCACTAAGACACCTCTGGATACTTAAGCAGTGCTTGATACATGGGGAGCACTGTAAATTAAATGATATAAGTAAATTAATTTACTGTAATGTAAATGATATAGTTAAATTAATGTAACTTATTTTTAGGACTACTTTTTCTTTTTCTTTTTCTTTTTTTTTTTTTTTGGAGGGGAGGGTACTGGGATATAACCCAAGAATGTTTACCACTGAGCTACAATCTTTTTAAAATTCTATTTTTAGAAAATTCCCTGCTGTCTTTTACCTTAGTTAACAGGTAGTTTATTCTTGTCAGTTTACACATTTTATTATCCAGTACTATGCGAAATATTCTGTGTAGGATTCTTTTATTTTCTGACACATATACATGAAACGATAAAAAGCATTTTCATTTAGAAAAGTTGACTTCAACCAAAACTGCAAAATATGTTCCAATGGGTTTTGATTTCCTGGTATACTACTTCTAACTCTAAGGAAGAAGTAATGCATTTTCCACTTACATGACCACATTTCTGACACAAGCTAAGTGATGGAAAAAAGAAAACTTAGAATAATCCCAAGTAAATATGGGAAGCCACATCAGAGACATCTAAGATTTCTTGAAAACATTGTTAAGTGGGAAACCACTAATCCTACATTTCTGTGGGTTTCTTGGTACAAGTCCAAATCTCTCAAAGCTCTTCAAGGTATGGGCTACACAATGACAGATACAATAGTAAGTTCAGTAGCGTGTAAATAAGAACCATGCAAATAATGGTAAGAGAAAGTCAAGGACCAGATGATGAGACAACCCTTTGTGCTCCATAGGTGGAATAAGTAGTTAAACCCTACATAATTTTATGCTTCTTGGCAGATGCTTGCTCAAATACAGCACATACTCTGATGCCTTTGGTTTAAAGAACTTTCTGTTCTGGGCACTCTCCTGGGTCCATGTTGAGCCAAAGGAGAGGGTGTTTTGATCTATATGGTGGGTGTATTTGTTATGACCAGGGCATCAATAGTTCTCAACCTGTGTGACTTTAGGAAGAATGTTTTTGTTGAAAAGATCCTCCAAGGTAGATGCTTTGAAATCTCTCTTGAATACACCCTCATCCTCTTCCATGAAGAAGGAACCCAGGTGACAGTACTTGTAACAACTTGTATTTGTCCTTAACAGCTTTATTAGTAATGACTTTGCCATTTGCCTAAAGTTCAGCTTGCCTCTCTTCCTCAGTCAGGTTTTTCATGTGTTAAATTTCTGCTGTCTTTTTCTCAAGTGTTTCTCTTTCTTTTCTCCCTCTTGATTCTTTTTCATTCCCAAATTTTTGCATGCCTCATATTTTTCCTCATCCTTTTCATCATCAGTATTGAGTGCATCCACTGCAGCCAGGGAATGCTGTTCTCCTCCAGGTCTTTTTTGGTCTCCTCTTTTACAATCTAAAATGTGAACATTCACTTTCCTTCAGTCATGCATTTTGCTTCCTGCTCCATCTCTTTCTGTTTCAATGCTTCAACCTCATGTTTTTGAACTGTCATTCAGTCCTACTTTTGAATGAAGACTGGCTTAAGTTGAGGCTCTGTTATGGTTTAAGTGTGGTGTCCCCCAAAAGCTCATGTGTAAGACAATTCAAGAAAGTTCAGAGGAGAAATGATTGGGTTGTGACAGCTTTAACTGAATCAGTGAATTAATTCCTTAGTAATGATTAACTGAGTGGTAATTGGAGTGGTAGAGTGTGGCTGAGGATGGTGGGAATTAGGGCGTGGCCTGGGGATATGGATATATATATATATATATATATATATATATATATATATATATATATATATATTGAATCTGACAAGTAGAGATCTCTGTCTGTTTCTTTTTTAAAAAATATTTTATTTTATTTTTTCAGTTTTCGGCGGACACAACATATTTGTTTGTATGTGGTGCTGAGGATCAAACCCGGGCAGCACGCATGCCAGGCGAGCGCACTACCGCTTGAGCCACATCCCCAGCCCTCTGTCTGCTTCTTGATCACCATGATGAGAGCTTCTTTCCTCTGCCACACACTCTGCCATGATGTTCAGCCTCATCTTGGCCCCAAGAAACAGAGCCGACGTTCTATGGACTAAAACCTCTGAAACCGTGAGCCCTCAACTAAACTTTTCCTCTTCCACAGTTGTTCTGGTCAGGTCCTTTAGTCACAGCAGTGAAAAAGCTGACTAAAACATGCTCCAACTCATGTTCACTGCCCATGTACTCCACTCAGACTCTGATTCTGTCTCCTCCTCAGATCACCTTTCATTTTGCACCTCTATGATATCCATCTTTTCATTTTTGCTCTCCTGTGCTCACTGATAACTTACTTTTTTATTTGGGGACAGGGTCTTGCTAAGTTGCTAAGGCTAGCCTCAAACTTGTGATCCTCCTGCCTGAGCCTCCTGAGTCATTGGAATAAAAAGCATGTGACATCATGCCTGGCTTAAGACTACTTTTTTAGAGCAGTTTGAGGTTTACAGTAAAATTAGGAGGAAGGTATACAGATTTCTTTTATACTGCTGCTATCACACATCCATTTGTCACAACTGATGAATTTACAATGATTGACACATCATTTTACCCAAAGCTCACATTTAAATAAATGTTCACTCTTGGTATTGCACATTCTATGAGCTTGTACAAATATTCAATGACATGTATTCACCAGTACTCTATCCTGTGTTGTGTTTGTTTTTCCCTTCCTCTTCTCAAACTCCTTGTAACCACTGATCTATTTCCATACTTTTGATTTTTTCAGAATGCCATACAATTGGAATCATACAGTATGTAATCTTTCCAGATTGACTTATTTCACTAAGTAATGCTCAATTAAGTTTCCTTTATACGTTTTCATGGATGGATAACTCCTTTCTTGTTAGCTCGGAATACTATACCATTGTCTGAATGTATCAACATTTATTATCCATTCACCTACTGAAAGACATTTTCTTGGTCTTTTCAGGCTGCACTGACAAAATGACATAAGTTGGATGGTATGGAAACAAAAGAAATTTTTTTCCATAGTTTGGAGGAGGGAAAGCCCTAATTCATCAAGACACTGGCTGATTCAATATCTGATGGTTGCCAGTTTCGTTTCATGGATGGGACTTCCTTTTTTAAAATTTATTCTTTTTATTTTTCCCACATCTTTGCTGGTGCATTTTTGTTATACATAATGTTATAATGTGTTGTTACAAATCGTTGCATGCACATAATATAACAGTATAATTTGCCCATGTCACTCCTTCATCTCTCCTTGTCCTCTTACCTGACGTCTTTCCTCTCACTGAATTCCCATTGATTTTTTTGAGATTCCCTCCCCACACCCTCTTATTTTTCCTTTCTAGCTTCCACATATGAGAAAACATGTGACACTTGGCTTCTGAGTTTGGCTTATTATACTTAACATAATTATCTCTAGTTCCATCCATTTTCCTGAAAATGACAAAATTTTATTTTTCTTTATGGTGGAATAAAACCCCTTTGTGTATATATACCACATTTTCTTTATAAGTTCATCCATTGATGAATACCTAGGCTGGTTCCATAGTTTGGTTGTTGTGAATTATGCGGCTATAAACATGGCTATCCATGTATCACTATAGTATGATGATCCTTTGTTGTGCAGAAGTTTGTAATTTGATGCCATCCCATTTATTAGCTCTTGGCATTATTTCTGAAGCTTTAGAGATCCTATTGAGAAAGTCATTGCCTGGGCCTAAAACTGGAATGTTGAACTTATATTTTAAGAGTTGCATAATTTCTGTCTCATTCCAAAGACTTTGATTCATTTTTAGTTATTTTCATATAGGATGAAAGATAAAGGTTTAGTTTCATTTTTCTATTTATGTATAACCAGTTTTCCCTGTATCATTTATTTAAAAGACTGACTTTTCTCCAATGTACATTTTTGGTACTTTCGTCAAGGATCATGACTTTATCTGTGTGGTTTGTCTCTGTGTCTTCTATTCTGTACCATCAGTCTCTGTGTCTGTTTTTATGCCAGTATAATGCAGGTTTTTTTTTTTTTTTTTTTTTTTGTGTGTGTGTGTGTGGTCATTGTTATTGTTTTATTTTGTAGTATAATTTAAAATTAGGTATTTTGATGTGAACAACACTTTTTTTGTGTGTCCTTATATGTGGCAAAAAGACATGTCAGTTCTCTGGGGGCTCTTTTATAAAAGCAGTAGTTCTATCCATGAGGGTCTGTGCTCATGAAATAATACCTTTCTGATTAGGTTTCAATATAAGAATTCAGGGGAAAACATCAACATTCATGCCATAGCATATACTTGGTTCCTTCCAAGTTTTGGCAATTATAAATCAAATTACTTTAAACATCAATGTCCAGGTGTTAGTGTGGACATAAGTTTTCAGATGAGCTGGGTAAATGTCAAGAAACAAAATCGCTGGGTAATAATTATAGTAAGAGTTTGGGAAGTAATTGCCAAATTCTGACAAATTGATTGTACCATATTCCATTCCCAACAGCAATATATGAGAGTTCTTGTTGTTCAATATTCTCACCAGAAATTATTGTGGCCAGAATTTTCAAATACAGCCTTCTGCATTTGGCCAACCTAATGTATTTTCCCTAATGACATATGATGTGGAACATCTTTTCATATGGTTATTTACCATCCCTATACCTTTGTTTGCAAAGTATCTGTTAAGATTGTGATCCATTTCTATTACTTGGGGTGTTTTATTTTCATATTCAGTTTAAAGAGCTCTTTATTTATTTTATAGGAGAATTATTGATTAGGAAAGTCTTTGGTCCCTATTTTGTCCTCTTCTGTGACTTGTCTTCATTCAGTTCATTCTCTAGCAAAGTAGCATTTTTATTTTTAAATTTTGACTGAGTCCATTTTACCAACTATTTAGTCCATAGATTGTGCCTTTAGTGGTGTACCTAAGGAGTCAAACTCAATGTTACATAGCTATTTTTTCCATTTTTTGTTTTCAAATCTTTGAGCAGTTCTATGCTTTGCTTCTAACCTTGAATTCTGTGATCTATTTGAATTAATTTTTGTGGAATGCATAAAGTTTGGGTCTAGATTCATTTTTTGAGCACATTAGTTTCCAGTTGTGCCAGTGCTATTTATTGAAAATACTACCTGGGTTGCATTGTATTGTCTATGCTCCTTTGTCAGTGAGTCTCTCTGTGCTCTTTATTCTGTTCCTCTGATCTCTTTGTTCTTTCAGCAATGCCACACTGCTTTGATTGATGTAACTTTATAGTAATTCCTGATGAAGATGCTGTTTTAATGCTTTACCTTATCTTTTGCCTTCTTGTCTAGTGAAACGTAAGCACATTCAGGTAATAACTGATGCATGACTCAAGAGTCCAGCTACCTTATTGGACAGAATGAGTCAGGCTCTTTATCTTTGTATTTTGAAAAGAATTATGCATTTCCTTCTACTATATAAAAAAGTGGATCCAATATTATTTTGTGTATGTTCTTTTTCAAACAAGCCAGAGAAAAAGTTCTATTCATCTCTGTTTTCCAAACACCTAAAACATTGCCTGATGCATAGTAAAAGCCATGACACATAAATCTGATTAGGAAGAACCATGAAGATGAAAGGACTGTGAGGAAATTAAGGATGTCCCTGATAACTAATCTGATTCAGGGTGAGCAATATCAAAGAAGTTACATAAATGTGTGGGAAAATTAAGGAGATGGGAAAAGTACTGCAAGTTTCTTAAAGTAAAGTGATATACAATTTATCATCCTCACTGGAAGCCTATTCTAAAGTGAAAGAAAGTGCATTTCATAATCAAGCTGAACCATCAGATGCAGCTGGGACTTTTCCTGGCAGACTTAGAATTATATATGGTGATCATAATTAGAGCAGAATTAAGTGGTATGGAAGATAATTACAAATGACACCTAGAAAGAAATTTGAAGTATGTGATTTTTATTTGAAGTCATTTAAATATTTTATAAATTGAAATAATATTAGTATGAGCATATATTTAAAAGATTTTGCCTATTTCTGTATTAAGATTCCACATCATCAAAATCATAGTAACAGAACAAAAATAGAGCTAACAAAAAAAAGAGGTTGTCAGTATAAGGGCATTTTATGTATTTCTGTAAAAATAATGACAAATTTTTTTAAAAAAGAGTGCTATTAGAAAAGGGTAATGAAAAGTATCTTGGTCCAGAGTGTGTCTTGCAGAAAAGGAAAAAGAAAACAAGAAGGCATGCCTAACTCAGTGTTGTCGGGATGTATGAAACATTGATATAAAAAGTGAGAATTGAAAACCAAATTGACTTTGTAAATTAAATGTCACTCTCTTCCTTATATCAGTATACAAAATATAAAGCAGCCTGGTGTAACCCTTGTGGAAAAAAAATTCAAACAATCAAAGAATGTGCTCTTTTCTGAAGAATTTGTATTGTTCTTAAGGGGAAGACTAAGGATTTTGTGTTGATTCTCAAAGTAAATTTCTTCTCATTTTATCCATTAGAAAGCTATGTACCTTGATGACCAGTTATCTGATCAGTAATCTGTGTCTAAAATTTTCTCAATTCCTATTTATAAAGCTTACAATCTAATCCCCCCAAAAGTTTCACAGTACCAAACTAGATTCATATCAAGTCTCCAATAGAACAAAAACATGTACTTATTTTTTTAATATTTAAAATCATTTTGTTGCATACATTTTAAGGCATACCACATGTTGTTTTGATGTTTTTACCTTGGTATACATAAATGTAGCAAAGTGATTACTACAGTTCAATAAATTAATATATCCATCATTTCATAAAGTTGCCTTTGTTTGTGTGCATGCATGCATGCATGCATACATGTCTGTGTGTAGTAAAAGTACCCCAAATCAATTCTCTTAGCAAATTTCAGTAAATAATATACAATAGTAACTATAATCCTCATTGTTATATATTAGTATTTCCAGATTTATTTGTTCTATATAACTGAAACTTTGTACCTTCTCACCTAAATGACAAATTAGTTTTTAAATATGCATGATTGGCCCAAATTATCAGGCATGTGAGGAACATGAGTAACATGAAATGGAAAGTCCAAATAAGCCAAATAAAGACATAGAAATCTTGTGTGAAACTGATTCAGGGAACTGCAGAAAATGTTTTAAAAGATCAAAGTGACATAGAAGAATAACACATTCTGAACTTTGTTCTTATATGCAGAGAAGGTATGATTCTTCATTTTCTGTACTTGAGATAATGTTCTTCAGATGTTTCCTACTTATTGCAAAAGAGGAAAGTTTGCGGGCTGGGCCTGTAGTTCAGTGGCAGAGCACATGCCTAGTATGTGTGAGGCACTGGGTTCAATTCTCAGCACAACGTAAAAATAAAATAAAGGCATTCTGTCCATCTACAACTACAAAATTAAATAAATAAATAAATAAATAAATAAATAAATAAATAGGAAAGAAAGTTTGCCAGGCAAACAAGACATGTTTTGTCATGTCATTATCCTCCTTAGCTTAAACTATCACCTTCAAGTTGATATTAAATCTGTTCTAGTTTCCCTTTGTTAAAAACTTGCTAGTCTCCAAGGTAGAGTGTGTGAAGCATTTGTAGACTATTGAAAAGAGGCTGTGGTATGAGTTTGAGAAATCTGGTGCTCTTTCAGCTTTTCTTGGCCTCTGAAGTGGCTGGTCCACTCAACGAGGTCACTTTATATCCACTCCCCATGAAGTGGTGACTGGCAAACATGAGGTCTGTTCTTATTCGGCTCTCTCCATCAAGTCCTGAGATGTCCTTGAAGAATTGGCTCTTGCAGTTGTAATGCCGGATTCGTGGGACCCCAATAGACCTCCAGGAGCCAAATCTGATACAATCACACAAGAGTCTTTATTGCAAGCTCAAGCCTGGACTCACAACCGTTTCTGATGCAGTAGTCCCGAGGAGTGAGTTCCTGTCCTTTGTTCAGTGATATTTTATAGGTTTGGGGGGATACTCTGTACATTACAACATCACACAGCAAATTATTTCACATCATGGGAAAGTCAAACAACAACTCTTAACATTGACTAGCACATTCACTAGCGGCAACAATTTGGGTAAGGGTTATTGGTTAGTACAAGAGAGGGATTTGTTTGAATTGATTGCTTTAATCCATGAGGGGTGTACAAACTACATGGTTTCCTAACATATTGTCAACCACCAAGACTACTGGGGGATCATCTGGCATCCCAGGTATTTTCCCTGTCTCATGCTGATAGGTGGTTGTTAGGTGGTTGCTATGGGTCCTCACCTAGCCTAACTGAGTCAGGGACACCTGGCACTGCAGATCTCTCCTATTATTTGCAGACCAACAACTCAGCTGGGTGGCTATGTGCCTAGGAAGCTCTGTGGGTTTTTCCAAGGACAAGGGTCACGTCACGCCCCCTCCCTCTGGACAGGCTTGAGGTAGAAGCTGTTTTCAAAAAATGGAGTCACATCAGTTTCTCACAGTCAATATGGGTTTTTTTTTTTTTCCCTGACACCTATCATTGACTAGGATCCCTTTTGATGTTTTTTTTTTTGAAATAATTTCAGACTTAAAGAAAAATACACTCTTTTTTTAATCATACACACACACACACACACACATGTTTCCTCAAATGTTACTATTTCAACATATTTGTTTTATCATTTCCTTTGTATGTAGGATGGAGGGTGGGGATATCAATTCTTTTCTGAAATTCTTTATAGTGTCACATGTACTGGACTCCTTTACCAAAATACTTCAGTGTGTATTTTGTAAATTCAAGGGTACTTTCTTATGTATTATGATAAAAATCAGTTAAAATGGTATAATTATTTTATGATATTACTCTTAATGTAATAACCTTATGAAAATTTCATCAAGGGTCCCATAAATGTCCTTACACCAAAAGGAAAAGGAAAAAAAAAAGCCTGGTTCAGGATCACATATCACATTTAGTCATCAAGTGTTTTCAGTTTCTTTAGTACAGAACACTTCCTCAGTCCTTCTTTGTCTTTTTTGACATTGATATTTGAAAAGTACAGAGCATTTATTTCATAAAACGTCTCTCAGTTTGGGTTTGTCTGATGTTTCCACATGATTGTATTCAGGTTATGCATTTTTGGCAGGAACATCATGAGTGACTACATCCTGATTTCCAGCCTAAATGATTTGCCCTACAGCAAGAAGCAGCAAAGTCACTTTGTGCCTAGCAAAGAAACTTTTGGGCTTTTTAGTCACCACTGCTGGCATTCTTTTCTGTTCTTCAACAGACACAAAGGGGTTCAGGAAACCATCCAGGCTTTCTATAAATACCATGAGTCTCTGAGGAGCGAAACTCTTCCCCTCTACAGCTTGAACAAGGATAATAGCAAGTTTTATCCGAAAATAGCCCTCCTCATATTTGGAAAGCAGGGATAAATATCCTTTTCTTCTTAACTTTCTTTTTAACTTAACACTCTGCTTAGATAGAGACAAGAGGGAGTTGTGTATATAAAACAAGAATGAAATATGATGGTTTTTATAAAAGAGAACATGAAGGAATTTTTAGGAATTAAAAACATTATTGTTGAATTATAAAAAACAGTTCAAAGACTAGGTCTGAAAAATATTCAAGAACTCAGAACAAGATGGAAAAATATAAAGATAATAAACAGAAAAAAAGAACAATTCAATTAACTAATAAGGTTGCAATACAGAGAACAGACAATTCTAATAATACTTAGAGTATTAATAAAAGGCGAGGGTGTTTTGTCAGATTTCCATTGCTGTGACCAAAATATCTGACAAGAACTATTTTAGAGGTTGCTTATGGTTTCATAGGTCTCAGTCCATAGGTGTCCAACACTTTTGCTCTGGGCTTGAGGTGGGGCAGAATATCATGGTGGTAGGTGTGGCAGAAGAAAGCACTTGAGGGATGGCACCAGAAATTATATATATAGAGAGAGAGAGCTCAGCTCAAAAAATATGTTCCACTTAAGGAACACACCCAATGATCCAGTAATCCCCATTAGGGGATTAATGCACTAATTAAGTTAAAGCTCTCATAACCCAATCATTTTACCTCTAAACATTCTTGCATTATTTCATACATGAGCTTTTGTCTAAATCATAATGGAGGGTAACACAGTCTTAAAAATAAAAGAAATTAGTTAATTATTTCCCATTGTAGCTATTGAAGTTACTTGAATATTACCTTTCTTACTAGTGACACCCTTGATATATTGACAGGTTTATAGTCAGAGATCCTTGGTTAATAAGGGCTATGGAAATAAAACAGTGGATACAAACTCCATATTTATGACCAATTTTGGGTATCTGGCATGAATAACAATTGTATGATTCTACAGAAAAATTTTAGAGCTATAAAAATCCAGGAACTCCATATTGCCTTAGATATATCAACTTTCTGTATCCTTCTGTCCATTATTATCATATTTTGAATCCCACAAAAAGGCATGTATGTCTCCTCTCACCAAGAAAACACGAAGTCAAACTAAACATTCAGAAGAACTCTTTTTTAAAAACTATCTAAAAGTCATTTTCTATTTATAAAGCAAGACACCACATGATTTTGAGAAATTGGTAGAATAAAAGAGAAGTTTCAAATAGCCATTAATGTTGTCAATCAACATCAGTGAATTGAATAGTAGTTCTAATAATGGCTCATGAATAAGGATATAAAATTTCAACAAAATGTTTGTCTTACATTGGAAATATTTGCATGGTCATAACTGTTAGGAAGCAATTCTCTATGGATCTTATATTTCTGTATATCTTAAGAAGCATTAATTTCTAATTTAATATGAACTATCCTTTCAAATACATTTTAGGCAGTCTTGGCAGTTAAAGAAGTCTCTCCCTAGTACAGATATCATTACATTGAAGGGTAACAACAAGTAACATCTGGAAAGAAAGATGGACAGCCAGAACTGGAGATCTGAGGGCCAGTGTAATGATGTTCTAATACATTTGTTGCTATAATAAACACTTTTTTTTCCTGACCCAAGAGTCCTATGTTGTTATGAGGAGTCACTCCAGAAAGCACTCTAAGTCCAAATTTCAAATCAAAAGAGGGTTTTGTTTACCTGGCCAGAGACTGTCACCCGCCACAGAGACTCAAGGTCCATCCAAAGAGAATATAGGCACAAAAATCACAACTCACTGACTTGCTTATTGCCATGTAGCTAGCAAATCAATTCCAGTCCTGCCTATAGCCCACAGGTCTCACTTATTAAAAGGGAATTCAAACCCACGATGTAGCTCACCATGACCACTGCTGCATCCTGGGTAGGGTACAATTTATGGGGTACAAAGTCCAGAAAGACAATTTTTTAAAATATGAAAATAGCTTTCATTTCAGTTTCTCAGAAACAGCTCTTGTAACAGTTTTTTTTATAGAAGGCAGCAAAATGGAGTCTTAGACCTGTCTATGACAGTTCTTGTTTTATAATTGTCTTATCTCACTTATCAAAATCTTATATCTATAATTTATATTTTCTACTAATCTATAACCTATAACTTACACTCTTATTTATTGTATTTATCAGTTTATACCACAATAATGTCTCTTCTAGAATCTCTAAAAAATCATCAGGCTAATTTTCTAGCTTGGAAATAGGGTAAAATATCAAACCTTTTGCAATTCCTGATAATAGCAATGCAATTGCTTTTCATATAGTCAACATTTAGAAAAATAGGTTGAACTTAATATCAGCAGTGACACAGTCACATCAATATTTATAGCAGCTCATTTCACAAGAACTAAGCTCAGGAACCAACCTAGGTGCCCTTCAACAGATGAATGGATAAAGAAAATGTGGTATATATGCACAATGGAATATTACTCAGTCATAAAGAAGAACGAAATTATGGCAATTGCCAGTAAACGGATGGAACTGAATAACATTATATTAAGTGATATAAGCCAATTCCAAAAAACCAAAGGCTGAGTGTTATCTCTGATATGTGGATGCTAACACATAATAAGGGAGGAGGGAAAGAATCAAAGTTCATTAGATTAGAAAAAGAAGAATGAAGGGAAGAGATGGGGAATGGCAATAGGAAAGATAATAAAATAAATCAAATATAATTTATATTTTAATATAGGAATAAATGACTAATGAAACCTCACATTATGCTCAACCACAAGAATGGGATCCAAATTAGAATGTTATACTCCATGTACATATAATATGTCAAAATTTTACTGCCATGTGTATCTAAAAAGAACAATTAAAAAATTGAAAAAAGCAGCACTAGATACAGAAAATACTGAAATATGTTTAACAAAATATGTGTAATACGTGTACATTGGAAACCATAAATTAATACTGACAAAAATTAAAGTTGCAATAAAATGGAGAGATATTTTATAGTCAAAAGACTAGAATAGTTTCAAGAGGCTTATTTTCTCCTAAATAACCCACAGTAACTAAATTCCAATCAAATTTAATCAGGATCTCCTTTTAGAAACTGATAAATTGATTAAAAAAAGAATACATGCAATTGCAAAAACCTAAAATAATAAGAAAAATTGTGAAAAAGAACATTCATGGAGCAGTTACACCTCATCATCTCAAGATTTGTTCTAAAGCTCAACAATCAAAACTGAGTTCAGATCTGAGTATAAACCCATTTATCAGAGGAAATGAATAGTTTAGAAGAGAACCACATTATATGATGAGTTGAATATTAACAAAGGTATCAAGGTAATTCATTAAGAAGAAAATTCTCTTTCCAAACAGAGCTCAGGAACAACATATACAAGGAAGATAAAGATAGATCTTTGCCTAACACTATATACAACCTTTAACTTAAAATAGCACATAGAACTAAAGATAAAAACTTAAGCTATAAAAATTCTAAAAGGAAATAGGAGAAAATATTCATGAACTCAAGCTAGACAATTCTTGCATATGACACAATCACTTACTTATCATAAAACTTGGATAATTCAAATTTCATCAAGATAACCTCCCAAACAAAGCAGCAACAGCACCAACAAAACAATAACAACAATTTATTTTTGTTCTTCCAAATACAAATTCAAGAAAATGAAAATACCAATTAGACTGAGAGAGAATATTCTTTTTCTCTACACACATACATTCAGAGGACATCTGTCCAAGAAAGGAAAACAAAACAAAACAAAAAAACCCTTACAATAACCAGAAGCAAACAAATATTAAATAGAAAAAAAAAAGAAGCTATAAAAAAGTTTTGAAATATAGGAAAAAATGTGTTCATATTTACTAGTTATCAAGGACATTAAAACTATCAAGACAATTCACAGCACCCATAAACATTGCTAAAATTGAAGTCTGAAAATACTAAGCACCTTCAAATAACAGTTGAAATTCTCATAAACAAATGATTCACCAGTTTCTTAAACATTTAACCTATCCTTAATATATAACCATTATGAGTTAAATAATTCCCCTCCATAACTTATGTGTTGAAGTCTTAAATCCCATACCTCAGAATGTGACATTTTGGGATATATGGTTGTTGCAGACATAATTAGGTTGCCTCAGTCTGGCTGGGCAAACTAACCGAGGGGTGACAAGGAACTTGTGAAGATTGATACAGCGGGAGCCGCTTTATTATGGGACAGAGAAGTATATATACATAACTGAACACACAGCTTGTTCTTAATTAACATAAACTAGATACACCAGTCAACCAATAAGGACTCCTCATCATCTTAATGATTACACACAGCTTAACTTAATTGACATAATCTAGACACAGCAGTCAGTCATTAAGGAATCTCTACCATCTTAATGGTTTGCTGGCATTACTCAGAAACCACTCCTCCTAGCATACTGCCAGGCACCATTTAAACATGGTGGTGGTCCTCATCATTAGGTAAGTGAATATGAAGTGATACTAGAATCATACAGGCCTCTACTCTAACATGACTGGAGTCTCTCTGAAAATGAGAACTATGGACACAGAGACATACAGGATGAACACTTCTTAAAGCTGAAGAGAGACATGAAAGTGAAGCTTCTACAAGCTAAGGATTGCTGGCAAAGTGCTAGAACCTGGGGAAGGAGCATAGAACAGATTTCCCCTCACAGCCTTCAGAAAGAACCAACTCTGGTGATTTGAAAGTGTAGCTTTAAGAAAAACAGTTTTACTGTTTTACCCATGTAATTTGTGGTAGTGTGTTGCAGTCGTCCTAGCAAAATAATAGACTTCCATCAATTATCTGCACAGGAGAAATGAAAGTATAAGTTCAACCAAGAACTGTACAAGGTCATTTGTTTCAGATTTATTCATAATAGGATCCGACTGGAAACAACATGAATGTCTGTCATCAGGTTAATAGATAAATATATGAATTTTTTGGCATGTTTATATAGTGAGAAATCTATGTGGTAATAAAAAGAACAAACTGCTGATGTATACATAAATGAATAAATTAAAATAACAAAATTATGCTGAATGAAAGAATTCAAGTCCCAAAAGTTCCTTCTATAATTAGTCCAATTGTTTGAAATTTTAGAAAATGGAATACTAAACTATAGAATCAGAAATCTCATTAGTCTTTTCCAAGAAAAGAGGCTGAGACACTGATTCCAGGGGCAGTGTGGCCTTTTTTTCTGATGATGGGCTATATATTTTGTTTGTGGTGAGGCTTATGATTGTTACAACTCTTTGAGCACTATACTGAAAATGGGCACTTTTAATTCTGAAATCATACCTTGCTAAATTCGATTTAAAAAACAAAGTATAAAAAAAGGGTATTTAACAGGAAGACAATATGTTTGAAAACATCAGCATTAGCTTTTATTGTTGCAATTCTTCATGTTTATATTGTTCATTTTTCTTAGAGAACATAAAAATATATTTAGCTTTTCAAAGTCATTTTGTGATAGACAAACTCAGAGTAGAGTTTTATAATTCTACCAAAACTGTACACAGAGTATGTTCTTGGGCATTTTGTTACTAAGCTAAAAACTTGGAAAACAGATTGTAATGAAACCAAGTATAAATTTTTTAAAAGTACAATGGTTCCTCTGGTGGTTTAGGACTGTTAATAGGAACAGGATATTTTTCACTTAAAATTTGTTAGCAATATTCAGTGTTTGTTACTTTCATGCTTTGTGCTGCTTACATAAATATATTTTAAAATGATAACTTTAGGAGTGGTTTGCTACTTTCAATACTCCTGCCACTTGACTATCTTTGCTTATCTTTTGAAGAGCTGGTTATGGAAGTTTACCTCAATAATATCTCTGAACAACATAAGCAAGTAACAGGGTTCAAAGCCATCAAAGACTTAATTGAGCCTATACTCTCATTCTCTATTATGCCTAAGTTGGTATTTCTCACACTTGGCTGCACACGTAATTACTTTTAAGAAAAAGTTTACACTTGGAGTCCACACACTTTTAGCAATTTTTAATTGTCTAGAAAATGAAATTTTAAAAGCAGTTTATATTGATTAATGTGTATCAGCCAATATTGATAAATGTCTCAAATAATCCAGCTTTATTAAAGACCTGCAGTAAGCTAATAGAAGTTCAGTGTTATACAACTGTCTGGGCACAAAAAAACGGGAGGTCATGAGCCACTTGTAGATTCAAGCAGGAAAGAACTTTATTTTTCAAAATGGAAACTCTACCCATGTGAACTCCACCCACACGAACTCCCCGGGAACCCCAGGAGAACTCTACGGGAACTCCAGGGAAACTCTGCGAGAACTCAAAAGTAGCGGGCACCCAAGACAGCAGGAGTCGCCCATTCTGGCAAAATGCCAAGCACCATCCTGACCTGGCTGTGGCTCTCAACAGGATTTCATATATAAGTCATTTGGTTTCTGTGGATGAAAAGAATCTTAGTGAGAATTTTTTTTTTCTAACTCAAATTACTACTCTTACAAAATTTTATCTGAAGCTTATCTGTAATGTAGGTTTTAGGAACTTGTTGTTTTAAAGACAGAAAAATATCCATCCAAGTATAAAATTTGAAATAAAGTGTCCTGTAATTTTTAAAACACATTCTTATTCAGTATAAAGTCTCATGGTTCAACTTATTCTAGAGGATACTGAAGTATCAAGGCACAATTATAGTGATTTTTCCTAATTTAAATGATATTTTTCTTAATTTAATAAATTATTTATAGTTTTGAAAGTTTTAGTATATTATCAATTGCTAACTGATCAATTTCTAAAATAGTGGTTGTTTGGAGCCAAAATGTATATTTTTCAGGTTCGTATTTTGAAGTCCTAACTCCAGTACTTCAGATGGTAATGTAGTTGGAGGTAAAAGAAGTAAAATTAAGTCATGCGTATCTTTATCCCACTATGACTAGTCTTCTTATAAGAAGAAAAATTAGAAGGCATACACAGAGCAAAAACTATATGAAAACATAGGAAGAATATGCCCAACTACAAGCCAAATAAAGGATTTGTTAGAAACCAGCCTCACTGACATCTCACTTCCTGACTTCTTGCCTCAGGAATTTTGAACAAAATACATTTCTGTGTTTAAGTCACCATGGTTGTTATTCTTTGTTATGTCAACTCTAACAAAACTAATGTAATACCTGTCAAAATTGTTGCACAATAGAATCACCAGTAGCTACACAAACATAAAATAAAAATAAATAAAATGAATGGTGTCCATACCAACTGAACTGACTCATGATTTGTGGGGCAGGGGGTAGCATAAGGTGAAAGAGCACTGCTTTTTTTCTGGGTGGTGGTGGATAAGAACACAGGGCTTTGTACTTCTTAGGCAAGCATTCAGTCCTTGAGCTGCATCCTCCCTGCTGCCCACAATGTACTTTTAAAAATAAGGTCTCTGTGTGATTTTTAAATAACTGAGGATAGATGTATAGTAAGAGTCTGCTGCATCCTTGACTAGAGAAAATAACTTGAAAACTGATAAACATGCCATAAGTTGTTTACAGTCTATTCAGGTTCTGTTTGTTACCGTGGCAAGTATGTTCCTTAAATTATTTAGTATCTATTCTTCGTGATGGAAAACAAAAATACATTGGTTTAAATCTTTGTTATCCTCTATTGAAGTGAAATTTCTTCTTGTGGGATGAATGCAGAAGAAACTGTATTTATTCTAATATTTTCCTTAAGATCCAGATCTTTCTGTGTTCCTGTTTTCTTAACGTGAAAAGATTTTTTATAGAATTTTATAGAGAACATAAATGCCAGGATATTAAGCCTTTTCATGAGCACTTTGAAAATTAATTCCAATTTTTAATTTAACAAATCTAAAATTTTTGATTTTGATACTATATCAAATATGAAGAAAAATTTCCTGAACAGAGAGAATGCAAATAACAAAGCTACAGCTCAAGCAACTTATTGCAACAGAAACTCACTACCCAGAAATGCCATGTGGTTATGGGCCAGGCTATAAGGTCAATGAATAAACAGACTCCATTTTGCCCTGAAACTCCATGTCATGTAATAAATGCTTCTCTCAGGGAAAGCCCCACTTCTGTACCAATCAACAGTTGCTTAGCATAGCGTGTTTAGCAACATAAAATGGCAATTCTTTTACAATGTAAAAGTGTTCTCTCTTTGGTTCCCATTTTTCTTGGTCAACATACCCTGTCAGAGATTGATTGTCTCTGCTTGTGATTTTTAGATCACATGACATTTGTTTATGGTTTGAATCATAGCAACAGCCACTTATGTTTAATATGGTTTTGGACTATGAAAGGTATACTCAAACCCCGGGAGGGGGTCAAAGGGTGTAGACTTGTAGACTACTCCTTAGCTCTCCAGCTGGTAGATCCAGACTGCCAGCTGGTGAATAAAGTTTCCATCTCCTGATTTAAGATCAGCTTAGTGATTTATTGCAATCTTGGCTTAACAATGTGAATATCAATTTTTTTTCCAGATTGTTGTTTTCAAATGAATTACTTTGCTTACTAGGGTAAATATAAATATGTCACATACTGATAATCAAAAAGCATGGTGTGGAGCCTCCGGGAACTGACTTCTATTACACAGGATAAGAATCACCTAGATACCTGTAGTTGCTCCTGCAAATCAGTCTGAGAGTATACTAATTGAGTTAAAACATTGAAATAAAAATTGTTTAAGTAATTGATTTAAAATATTCAAACAAAATGTTAATTTCTACTACATATCACTTATTACAACCTTCTAGAAATCTTTGCATCCTTCTATACCTTCGTTTATTACTTTGGTAAGTCATCCATATCTCTTTATTTTCTAGTTCATTGGTATTTACTCTTTCCATCAACTTTTGCATTAGTAATATCAGAAATTTGTAGTCAATTTTGTTTATTCTTTGTCAACCACACCATTATGGTTCAAAGGTAGTCTTCAGTAGAAATTACGTAACTGGTAATATAGTAACAGAGGAATTCAGTTGTCTTACTTTCTATTTTTACTACCCAGAACTGTCATGTGAATTTCAATTTTTTTCCAGATTGTTGTTTTCAAATGTTGGTACCATTTTCTAGTATTTTAATAATGTATCATATGGGTGAATATCTTGTTATTTGACATCATCATCCTTAATAGATCTGGTTTTACCTTGATTTGGTCATGGTCATGTGTAGAGATGAAATTAATTCTATAGAAACAAAAGTTATAGACATATTCAAGATTTTAAGAAAGTTATATATTGATCTTGAGTAAATAGTTTTATTTTATGCATGTGAATATATTGCTAGAGTAGACACTGGTGATAATTTGGCTGCTTGCTAATTACATGTGCAGAGGAATACTCCTTACTGTGTTTGATCTCATTAAATGATATAATGCAACAGAAACATGTTTGTTACATAGTTACTAATTTCACGTTTGCTTTTTCAATTAATTTTCATCCAATTTCCTGCTTGTCTTGAGTTGAATAATAAGTGTGAGGCATGTGAAAATCTGACTGCATAGATAAAAGGGTTGCCTGTTTACTACAAGCTCCACTGGATGATTCATTACTTCGCATTTATAAAACTGGGAGACATTTCATAGTGTGTGGCTTCTTCAATATTAAAAAATATCATGATGTGCAAAGAAAGTAAATTCTTCATTTTCAGGCATTGGATAATATTAACTGATTACAATCCACAATTATTGTATTTGTGTATTAATTGGTATTTTCTATTGTAGTTTTTACAGTGACTGTAAATGTCAATAGAGATTGGGGGATCAGGTGACCATAAAAACAATCCTCTGCCAGCCAGAATATGTGCATTTGTGTGTGTGTGTGTGTGTGTAATCTCTCAAAAGTATTAGAAATGAAAAAATTAATTTGCTTAAAAGAAAGACTTTATTAGACAGATATCCATTGCTTATTAAATTTTAAAGCTATTATTACAAATGTATTTACTTTTACAGAGTTTTTTCATAAGTTGTATTTTTTTAAGTAATATGGCAACTTTCAAACAGAATTGCAGTACAATAATCATTTCAACAAAGTTTTTAAAAACATATTGACCATTGGAAATTTTCTGATATTCAGCTAGTGCCTTAGAAGTCAATGAGGGTTTTGTTGTTGTTGTTGTTGTTGTTTTGTTTTTGTTTTTGTTTTTTTGCAGGGGGAGGGTACCAGGGATTGAACTCTGGGGACCACTGAGTCAAATCCCCAGCCCTATTTTGTATTTTATTGAGAGGGATCTCACTGAGTTGCTTGGCATTTCTCCATTGCTGAGGTTGGTTTTGAACTTGCAATCCTCATGTCTCAGCCTCCTAAGCCACTGGGATTACAGGTGTGTGTCACCTTGACCAGTTAATGAGGTTTGTGAACTAGAAATATTGAAAAATGTTCATGTTAGGGTTTCATTCTTATTAATAAGTTTTTATGATAACATTGAGTAAAAATAAGCATATTTTTATTTATATATATATATATATATATATATGTATATATACCATAGCATATACATCAAATATATGTAGATCAAATGGGAAAGGAATTAAAATTACACACAGACCCTTCCAGCAGAATCCTTAAAAGTGAGAGGATACTTCAAAATAAATTTTAAATGTTAGTGTGCACAGATATTCAAGATCAGTGCAGTAATTTTTAGAGTCTACACCATAGGAAAGAGCACAAAAATTTCATGGGAAGAAGAAAAGTGAAGTAGGGTTCAAGTGGTAGTGGCATACAAAAACATATCAACTATTCATTCCCCAGAAAAAGGAGAACCTAATGAGATTGGACATATAGGGAAGAAGTCTGTGATCTGATACGTTGGAAGACTAGATTTTAAGAATTTTGAATTAAGTGTCCAAGTAATTGCTTGTTATGAGAGGTGTTATTCTTGATGAGATATGGAAGCACTCCAGAAGGGGAAAAGTGTCATGAGATGTTGCTGGTTAAGGTAAAGAAGAAAATCTAAGAAGGCAATGCCCAAATATCTCAAGAAACCAGAGCAAGATTTCTTCATTTATTAAAAATAAGGTTCCACCATATCAATGACAAAAGATAATTTTGTATTAAGATGTTGGTTAAGATAGCCAACCCCTATATGCACTCATCCTGATAGCATCACCTTTAGTTTGTGGGTCCAAGAAAATAGAATATATTAAAATGTGAATCAAGAAAATAACACTATATACAGTTGCAAGAATAAACTTGGGGATAAGAAACAATTTTTTAAACAGATTATTTTAAAAACCTTTATTATAAAGCTCCTTCTGAAAAGCTATGAAATAGTGGGAAATCATAACAATCAAATAAGTAATAAATGTAACTGCAGATTAAAGAACATCAAAAAGTATAATTTCAAAATCCCAGAATAAGTAGGACAAATGCCAGGCAGATATGAGATGGAATTTCAACTCAAGAAAGAATTAAAGTAAAAGATAAAATCTTCTCAGATGAGAAAACTAAATTACAGAATACACAAGAAGGGAGTATGGCCAAGGCCAAGAGTGTAATGAGATCATAGCATAGGCAAAGTGCAGTGGCTCAGGCCTGTAATACCAGTGGTTTCGGAGGCTGACACAGGAAAATCGTGAGTTCAAAGCCAACATCAGCTACAGCAAAGCGCTAAGCAACTCAGTGAGACTCTGTCGCAAAATAAAATACAAAATGCGGATGGGGATGTGGATCAGTAGTCCAGTGCCCCTGAGTTCAATTCCCAGTACTACTCCACCCTTTCAAAAATAATCACAGCATAGAAGTCAAAAGAGCCCCCAAAATTCAACTCATATAAGGAAAGCATAAAATAGAGGGGAAATAGAAAAATGGTAAAGAATGAAATAAAATATTGTAAAGAAAACCAAATCAGAACCAGTGTTTAAAATTATAACTCAAATAACTCAAGGAAATCTCCTGAAAATTAAAACATGATTTGAATTTTTTTAAAAATTTATTTTTACAAATTGGAATAATTAAATAGAACAGTGAACTCCAAAATTTATCTGAAAAAAAAAATCAGTATTTAATACTGAATTTTTTAAAAATCGTGAGTTTCTAAGTAAAAATTTGTTAATTATTTATAAAAGAAAACAAATCTTGGCATTTGATTTCACATTACATGGAAAGCAAGAGAACTATGAACAAATTTCTTAAACAATAAGACATTTTTATCTCCCCAAGCAGCCCAACATTTCAGAATTGAAATCATTGCACATGGCAAAAAAATTTAAAATTCTATGTATGTTTTTTGTTTAAAGAAAGAAATCAAGCAAAAAATAAAAAGAATACATTTACTGCTACATAGATAGTAGTTGTCAAAGTCCAAACAAGGATAAAGATGCTTCAGCATTAACAAAATACAAGTTTTATAATAGAAAAAAAACTTTATAACTAACAAAAGCAATCCAATATTTCTAAAATAATGAAAACATGTGTCATAGAAAAAAACACAGAAAGTTTAACATAAAATAATATGACAGATCTGAAACCCATCAAGTCATATTAGTAACTTCAAATAGACTTAGTCTTAACTCCCATTTTTGAAGGAAAATATTTTCTGATTGATACACAGAGCAAAAACCTACTATGTACTATATAAAATGATACCTTGCAACAAATTTATTCATAAAAGCAAAAATTAAAACATGGGTAAATGTACAGCAGACAAATACAATAGAAATTAAATAGACATCCAGATCTCAATTCCTGCCAAATTATAATATCAAAAAGAGGATTAAAAGAGCAAATAATACTGAGAAGAAAGTTTTTAGTTTGAGTCCATCCCATTTACTGATTCTTGATTTTAATTCTTAAGCCAAAGGAATCGTTTTTAGGAAGTTGGGGCCTAATCTCACATGATGGAGATTAGGGCCTACTTTTTCTTCTATTAGATGAAGGGTCTATGGTTTTATTCCTAGGTCCTTGATCCATTTTGAGTTTAGTTTTGTGCATAGTGAGAGATAATGGTTTAATTTCACTTTGTTGCATATGGATTTCCAATTTTTCCAGCACCATTTGTTGAAGAGGCTATCTTTTCTCCAATGCATGATTTTGGTGCCTTTGTCTAATATAAGATAATTATAATTTTGTGGGTTAGTCACTGTGTCCTCTATTCTGTACCATTTGTAAAACTGAAAAGTTTCTTCTCAGCAACAAGAACAACCTGTGAGGTGAATAGAGAGCCTACATCTTGGGAGCAAATCTGTACCCCTCACACATCAGATAGAGCACTAATCTCTAGGGTATATAAAGAACCCAAGAAGCTAAGCACCCCCAAAAAATTAAAAATTAAAAAAAAAATAAAAATAGCCCAATCAATAAATGGGCCAGGACCTGACAGACACTTCTCAGAAGATGACATACAATCAGTAAACAAATACATGAAAAAATGTTCACCATCTCTAGCAATTAGAGAAATGCAAATCAAAACTAAGATTTCACCTCACTTCAGTCAGAATGGCAGCTATTATGAAGACAAACAACAATAAGTATTAACAAGGAAGTGGGGAAACAGGTACACTCATATACTGCTGCTGGGTACTTGTCCACCAATTGGTCCAGCCAATATGGAAAGCAGTATGGAGACTGGAAAATTGGGAATGGAACCATTTGACCTTGCTGTTCCTCTCCTTGGTCTATACCCAAAGGACTTAAAAACAGCAAACTATAGGGACACAGACAAATCAATGTTTATAGCATCACAATTCACAATAGCTAAATTGTGGAAGCAACCTAGATGCCCTTTAATAGATGAATGGATTATAAAATTGTAGCATATATACACAATGGAATATTACTCAGCAATAAAAGAGAATAAAATCATGGCCTTTGCAGATAAATGGATGGAGTTAGAGAGGATAATGCCAAGTTAAGCCAGCCAATCCCCTAAAACCAAATGCAGAATGTTTTCTCTGATATAAGGAGGCTGATTCATAGTGGGGTAGGGAAGGGGAGTATGGGAGGAATAGATAAGGCAGAGGAGTGGAAAGGAAAGGGAGGGGTATGGATTTAGAAATGATGGTGGAATGTGATGGAGTTTATTGTCCAAAGTACATGTATAAAGACATAAATTGGTGTGAATATACTTTGTATATATACAACCAGAGATATGAAAAAAATGAGCTCTATATGTGTAATAAGAATTTTAATGCATTCTGCTGTCATATATAAATAAAAAATAATTAAATTAATTAAATGAGACTTTATAACGCCAAAGATACCAAATCATAATGGAGATACAATAAATATAAGTATCTATATATCACATAACATAGGGAAAAATTTAATAATGCAGAATTTTATTAAGGTAGGAAATGGAATACAGGCAACAATAAATGTGGTGAAAAATGTACTCTCATACATTGCTGATGGGATCGCAAATTGGTGCAACCACTATGGAAAGCAATATGGAGATTTCTCAGTAAACTGGGAATGGAACCACCATTTGACCCAGCTATCCCACCCCTTTGTTAATATCCAAAGGAATTAAAATCAGCATACTATAGTGACGCAGACACATCAATGTTTATAATAGCTCAATTCAGAATAGCTAGACTATGGAACCAACCTAGGTGTCCCTCAATAGATGAATGGATAAAGAAGATGTGGTATATGTACTCAATGGAATATTACTCTGCCGGGTTTCTGTTCTGAGACTAAAAGGCTCAGGGGTCACTCCAGGCAAACTGGGCTAACTGGGCTGTGCAAAATAATCACAAAAGAGACACAAATACCTTTTTCTTTGTGGTCACTGTGACGGCTCCTCTGACCTTAAGGGTCCACAGGAAGAGAGAGAGAGAGAGAGAGAGAGCACAAGTGAGCTGACCCCTTTTATTGAGGAGAAGCTATTCAAATGAGGTAAGGGGTCAGGTTTCAGGGACCTGAGTCTATCTGCATGATGTCCACTGTCAGCAGGTTGATTGACACCTGGGTAGGCCATACCCAAGGGCACAGCAAGAGAAGGGGACACACACAAGGCACTTCCATGGAAGATTCTACCCTAAACAGGGCGAGGGGTTATATTACAAAGGAAGACAAGCCCAGGCACTAAGACACAGTTACTGGAACCCTAGAAGAGCAGGGCAGCCTAGCAGCATGGGTGCCTGAAGTCACATCACACAGCAGGGAAGTTAACTCAGTCAGGCATGAGGTTGGTCTCCCACATTACTGGGCTTTAAAGAAGAGTGAAATTATGGCATTTTCCAGTAAATGGTTGGAGTTGGAGAATATCCTGGTAAGTGAAATAAGCCAATCCCACAAAACCAAAGAAGGAATGATTTCTCTAATATATGGATGCTAATTCACAATAAGGTGGGGGTGGGGGCATTAGGGAAGAATAACATTATCTTAGGTTAGGTAGAGAGAAGTGATGGGAGGGGAGGGATGGGGATGTGGAGATAGAAAATATAGTAAAATGAAGCAGACATTATTACCCTATGTATATATGTGACTACATGACAAATACGATTCTGCCACATGTACACTCAGAAAACTGATAAATTATATCCTATTTATGTATGATATATCAAAGTGCATAAATGCATTCTACTGTCATGTATAACTAATTAAAGCAAATTTTAAAAAATCTCCAGGTTATTGAAAATTTTAAAAACAAAAATATTTAGTAATGTGAAAGTTAAGTGAGATATACAATTTCTAACTTTTCTTCTGCACAAATCTAATATAATTTATTCCTTCTGGAAAAAAATCATATTTATTCATAAGTAAATTTAATATGTTCCTGTCTTCTTAACCATTCATTTCGTTCATAAGAATGTATTTAATAAAATGATTCAAGTCTGGACAAGTGTTTACAGAAAAAAAAACTACTCACTGCTGTAATAAAAACATTTCAAAGACAAATATATATTACTTGCTATTAATGGCCATTAAAAACAATGATGTTTTGAAGACTATTAATGGCTTAAACTCAAGAAAAAAAAATTTAAAAAAGTAAAAACTCAAATCTCTAAAACAAAGAAAGAAAGAGAGAAATCGAAGGTAAAATGTTTACCAGAGGTTTGGGAGAAGAGGGAAAGAGAAGGGTAGGAAGAAGTGGTCCTAAATTACAGTTGGATAGTAGTAAAAAGTTCCAGTTGTATTGAATAATAGGGTAACTAATATAATAATTATTATACTGTACATATCAAAAAGCTAAAAATAAGGATTTTGAAAGTTTCCACCATATGTTAAATATGGTTATTTGGGGAAATAGAAGTGCTTAGCCTGATTTAAAGATCACACATGTATATGTGTATGAAACCATCAAGTTACCCATCAAAATATATAATTTATATGTTTTTATGTTTCAATTTAAAATAAATTTAATTTTCAAAAAGTAAAGAAAGAACAATTACTATTTTTTAGGTAAAAATGCTGTTTGACCTCAGGTGAAAAAAAGAAAGCTTTTTTTTTTTTTTTTTTGTAAAACAGGAGAATATCAACTAATTAAAGAAGATAAAATGATACAAATAAAATAATTATTCATTTAAGAGTTATTAGTGTGAAAGATATTGGAGCAAAGTATTTTCTTGTGTTTATAGTAATTTTAAAGATAAAAAGATTTTTTTGCACCACAAACAAATTTGGGAGATTTTTACTTAATGTGATTAAATTTGGCATAAATAGTAGTGGGGCATTCTGATACTGAGATATAGCATCTTATCCCATATATTTTTGACTCAGTATGAACTATTCTGTATCACCTATGCAGTGTTAGTGGAAAGCAATATAAAATTTAACTTTATCAAGATAATAGATGTAATTTTCAATTCACACAAAATATGTGACATAGAGAAACTCTTTCATGTCACAAGAAACAGTCAGAACATTGTATATTCTGGGAAAGATTTGGCCTGATCTCTTAAAAAATTCAACGTCATCATGAAAAAATAATTTGGAGGATTGAACCAAATTATTAAAGACATAGAATTAAAAATACTGCATAATATTTTTATTATTTTCTGCTCTTGAAAAGTTAGAATAAAATATTTAAGTAAGATTAGGAGGATTTGAATGAGCTCTGGATGATAAACAGTAAGAAACATTTTTCAGTTTTTATCAGAATAATATTGCTATCTGTATTCTAAAGGATTTATGAATGAAGAATTTTACTATCTATAACTTACTCTAAATGGTTCATCACATACATACGTGTATATATTTTGTATAATCTATATATAATATAGATTTTGTGTTTACATATAATAAATATGTAATGAGTATATATTATACATATAATATGATCCATATGTGTGTAATATGTATACACATATACATACACATTCATACTTATATGTGGATTATATGTATATTTTATATACATACATGCATACACATATTGTGTGTGTGTGGCTATGTGCATACAGAAAAGTGAGAAAGAAAACTGATATTTGAAAAAAATTATAATTTTGATGCAGATTTGTTAATACATCTTCACTTTACTAACTTTTGATTTTTTCATTTGTATTATTTATGATAAAATTTGGGGAAATTTTTTATTCTTGTAAAAAATAATTTGAAGTTATAAAGCATTTTTCATTTCAATCTTCATTCACTAAATATTTCTAAGAAAAAAGCCCTTTATATGTCACAGAAGAAAGAAAATTAAATGAAATTTATTCAAGCACTTAAATTATAGTCAAACATTAAAGCAAATAAATTATATCTCAGAGGAAAAAGCAATTATGACATAGAGGAATGTAATTGTGCATAGATAAAATAACATGGATTTTAAGGTAATAAATTATTTCTTACTCTTAAGAAGCTGGTTCAAGGAAGATTCATGTAGGTAGTAAGATTTAAACTAAATTTACCTAAATACTAGAAACAATTAAATATGCCTTTCAAAGCCACCAAAAATCTCATTTCAATAATCAAGGATATTTGATAATTACATTATCTCCCCAAAGTGATTATTGTACAGATGGTGCTTGGCTCAATCAGTAGACTTTGAGGTTTTTATACTGTATACAATCTTATGGTCTTTTAAGTGAAAAGAGGTGACATGAGAAATGAACTTGAAGTTAAAAGGATCTAGGCTATTTAACTTTCAATAATGAAAATTCTTTTCATCTGTATAATGCTTCCAAATTTTTGGAAGGGCTTTGGCCTTCATTATTTCATTTTATTTCAATAGTCCCATAGGTTAAATGGTATGTAAATTATGATTCCTATATGGAAACTCAAATAATATTTTTAAAGTTGTTCCTTGCAGAAATAAGCTCCCTTTTTTTCCTGTAATGGGAAACTAAAAAAAAAAAAAAAAAATGTATCACAGGATAGACTCTCAAAACATTTATAAATGAAAGAACCCATAAGTGGATGAATGTATGTGTGAATGCATAGATGAGTTAGTGGAAAAAATACGGGGATCCTTTGTCTTCCAGGTATCTCTGCGGCACCCCTGCCCTTGGAAAGCAGTTCAATTTCTCTTCAGGCTTAGAAGAGTCTATGAATAAGTGAAGTATTGTTTTCCTTAATGGCAAAAGGTCATTTAAGGTTTTTCATTTTATTATACACAGAAGGTCAATTTCAGATTTAAGTATTAAATTCCTTACAAGTTTCTGGAACCAAAGTTCAATAGTCAAAAGTAGAACTGAAAATTTCTAAAATTTACATTATGTAAGCTGGTACCTAAAGACCAAAGAATAAACTAAGGCTTTATTAATACAGGAAATTATTGTAATATAATTTTCTTAGAAAACTTCATAACTCATCAAAAGTCATAAGTATATATACCTTTTTTATGCAAATAGACACATGTATTTGGGAGTGAAGTTTAGAATTAATTTTAGTTCTATTTTAGTCAGCTTTTTTTGGGCTGCTATGACTAAAAGACCTGACGATAACAATTATAGGGGAAAGAAATTTATTTGAGGGGCTAATGGTTTCAGAGGTCTCAGTCCATAGAAAGCTGGCTGCATTCCTCTGGGCTAGAAGTGAAGCAGTCATCATGATGGAAGAGTGTGGTAGAGGGAAGCAGCACACATGATGATCAGAAAGCAGAGACAGATGCCATTTGCTAGATACAAAATACATATACCACGAAGTCATGCCCCCAATGCCCATCTCCTGCATCCATACCCTACCTGCATTCAGTTTTCATTCAGTTAATCCGTATGGGGGATTCCCTGATTGGATTAGGACTCTCATAACACTATAATTTCCCCTCTGAACATTCTTGCATTGTCTCACATGTGAGCTTTTGGAGGACACCTCACATCCAAATCATAACAAGTTCTTTACTATGTAATGACCTATTTCCTAGGTTATTTATAAGCATATGATTCTATGTAAATATACATTCAAAGGTATCATTTTATATGTTTATTTATTTATTGCACACTAGGGATTGAACCCAGGGGCATTCTATTATTAAGCTACATCCCCAACCTCTTTGACTTTTGTTTGTTTTGAGAGGGTCTTCCTAAGTTGCCTAGGATATTCTCAAATTGAGACACTCCTACCTCAACTCCTGAGGAATTAAAGGTTTGTACCACTGTACCCAGATGTTGTTTTTGAGTCAGCTTTAAATTATATTTTTCTACAAATTTATTTTATTGTAATACAAATTGCAGTGTTTTAGAATCTATCGTAAGTGCTATAACCAACATAAAAATATATTGTAGAATAGTTGTAGCATTTTTTTATTGTTCTCATCAACAACCTGCTAAAATGTTATGGCACTTTCAATTCTGTTAGATTTAAAAAAAAAATTTTAAGCACTATTACTGCCTTATTTTCTACTCAGTAATTCTGATAACCCAAGCCATATGATTATTATTCAGTCATGATATTATTTTTAATTTACTTCTATGCACATTATAGAGTGTAAATAAACTTATGATCATGCTCTTTGATTATAAACACAAATGAAAAGCATACAAATATGTAACATTAACTAACTTATTCCTGCCCTATGCTATGATCTGTCTTATCTGTCGAAAATACAAAGGTCAACATTACTGTTGAGCCTTAAAATTTACCATCTGCCTACGGTTTAATTGCCAATTTTCTTTAACCAAGAATGTATGTACCAGATCTGGTGTCTAATTGACAATATAAGTAAACACTGTAATTCAGAGATTTTTTTACTTTTTTGTTTGGTTTAAGAGCAAAGTCATCATACCTTGAATGCCAAGCAGCTCTTGCTGAAATCTCTTTCTGAATTCAATATTGTAGCAATGATAACAGCCAATGTTTATTGGGCTTTTATATATATGTCAGTACTGTACTAAGCAAGATACAAGTATTTGCTTCTCTAATTCTTACACATTCTCAAAAGTACCACACAAAGTCAGAGTTGGTAAGAAGTAGAATTTAGACTTAAGACAAATAATGTGACTTCTGATGCTGCTCTATAAACACCATTCATAGAAAACAGCTTTTCTATCATGTATTGTGCCTAGCAGAGAATTATTCAAATAGTTGAGGATCAAGACATGTTAGCTGGTAATTAACACAATATAGGTCCTTAGGCTTTCTATATTACTGCTTCATCTTTGAAACACCTCCTTTATGAGAACACTAATCCCATTCATGAGAGTCCCACTCCAAGGACCTAACTACCAAGGGCCCTACTTCTTAATTCCATGTCCCTGGAGTAGGAACATCAACATATGGATTTGGATGACATGGATATACAGTCCATAATGTGGGTTTTGATAATTTGCATATTTTATTTTATTTCCAGCACACTCTTTTTATCTTAAGTTTTCCACCTGGCGTGTCTTCCTCAACTCAAAGATGTAGGAAGAAATTATGTTCATGTTAAGATGACTTTCCTTTGCTTCTTCCCAAGATGTATAGGGGTTAGCACTTTGGAATTCCGATGAATTGAGTCATCATATTAATTACAATTATGCCTATTATGGTTTAGATGTGTGAGACAATGAAAGGTTAAGAAGAGAAAGAATTGGGTTATGAAAGCCTACTGAGTGGCAGCTGAAGGCAGATAGGGTGTGGCTGGAGGAGATGGGTCATTGGGGGATGCCTTTGGTTTATATGTTTCATATTTGGCAAGTGGAGTCTCTCTCCCTCTCTGCTTCCTGATCATGTGAACTGTTTCCCTCTACAACACTCTTCTGCCGGGATGGTCTGTCTCACCTCCAGCCCTGAAGAATGGAGCCAGCTCTCCAAGGATTGAAACCTCTGAAACTGTGATCCCCAAATAAACTTTTCCCCTGCTAAAATTGTTCTTGTCAGGTCTTTTAGTAACAGCACCAAAAAATCTGACTAAAACAATGCCATGAGCAGCAGTCAGAGTAAGCCTTTCTGCTCACAGTTCTTTGCTGATCCTAGCGGATTGCCCCTACAGCCCCAGAGATCCACCATGAAGGGCTTCTGTCAACTCTCCTCTAGCGCCCTGAGGACAGATTCCAATTAGAGGTACAGACTCCCAGGCTTATCTCCTATTGCAGATTGTAGTTGGTAAATTATGGACTTTCTCATTAATTTTTCCCCTTTTATCATTATTTTTTTTTACTACTTTTCCTTAATTGAATGTTCTGAATGGCCCAAAGAGCTCTTAATGGTAGTAGAAACAGTAGGTTGTTTTATATAACACTATTATTTGCTTTAGATATCTTGTGTATCTAACATCTCCAAAGAATCATATGTATAATTCTAATATTTTGCTATAGAAAGATAATGGATAAGACTATTTTGCTTATTAAGAAATACTTTTGCCACCAGAGAAAAATCCTTAAAGATTATTTATTAGAATTGTTGAGCTGCAAATATCAGGGAATTCAAAAACCACATCATCTATTACATCTTATTATAAATCTTATTTCTACATAAACTCTTAACAATTGAATGATAAATTGAAATTTTAGCATTTTATTTACTAATAAGGTAGAGAAGGCATTCAATGTTTCTTGAATCTTTCTGGAATCAAATAATAATTTGATAATATAAAGAAAATTATATGAAACTACTCCACAGAAGCATTTACTTAATTAAATTTAAATATTTTCATATATAAATTTGATGAATTACTTGTCCCTCATAATGTTATACATGCACAATTATTTGAACCTATCTGGTATTGAGGAAGAAAATCATGAAAGAATCTGATTTTGAACAGTAAATAAGAAAAAATGCTCATCATCTCTAGCAATAAGAGAAATGCAAATTAAAACTACTCTAAGATACCATCTCACTCCAGTAGGAATGGCAGCCATGATGAAGACAAACAACAACAAGTGTTGTCGAGGATGTAGGGGAAAAAAAACACTCATACACTGCTGGTGGGACTGCAAATTGGTGCATCCAATTTGGAAAGCAGTATGGGGATTCCTTGGAAAGCTGGGAATGGAACCACCATTTGACCCAGCTATTTCTCTTCTTGGACTATACCCAAAAGACCTAAGAACAGCATACTACAGGGACACAGCCACATCAATGTTTATAGCAGCACAATTCATAATAGCTAGACTGTGGAGCCAAACTAGATGCCCTTCAATGGATGAATAGGTAAAAAGAAAATGTGGCATATATACACAATGGAATATTACTCAGCTCTTAAAAATAATAAGATCATGGCATTTGCAGGGAAATGGATGGCATTAAAGCAGATTATGCTAAGTGAAGTTAGTCAGTCCCAAAAAAACAAAAGCCGAATGTCTTCGCTGATATGGAGGGGGGGGGAATCAAAATGGGGAAGAGAGGAAGAGCGTGGGAAGAAGATTACCTCTATATATGGAAGAGGAGCAGGAGGGAAAGGGAGGGCAAAAGGGAATTGCATGGATGATGGAAGGAGACCCTCATTGTTATACAAAATACATGTAGGAAGATGTGAGGGGAAAAAAGAAGAATAGCGTTACCTTAGATTAGGTAGAGAGAAGTGATGGGAGGGGAGGGGAGGGGTTGGGGAGATAGGAAGGATAATAGAATGAAACAGACATTATTATTACTGTGTGTATATATGTGAATGCATGAACAATGTGATTCTGCCACCTGTATACTCAGAAAAATGAGATATTATATCCCATTTGATTCAAATGTATGATATGTCAAGGTCATTGTACTGTCATGTGTAACTAATTAAAACAAATAAAAAAATAAAAATACAGAAAAAAATTTACCGGAGGAGTGGTGGGGAAGATAACTACATTTGGGGCACAAACATGGTCACAAATTCAGAATCAGAGCCTTCTAAAACAGTCTTAGTAAACACGGAGTACATACTGTGTCTTGTTCAACTGACAAAACTTTGCTCTCTGGCAACTTAGAGGTGGGCAATGCATATGTTAGAAAATCCTCCAAAAGGAAATTGGAATGTGTGTGCTGATCAATATCTGTCTAAAGGAATGAGAAATGGAAGGTAAAAACTGCAATCTAAACAAAACAACTTGAGGGGTTTATACAGAAACTGATCTAGTGAGAAGGAGCAGGAGGAATCTCTTCTTTTGATTAAAACCAGTAAGCTTTAAGTTAAAACTAAGTCATGCTGCAAAATGAGGAGCCCAAACTATACATAACAGCGAAGGCTCTGTCTCCATAGTAAGCTTATGATCCTTTCAGAATTCCCAGGGCACACAGACTGTTGTGAGTGTGACTAGTACTGTGTAATAAACTAAACCGATGAGATTGGTGTGTTCGGCAGGAGGGGATCATTCAACCTGAAGCATAATCAGTACCAGGGGTTTCAGTTTGGTTTCACACTGCTGTCTGAACACTACATGGATCCTTATAAGAATTCATAAAAAGCTAGGAAATTCTATTCCCTGAAGGTTCATGTGTAGCTGGTGTAACAACTACTTTGAGCCTAAAGGATTAAAGTAATTCAAAGTATATTAATCCCTCGTGAGCCACACAAAGCTTTGTTTGATTTATCTCAGAACCACCAGAGCTTTCTTGATGCTTGTAGAACGTGCAATGGTAGTTGAATTTGGAACCTCACAATTTTTTTTTTTTGTCACAAGATTACATAGGATATTGAAAACTGCCATCAATATTTAAAAATTGCCACCAATATTCACTATTCATGTTGTAATTCTAAACTATGTTAAATCTCAGCCAGATTAGTAGTTCCATTAGAAATAATCCTCCTGTGCAAACCCCTCTGCCCTCTAACATCACCAACTGTGTGGCAGAGAGCTTCAATTGAAAAAGAGAAAATAACTCAAAGCAGAAACAAATCTCTTGAAAGTATAACAAGAAATCTGTGAAATATATCATTTCATAAATATCAGAGATGCATGTTCTTAAACTCAGATAGGAAAATGTAAGTGAAAATGATAGAATCATATATAATACTTGATTAGATAGTATTTTAAATTTGAAGTAAAATGAATATATTTACATATATTATACATGTGTATGTATGTTTATATCTCCTTACATTAAGAACAAAAATACCTTCATTTCAGTAATTTCTGCTAAGCTATTACTACTTATTTAAATTTTCAGAATAAATTAAAAATCTGTCTTATTTACAATTTCTTCTTCCTGCTGAAATGCTGTTTTTTCCCCCAAAAAATCATCACATAACTTAGTTCATAATCTATGTATAAAGAGACTATTGTTGGTATATCATTTGTAAGAGAAAATTCAATTGGGTGAATCTGTAGAATAGAATAGATTGATGAGTTATCCAAAAATGGTATAATATGGTCAAATATTGTTTAATGAATTTTGTTATTATCTGGGTATGGTAATGCCAATAGATTCAGAAAACTGCCACTGAAACAATAGCTCGTTGCACTCTCAGATCCCAAGAGAAGAAAAAACCTCAAGCCATGGATCAGGGAGGGAGTTGGAGTAAAAATTACCAAGGTTTGTCATAAAGCAGGAGAAGGAGAATCATGGGCATTTCCTTACTGTGCTTTCCACGGGAAAGGGAAGTTGAGTAGATTTAGGATTGATTGGATAACTGGAATAATTTCAGCTTGTTATGGGGCCTGAGGGCTTTTCCTGGTTGTCTAATGCCTGGCGTGGAGTAATTATTGGGTTAGATGATTTGGGGTACAGACTTAATGGACTTCTCAAGAAGGAAGAACCAACCAACCTCTACCAAAACCTCAAAATTGGATGAAGATAGCAGTCATCAAGCAGCTCAGGAGGCTGAGGCAGGAGGATCACAAGTTTAAAGACAGACTCAGCAACTTAGAGAGGTCCTAAGCAACTTAGCCAGAACCTATCTCAAAAAACAAACAAACAAACAAACAAATCAGGCTGTTGCACAGCAGTTAAGCACCCCAGAATTCAATCCCTAGTACCAAAAAATAAAAGATTTTTAAAAATTGTATTTTAATTGTCCTCTTATGATTTAATATCAGTTTTGAGCTCAATTACTTGAGGTATTTGAGTGGCTTGAATAGTAGAGAAGACTTCTGGGTGTAGAGTATAAGTTGTTCTAGAGTACAGAAAACATTTCATTATGGGAGTCAAAAGGAGTAACATTAGAAATTATTTGTAGGATAGATGTAACTGTCTCTCATTTATGTGAAATTAAGCAATAAAACAGATGTGAAATCTCTGTTAATGTCTTGATGGTATTGTAATGTGTTTTAAGACATATATATATATCACATCACTTTGGTTTATTCTTAGGTCAAGGCATCAGGGCCAGCAGTTATGTAGGTGGAAGATATGAACCTCACAGTTTTAGTATTACACATATAAAGATCAGTGATATTCATGTGTTAGCAAGGAGGGATGGTTGTGGTGGCCAGTGTTGGAGATACAGGGTTGGAGGTCATGGTGGAAAGCTTAAGAGGATAGTAACAGTATGCACTGATGAGTGAGAGGATATTTAAGGGAGTACTCTCTGGGGACAGTCCAGAGGGTCAAGGGCTTGACTGATATGAGGATGCTGCCTCCTGAGAAAAGCAATAATCTACATTCACTTTTAAAACAACACAGTTTTGGGGGTTCTCTACAATATTTTCCTTTAAGCACAGGAATGTAGATGTGTATATTTTGGTGGTAGAATAGATTACATAAGCTAAGCAGACAGCAAGCTCATAAAGCGTAATAGAATTCCCTAATGTCAAGGAAGAAAAGGAATCAATGTCTCATGTCTAATTTGTTAGCACCTCAAGAGAAGCAGCTTAGAGATATTTCTGGGAGAGGGATGTACGTGACTAGAGTAAAATCACATGGAGAAGTTATTATCTCCAGTGGTGAGCTCCTGTGTCATGTAGTGTAATGCAGGATGTGGGACTGGAGTATGGATTCCAAGTGAATAACCACTGGAATTAAAATGGGCCTTTTATTTTTTGTATTGCTATGATCTAATAATGAAACTGGAACACCCGAGGCAACATTTGGCCTGGGAATATTACTTTTAAATAAATATATTTTAAGTACATAGGCTTAACAAAGGAATGCTGTTGTGAATAGGTTTTAAATATGACCTGCATCAATGTGTGTTGTTAATACAGTGTCAGGTTGTTAAAAAAAAAATCCAAACACAAATATCTGAATCTCTCTCTAAAGAAAAGATTAGAAGTCAGGGCTATATATTCACACAACATTTTTAATCTCCTTTTTGGGTAGTACTCTTGAATTACATGAAGAGAAATTGGGAACCAATTGAAAAAGGAGGGAAACTGGAAGAAACAGATAAATGTAGCAGAATGGAAATTTTAAAACCAAGGAAATTTATAAGTATTATTCTGTGTTCTGAGATAATAAAAGGTGTTTCATATATAATATGTGGACAAAATGTTATGAAAAAGCTAATAACAAAGAAAAATATCCTCAGAAACAAAACCATAATAATCAAGACCTTTTAAAAATTAATTTGAACATTCTTGAGAAGTTATATATATACATAGAGATCATATTAGGCTTGCCAAGATTAGAGATGAGAGAACAGAGAGGAAAGAGCAGCCATATAGATATCCTATGAGGCATATGGTGTAAAGTTTCATAGAACCACAAACACACATACACACACACACACACACACACACACATGCAAATGAGTATATTGAACTCAAAACATGAATGAGATTTGTGTATTATACCCATGCTAATTTGTTATTTAAGATGCTACTAAGCAAGATGAATGTCAGCTATAAACTCCAATTAAAAACCAATGCAACAATAAAGGTAAACTATACTAACTGGTTCAAAATTGAACATATTAATATGGCTATCATATATTATTCAATTAGCATTAAATTAAAATTGTGATGTAATCAATTGCATTATAAAAGTGGAATGTAAATGGTGAAGTTTTATAAAGCTAATACTTTAACCACTATAAAATTAAAAGTGAATAAACTGTGCTTAAAATTGATAAAAGAAAAAATAATTCTATAAGTATATTACTTTAAAATGTATAAAGAAATGTAAGAAGATATGTTTACAAGAGTTGAAAGCAGGTCTATTCCAGGAATGGAAATGTTTTTCATTATAATTTTGTCTAATTATTTGGACCCTGGATATATATTATTTTGTCAAAATAAAATTTAATAAAATTAATATATATTATATAAAAAGTTCATATAGCAAAGATTTTTTGTCATGTTATTTTAAAGAATAATAGATTAAATTATTTTCCAACCAAAGAAAATTGAACAGAATGTAAATACAAAGTAATTTTTAATTACTTAATCATTGTATGCACATACCCTGTTCATTGTTCCTGATTATTGTTCAGAATAATTTCAGGCCCTTTTAGAAGTTCTACATTTTCTCTAAACAATCTTCCAGGTGATGACTTAATGATTTTCAAGTTCATTACCCAATGCACTGAAATATGAACTCCTACTTGGTATCACCCTTAACAAATTTATGTTAATTGAGCACCAGAACTTTTTTCTGAGTTCATATATGTTTAGTTGAACTGGAAAGCAAACAAACAAACAAAACATTAGAGACATTCAGATGCTGGTGTGACCTGTTTTCATTTCATAAGGAATCGTAAGATTAGATGCATTTGGTTGACCCATATAAATGAAAAAAAGACATACAAAAGAACAAGAAACGTAAGAATGTGAGTGTTGCTGCATTTAAATGGATTTTTTTATTATTAAGATACTAAGACCAGCACTTTCAAAAGAATATGTAAATCATAGAGACTATAAACTGACATAGAGCTGATATACATTTTCTAAATAAAATTTTAAAAAATTCTAAGGAATTTAAAAAACTATTTGGTTTGTCTTTTAGCCAACTCTTTTAGTGTCAGTTTTTGACATTGGGTACAAAATTTGAAATTTTAAGGGATAACTAATGACTCAGAAATTTGAGAAAAAATAAAGAAAAATGTTAGTAAAAACATTCTAATAAGACTATATTTTCAATCATATACCTGGTGTTATGGTTTGGATCTGAGGTCTCCCTCAAAACCTGGTATGCAAGACAAAGCAAGACCCGCTTAGAGGTGAAAAGATTGAATTATGAGAGTCTTAACCCAGTCAGTGAATTAATTCCATGATGGGGATTAACTGAGCAGTGACTGAATGTGAGTAGAATATGTCCAGAGGAGGTGAATCAGGACTAGAGTGACTACATGTCTACTATATAATTTTAAAGGTGCAAAACCCTGAAGACCTCTGAAACAGTGATCCACCAAAACAACTTTGACTCCTCTAAAATTGTTCTTTTATATTTTGATTAGCAGAAAAAAAAACTGAATAAAACATCTAGATTTGCAATTCGGCATCTAGAGCTATATATCAATTTTGTACCTCAGTGAGTTTGCTGTCTTGTTGATGAAGTAGATTGAAACATCTTTATTCATAAAATTGTTAAATAATAATTTGAAACAAAATCAAATGTATAATGAAATATCAGTACATAATATAAATTTTTAAAGCAAAATGGTATAGCAATTTTAGGAAAAGAATAGGTGGAGAAAAACTTGATAAAGATAACAAAATCAGTTTGTAAAAACTATAAGAATAAGAGACTAGGATAGGTATTTATTTTTCTTTGGTTGAAGCAGAGCTTTTGTAGTGATATAGCAACGAATTCTGAGAGATGGCATGAAAGACTAACTTTGTGTTCCAGATTATTCTGATTTCCAAGATAACTGCCCCAAATGAAATGTCTTTGGGTCATAGACTATCAACAGTGAAGAAAACCATTCAGGATTTGCCTAACAACCCCCGGGCACATGAAATCTGTTTGTAGGGTATCCTGAGGACCTATTGTGCTCTTCACTTACCATGTGCCCAAGTTAAATTTTTTAAAAATAATTCTCTCCTACTTGAATGTGTTTATCAAAGATAATGTTATATTTGTAGCCAAAGACTAACTTGGAAGCCATTGTTGTAAACCACTCAGATTTAAAAAGCCTAGAATCTACTTTCTCTTCATCTTTGCTATCAGCTAGACAAGCATAAAATATGAGTCAGGTCAGAAAAAGACTTGAAACTATGAAATATTGTTGTTTAAATAGAACTTGAGAACATTTGCTTTGACTTCTTTGTTTTGTGAGTTAACTCCACCTGGAAGGTGTAGAAGAATGTCCAAAGTGATGTGACTTGATAATGAGCACCATGCAGACATTAGAGACCAATTGAAATCCTAAGCGAGTCTGTCTCTCTAATCCAAGATTTCTTCAACTAGCACATCAGGGCTAGAGTGGCTACATGTCTACTATATAATTTTACAGATGCAAAACCCTGAAAAATTGCAAATGAGGTAAAATGTTATACAATTAGTGAATTTTCCCTAACTACAGCTGAATCTGATGAAGGTTGCAAAAACAATTTATTATCATAGTTACAACTTGCAAATAATAAGGAAAACAATGCTAGGACTTCATTCTCTATAGTGACTATAGGAAAATTATTGTGGAATACGGAATAGCCAGACATCATAAAATCACACTATTCAGTCTGTTAAACTAGTCACTGTTACCGCATTCCCAACAATGGGTTCCATCCTCCTAAATTAATTATAGATGTGAACTAACCAGTTATCACTGTCCAGTCTCTGAAGAGAAAAAATTATGTGAACTATACTTTCTTAGTGGAACATCAAACTTTAGATCTAGATAGACCTAGAAGAAAATTCTCTGTTTATTAATAGACTGAAGACTTTCCAGGATCATGACAGAATATGACAGATTCTAATAACATCTGAAAAGAAATTTATTCTTTCTAATCAACACTTATACATGCATAACCTCCCACTTGAACTTTAATAATTCAATCTAAATTCTCTATTACTTTCCAAGTATACCCAGATAAATGTTGGGCATTAGGAACATTATTCAAATTGATTATTTTTTTTTCAAAAAATACAAAAACATAGTATAAATCATAATAATCTGATAACTGATTATTGCCCTTTTTTGTTTCAGTACTGGGGAACAAATCCAGGTGTTGACAGCCACAGCCGAAGGGGCCCCAGCAAACTTCCAGCTGCAGCAAACTTCCAGCTGCCAGCAAACTTCCAGCTGCCAGCAAACTTCCAGCTGCCAGTTGATGATTGGCTCACAGCAGCCCCAGCAAACTTCTAGATGCCAACTGATTGACTTTTCTGCGGTGATGCTCATTGGGCTGTTTCCCCCGCCCTTTCAGACCACGGAGCTGCTCATTGGGGGACTTTTTTTGGCTCTGCCCACTCGACCCAGCCAATCAGCCTCAAGAGCAGGAGGAGTGGGGGAGGTGGAGAGGCTTGTGGGAAGCCGGAGGTGGCAGTTGGGCTCTGAAGGAAAAAAAGAAAAAAAGTCCCCCAATGAGCAGCTCCGTGGTCTGAAAGGGTGGGGAAACAGCCCAATGAGCATCACCTCAGAGGAGCCAATCAGTTGGCAGCTAGAAGTTTGCTGGGCCGCTGTGAGCCAATCATCAACTGGCAGCTGGAAGTTTGCTGGGGCCCCTTCGGCTGTGGCTCTCAACACCCAGGGACATGCATACTAGGCAAGTGCTCTACCACTGAGCTACAGTGCCTTCCCCCGATCATTGTCATTTTTTCATATTATCTATATGTAAAGAGGAATTCTGATTTTCCACTGGGTAAGCTGATCTCTCCATGTATCCTGTAGTCTTCTCATTCTCTAAAATCTAGACTTTGGTTTTCTAGACAGAGATGCTTTAATGCACAATTTATATGACAATATCTGGGTATATGTGTAAACAAAAGGTTTACAAATTCTGCATGAAGTCCTGATGAACACTTTGGGAAATTTTCATTATGAATTTCTTAAAATCTGTTTTCTAACCACTCCTTATATGATTGTGGATATCATCTCCTTGGCCAGATGCTAATTTTCAAGACCAGTGGCCCTGAGATTATCACCTGAAATGCAAGTAGACATTATACTCAACTTCTTTTTCATAATTTCTGACAGAGTTTCTGTACAAATGTCAAATAGTATAGTGAATGTTTACTTTGTGTTAGTTAACATGTGCTTAAACTCCTTCCTATTTTCAGGGCCTAATTATTTTAAATTTGGGAAGTAATAGAGGAGAAACAAGAAAAATGGTCTTTTCATTGACATCTGCTTGAGTTGAATCATGGAAGTTGAAAGCATAGTACTAGTTTTCTCTATGTCCACTACTTAAATAATTGCTGATGAGTCAAATGCAGAGAACACAATGAAACCGAGTCTTCCCAAAAAACCCTAATGAAAAACCACATCCAGACACAAACCTCATGTCTACTGCTAAATATTGAACGTTGGAAGTTATAAGCCTCCAATATTGCAAGTTTCTTCTGAGTATCACCTTTAGTAAGGTTAAAGGAGATAGCACATAGTAAACTTACTAGAAAAAAAATGTATGAAACTTAGAAATTCTGGCAGTTTTATATGAGTGCAGATGTACATACTTTTCTAAAGAAAGTTTATTTCCTAAAAAAAGGAGAACTAAATTGTGTCTGACCTTCAGAAAGTATTATAAGCAATTCCTCAATTTTTGAAACCACAGTGCTTTGGAATAAGGAAAATATGGCCTGATTGACATGAGGATAAAGTAGGCTTGATAGGCTCATTGTTTTCAATATAAATACTCCTTGACTTTGAAATTGAGAAGTCTTCTAAACTTCATTCACTCATTTGAAATCTAATTTAGTTAAATTTCTAAGCTATAAGCCTGTTTTTGTAAATAATACTCTTTTTAAAGTATATAATTTGATTCTTACTCGGTCCCACTTAGTAAAAGTGCACACACTTAGATATACAAAAACACATATATTTCAAAACAAAGATTACCTTTGTTTATTATGCAGGAATAAATAAATAAATCTTATACCTTATTTAACAATTGCCCTACATATTTAAAAGATACCCTTTTAATGATTTCCAAGTATTAGAATAATTATTAGTATGATAAACAAGGAGAGGTGCTATGGTTTGGATGTCAGGTTTGCCTCAAAAGCTTATGTGTGAAATAATGCAAGAAGACTTAGAGGTAAAATGATTGGGTTATGAGAGTTTTAACCCAATCAGTGAATTAACCCCATAATAGGAATTAATTGAGTGGTAACTGAAGGCAGGTAGGGTGTGGCTGCAGGAGGTGGGTCATTGGGCGCATGTCTTTGGGGTATATATATTTTGTAAGGCAAGTGGAATCACTTTTTTTTCTTTCTAGTGTCGTGTCTTGAGTTACTTTCCTCCACCTCACATTTCTCCATGATGTTCTTCTGCCTTACCTTGAGCCCCAGGGAATGGAGCTGGCTGTCTCCAGGCTTGGATTCAAAAGATAGGAGTAAGGACTGGGTCTGTAGCTCAGTGGCAGAGTGCATGGCTCGCACATGTAAGGCACTGGGTTCAATCCTCAGTACTACATGAAAATAAATACAACAAAATAAAGATTACTTTTTTAAAAAGATAGGAGTAAAACTGGGATTAAAAAGTTTCAGTTATTAAACACATTACTGCCACTAAAGAAATGGTAAAACTTTGTCCATAGATGAAAGCAAGGATGGCTGAGGTAATCTCAGGAATTGGCAAGTACCCCAGGCTCATGAGAGTAAAAGTAAAAATTCCTTTGAAAAGAAACCAGTTTAGGGCACCCTGCAGAGGGCCAGGAAGTTGTTTCACAGTGCACAGCCCCCCAGGTGCTCAGAGCTGCTGCAGCCATGGCCCTAAAATACTCGATTGCATATTTTGAATACAGAGATGAATTAGCATCCTGCCATTATATCTCACAATAAGTGTGACATTGAAAAATAAGTTTCATATTTTTACTATCATCCATATCGATGTGTATGTGTTGTCAGTGGAATTAAGTACTTCAGGTCACTGCCCTTAATAGCTAGGATTATGATGAGAATGAATTTAATGTCCAAACTTTCAGTCACATTAATTTTATTTACCTATGAAAAATACTATATTACCTTTGTTTTCTAAAATTGAGGTGCTTCTGTAGAAAAAGCTGTTGTATTCAACTATGTGTAAAGAGAGTACACTATATAGTCATTCTTCCCTTTGAAAATGACCAAAAGGTCAATAAATTCTTATTTCTGTTATATAAAGATATACAATTAAAATTTAGAAATGATTTGATACATAAGACACTGGCATTGTATCAGACCCAAAGGATTATTTTATGTATCTTTATAATGTCTCTAACTGCTAGCACAAATAGAAAGCATAAGACACAATTAAAATGTATAAATCTCTCAACCATCAAATAAGAGTGTCCCTACTTTCTGGTTTCATTTGATTGGGTGTCTAACAGAATGACATGCACAGAATACATCTATATTCACTTTAGAGTCAAATAAGAATTTAAAACAATGTCTGTCAATAGTAAGTTCATTTTTACAATTTGTATGACATAATGTAATAAAATTTTCATTGTTAATGTCTATCTCTATTACATTCAATTCAAATAAGTCATTCAAAAACAGTAATAAAAATCTTACTACTTACTTTGTGTCTGTGGCATTTTTCATTCCCTAATTTCATTAGTTATAAGCTACTAACCACAATTAAGTCTTCTCAAACATATATTATGCTTGCTGAAGTTTGAAGAAATATTTATATAAAGTAAAAGTTGTAGAAACAACTAAAATATTTATATTTGAAAATGAAAGAAAATGACAATATTTCCTTTCCAAATCTTATTTCTTTATGCAATAATGTTTCTCACTATTTATTAGAACTCAGCTGAAAACTTACATAAATACACGATCTTGCCAGTTGATGAAAAAAAAAAAAAACACATGAATTATCAGGGTTGAAATTGTTAGTGATGGCTTTAGAAGACAATGTAGAAACCCAATGTCACCTTGAAATGACTTTTCTAAAATTATTCAACCTCATTGAATGAATTATCCTCTTAAAAGTTTTCTGTGGCTTGGGCTGGAGTTGTGGCTTAGCAGTAGAGGCCCTGGGTTCAAACCTCAGCACCACATAAAAATAAATAAAAATAAAGGTATTGTGTCCAACTACAATTAAAAAATAAAAATATTTTTTAAAAATTCTTTTAAAATTTTCTGTGGCTTAAGATCAAATATTGATGCACTTAACATAAACATGCATGCACACACATACACACTCTTCAAGAGATACTTAACCATTTTCCATATTCTTGTTTCTAGATATTTCTAAAAAACATTGAATTCTTTTAAATTATTATTTTGATTAATAGTATTTTCAAATTCCACAGTTGAACTTTAAAGTAGTTATCAACACAAATGGTGCTCAAATCATTAGAAATGTGTAATATTTCCTCAATTGTAAGATTGTAAGAAACCTAGGGTACTTTAACTTTGAAGAAAAGTACTATGATAAGATTCGTAAGTGAAGCAGGAGGACAGTAAGCAAACACAGTGAACCCCAGTGGATAGAAAGGCAGTTCTCAGTTAAGCCTTTGGGTTATTTGCCAAAGTCATAATAACGAGGCCCTAGATACCCTACGTTTCCTATGAACTCACCTGGGAGTCTAACTATGTTCATAACTTAAAATGACATGGCAACATAAAGAGTACAATAATAAGTTTTGCATTTCTGTAGCAAACAGCTGCCAACATGAATATTTTAGGACCCTCAACACAATTTTTTCTTCAAGATGGTAGTTTAGACTTTTTAAAGAAGAAATGGCAGGGCTGATGAATTATCTCAGTAGCACCAAAATTACCCTTCACTTGACCCAAAGTGATCTAAGTATTATACTACTGAAGAAATTGATATAGTTATAAAGATTCAATTTTGTTTTTCTTTTGTCTTCCTCAAATTTTTATATATGAACATAAAATCTTTTAAAAATTGCTGGTGGAGTGAGAGTCTGTGAATGTAGAATTGTTTTTTTTTTTTTCTTTTTAATTATAAGATCCATGACAAACAGTGTAGACATAATATACTTTTAAATTTTTAGAAAGTGGTAAAAATTTCTGCATATGCTTTTACACCACTAGAATAAAATGAGGAAGATATACTTTTACCACTTCTAGCAAGCAAATCAAAGGTAAGAGCAAATAAAACTCAATTTCTATTAATTTTGGAAATAAATTCCATTGAAGTACATCTTCTTAATGTTTGATATGGCATTTCTCTTCACCCCACTTCTTTCATCATTCCTGAAACTTATCGATTGCTTGTTTCTACTCACCGTAGCCATGTTTTATTATTCGTTTAATTGGACATGCACACTCAAAAATAAATGCAGAAAAGTAAAATTATTAAATTAAATTGAAATTGGCTCAAATTTTTCCCCAAAATGCAACTGAATATTTTGGCATATACCCACCCAGACCTTCATTCATTTTAATGTAATTCTAAGTGCTCACTCCCCCACCCCGCTTAAGATATAAAAATAATTTTTATGTTCAGTTCATTTGCTTTTCTCATTAAGAAATATATCATAGGGGCTGGGGCTGGGGCTCAGCAGTAGCGCACTTGCCTGGCATGTATGAGGTACTGGATTTGGTTCTCACCACCACATAGAATAAATTAAATAAAGGTCTATCAACAACTAAAAATATATATATATATATATATATATATATATATATATATATATATATATATATGTTTATATATAAAGAAATATATATATTTATATATAAAATATATATATAAAGAAATATAGAAACCTTACTTGCTAGGCATGAATTTAATAATTTGAAAAAGTAATTAACAACTAAGTGTCTGAATAGTTTATATTTTTTAAAAAAATGTAATATTGAGTCAGGTTTTAGTGAAATTGCTTTGATTATTAAGAAATTATTATTTATTTGTTTATTAGGAAAACTTCATGGATTTCCATTTCAATATTTTCTCAAGGATTCATGTAAATTTCTAAAACTGGGTTAAGAAGCAAGTTCTGTGTCAGGGCTTTTAATTTTATCACAGGATTCTCTCTATGAAAGACATGCCGTGTTGCAACCTAATCTGTCCCAGAGATCAGTGGTTTCCAACCTGGTGGCACATTACCATGGCATATTTTACCAGATTCTAAAGAAGCATTGATAATCCAACACATGACCAGAAAATCCAAGATGAGGGATTAAAGGTCCAGCATAATACTGGCCAGAAATATCAATTGAGAAGTGTGGGAAGACATTATAGGCAAGAGGAGGAGGAAATTCAAAACCCTGAGGCCAGAGTATTCAAGGAAGAGCAAGGAAGTCTTTGCGCTAGGAGGAAACAGCAGTGAGATGGGTCATAGAGGAAAGGGAAGGCAAATTCAAGCATGATTGTAGTGCTGTGTTAAGAATATGTCTGTTCTCTTAAGCCATCCCAGGCTTTATTAAAAATTAGTAACACAAGCTGACTTAAATTCTAAAGGACAAGAATAAAAGCAGAGGGACAAATTCAAAGATTATTTTAATAATCTTAGAAAAATATACTGATGGTTATGGTTTGGGTGGCATGAATGGACGCCATAAGAAGTGGAAGACTGGTCAAGACCTTTTTTTAAATTTAAGAAGAGGCAAGATTTAATGCACATGGTTTTAGGTAAGGTGTAAATATTTCACTTATATTAAGAGAAGAGAATATAGAATGTATATAGGAAGGTACTTGTGAAAACTTACAGGTATTGTCTGCTTTTAAAATTTTTTTTTCAATAAAATGATAGCAGACTCACAAACTATAAGTGAGGAAAATAGTTCAATAGTTGTGAAATTCTACAGGCGGTGACTTGATGTTAAAAGCCATTAAGTTAGAATTCAAAGAGTGAGCATGGCTAAGTATTTTGCTCTAACATTTAGCTTCTTGTGAGGAGGATTCGAGATTTGAATTTAACCAGGGCAAGGCAGGAGAGGTTAAGGGACTTGGGAGTATAAGCAAGTTAAGAGAATAAGGACTCAAAGCTGGAGTAGGGGAAAATGATGATATGAATATGGAGAGATATGCTAAGTGATAGATGAGTAGATTCTAGACCTTAGTGGATATAAAGGAGTTGGTAGAGTTGCAGTACTAAAGGTATTGAGTCAATGAGAAGAAGTATTCATTAGAGAGTGGTATTAAACTGATACTGTGAAGGACTTAAATTTGTTTATAAGGATGTCTCTGGGCATCAATTTGGAAGCACAAAGATGATTTACTGTGGAGAAAAATCAGAAGAAAAGGAGCTTGAGTAATGGTGATGAAATAATCATATATGTAGATAAATAAATTACTAAAAAATAAGGGAAATAATTTGGAAGAAATGACAGTAAAGAACCCAAATGTTCAAAGAATGAAAGGAGTGCAAAATGTATGCAAAATGACTTCAATTAGTCAATTGCCCATGACTCAAAGATTAATGGTTTTGGGGAGGAAAGCAGGGAAATGATCTGAAGAATAACACAGAGCAAGGAAGGCACAGCAACTTGTTTCTGGGAGTGAAAGTGAGGGAGAAAATATTTATCACTGAGCAACTTGCAAGGCAAGCAGGTCACTCTTTTTCACTTTGGGAAGATAGGTATTTCTATGGAGAATGGCCAAGTCCACACTAATGACCTTATTGAGGATAATTTTCCTGTGCTTGTATGGATACAGAAATGGATTGTGAAGCATTGTATGCTGGTGAAGTTTTAATGCCCAGTGGAGTTTTAATGCAACTTTTTCAAATAAACTCTATAAAGAAGTTTTGGTTATTATCTGAAATTGAACATGTGGAGAATTATATTAGCTGTTCCTCCTTTAGAATGACTTTCTTCACATGTTGTGCCAAGATTATAATATAACTTAATTAGGAGCTTAGCTATTGTCAGCAAGTTTGTGTGTTGGAAACTAGATATTTTAAATCACCAATTTTCTCATTTAGCTATTGAATGGTACTAGAGATAAGAAAGCTTGCATTGCAACCATATTTCTCTCAAGCTGTCTTTGGCAATAGGATTGTAACTCTCTTGGGAGAATTTTAGACTGTAGTTCTGCTAATTGTCAGGAAAGAGAATATTATATATGCACTATCAATCTTCACAAATGTACAGATAAGATAAAGAATATCTGAAGTCATAAAAGGGCTTGTTTTCAAGATATGTAAGTTTTATACATTTTAAAAATCTCATTATAAAGTTATCTGTGTTAAGCTTAGAATAAATAACCATAACCATTCATTTTCTTTTTTTAATGTTTATTTTTTAGTTGTAGTTGGACACAATAGCTTTATTTTTTTTATGTATTTTTATGTGGTACTGAGGATCAGAACCCAGGGCCTCGCACATGCTAGGCGAATGCTGTACTGTTGAGCCAAACCCCAGCCCACATTTTTTTCTTATAGTCATTTTTCATGTAATGGGATCAGAAAAGTCTGATATTCTATTTTTGAAGATTAACATATAGCAAAAATAAAAAAAGAGGAAAGGTCCTAGATTTCATCATTAGCAACACACACACACACACACATACACATGCAGTTTATAAAAGTTTTCAATTAATAACACCTATGAAATCTTCTAATTTATTTTCCACAAAGGGGAACTTTTATAGTTTCATCACCTTAATAACCATAATATGTTTGTGTAAAGATTTGCATATCATAATAAATAAGCATGTTAAATCTTTCTGAAGGTATTAAATTAAATATCTAAAACTATTTTTAAAATTTTCTTTCATTCCTCATATGTTCCTTTTGCTGTGTTCCAAGTGTTTCTTCTTGAATTTCTAAAAAAAATACAACATATGCACCTTGTGAATGAGTACTACAAACATAAGCATCTTCTCATTATCAGTAGAAATACAGTGTCATGTAGGTCCATTTTACCCTATTTATTTGGATGAAAAAAAAAATAAGAGCAGTAAATGCATAGGCTCAGACTCTGGGATATTCAATTACTTGGTGGTAGCTGATCATTAGATTAGATACATCCTAACACATCACAGAGGGTGAAAAGGTTCCTCCAGAGACAAAGGTTCTTTAGAGCAATTTCACTTCTAATTATGTTTCCTGTAAGACTTTGTTTGTGTCTGATTTGAAATAGGATGTAATCTGCTAGAGAGACAGAAAGAAATCAAAAGATTAACATCACCTTATTATTTTGTATGAATTGAGCCTAGACTCAGACTGATCTGATAAAAACTATTTATAGAATTTTTTTGTTCTATGCTATTTATAAGGGAGGTGCTGCTGGATAGATAATATGAGCATACTGTGGCTATAATATTGTGGATAATATCATAACACCAGCACCTAATGTCTGCAATAAAAACACTTGCTTCATATGCTGTTACATACTCAAAAAATCCTCATATAAGTTCCTGGAGCAAACCTTCATAATTTTTTCATGATAAATACAGGCAAGGACCTTAATATATGTGGTTTAAATTCAATTAAATTATGATTTATAAATGTATTTTTATTACTTATTTCATAGTCAGCATTAAAAACCAGTAAGTTTGAAAAAAGGTTTTGCACACATAATAGAACTAATTCAGGATGTTTACATGTTCAGAGTTATTTCTCAACATTGTAAATTTGAAATATATATATATATATATATATATATATATATATATATATATATAATTTTTTTGTTCCCATTAGTTGTTGATTTTTGTGATAAAGTATATAGAAATGATAATTTTTCCTATATTACTTATGTTCATACTTTTAAAAAAAATGAATCATTATTTTAAAGTATTTTCAAAAAGTAGACACAGCAAATTATGGTACTCAATATTACAAAATTTAATATCTATTTTCTTTTATTCTTTTAATATGCAGTCATTGGAAAAGTTTTTTTTCCTTTGCTCTCAATAAAAATTTCAGTCTCTGATTAGTGCTCATCATTTAATAACTCATTTAAAAAAAAGTTTTTCAGTCCTATTAAATTTTTAGCAGGCTCTCAATTAAAAAATTAGAATGACCCATCTTTCATACTAATCAAAATGTTTGCAATAGTCAGATTTTGCTGTATTGAAATAAATTCAAAGTTTCAGTTATTTCCACACCAAGTATTTATTTCTTGCTCTCAAGTCTGTGGAACACTATAGTTTTACTGAATTTTCTAATCTCATCTAGTCTAAGAGAAATACTAGGCTTCCATTCAATTCTTTCTCACCTGTCTTCATTATTCTTCAACCAGATACTGCCCAGAGCACTTTCCACTCAAGGTTAATAGCATTAAGCACAAGAGATCAAAACAAACTCTCCAGGCACATAATTTAAAGCTCCCATCATATTCATTAACATTCCTTTGGCAACACAAGCTCATGCAGCTGTGTTCATCCTTAAGGAGGCAAGAAATTACAGTCCTCCCACAGTGATGTTAGGGATGGGATAAAAACAGGAAGGGAAGAAACAATTGTTGGAGAACAGTACAATCTATTCAGTGTCAAACCTGAGTTAAAATCAAATGTCCTATTCTCTATCCTAGGCCTGAATTGTTGGCCTATTCTGTGGTTTACAAGAGATGGCACATAGAGTCACTCTACTCTCATGTCTCCTCCAACTCAATAACAATAACAATTAATTAATATGTAGGCAGTAGAGATGTGATAGAAATGGGAACAAAGAATTTTGGTTAAGACAAATTTCTTATATGAGTTGATACTGTCATAAAATGACTTCGCGGTGTATGCCTTGCCTTAGAAGGTTATCGTGGGATCTGTCCTTGGTACTGAAAAAAATTCCTGATTGTACTCTACAGCTGAAACTTTCAAGACAAGGCAGTAATTTTCATTACCCCCAGTCTTTCTCACTGTGATAAAATACACATATAAAATTCACCATACTAACAATTTTTTAATGTAAAGTTTGGTGTTAAGTATATTTAATATATCATGAAAACATACCACTGTGTATCTCCATAACTCTTTTATCTTGTAAATCTGAAACACCAAGCCCATTGGTATTGCATTTTAATGAACATTTAAGAAATGTCATATGTCAGGTGCAATGCCACATGCCTGAAATCTCAGTGACTCAGGAGGCTGGGACAGGAGGATTGCAAGTTTGAGGCTTGCCTCAGTAATTTAGTGAGACTCTGTCTCAAAATTAAAAGTAAAAAAAGGGCTGGGGATGTACCACTTTGGTAAAGTACTCCTGGGTTGGATCACCAGTAGCAAAAAAAAAAAAAAAAAAAAATCATAATTTTCAGTTTGTTTATTTTTTCTTTTGTTGTCTGTGACTTTGATGTCATATCCAGGAAATCACAGCCAGATAAAATGTGAATGTTATATAGATTTGCTCTATATTTTCTTCTATGAATTTTATAATATTAGGTCTCATATTTTGGTTTTTGATCCATTTTAAATTAATTTCTGGTGCCATTAGAGAAACATCTAAGTTCACATTTTAGCATGTACATATCCAGTTTTTTTAAACACCATTTGTTGCAAAGAGATTTTTTCTTTCCCCATTGAATGGTCTCTACACTGTTAGGAAAAATCCTTTGACTATATATACAAAGATTTATTTCTGAACTTTCTATTCAATAGCATTAACCTTTATGTAAGTCTTTACTCTTATACAATACTCTTTTTAATTACTTTAGCTTTGTAGTAAATTTTGAAAGAAGATAGTGTGAGTGCTTCAGTTTCATTATCTTTCAAGATTCTTTAGCTATTTGGGGTCCCTAGAGATTCCATATGAATTTTAGGAGGAACTTTTCTAATTATTCAACAAAAAGCCTGTGGAAAATTGAAAGATATTGAACTGAACTTAGAATATTTGTATCATAACAATATTAAATCTTCAAGCATATAAACATGAGACATATTTTTATTTATTTATATCTTCTTTCATTTCTTTCAGCAATATTTGTTAATTTGAACTGTACAAGTATTTCACTTCCTTGGCTAAGTGAATTCCTAACATTGTTATTCTTTTTGATGTTATTATAAATGGAATTATTTTTATAATTTTTTCTTTAGATTACTAATTGTTGGTGTGTATAAATGCAATTGGTGTTGGATAATTTCCTGAATTTATTTATTAATTATGGTAGTTTTGAGGAATCTTTAGGGTTTTCTACATATAAGCTTATATCATCTGTGAACAGACATCAATACTTTCATTTTGAATGCATTATATTTATTTTTCCTGCCTAGTTGTTCTGGCCAGAACTTCTAGTATTGTGTTGGATAGAAAGAGCAAAAGGAAATGTCCTTGCTTTATTCCTGATTGTAGAGAAAAAGCTTTCTGATTTTCACCACTGAGTGCCATGTTTACTGTGGAATTTTCATATATGGCTTTTATTAAATTAAGGAAGTTACCTTGTATTCTTAGTTTTTCAGTGTTTTATTACAAAAGTGTTGAATTTTGTCAACTTCTCATTCTGACTCAATTGACAGAAACATGCATTGATTTCTCTTTCATTCTGCTAATGTGGTTTATATTTCATTGACAGATTCTCATATGTTGAACAAACCTTTCATCCAGGGAATAAATCCCATTTGGTTCATTCTAGGAATAGATTCCACTTGGTTAAACAATGTTATCATTTTAAAATGTTTCTTAGTTTTGTATGTTAGTGTTTTATTGAGGATTTGCATTAGTGTTTACAAGGAAACTTGATCTATGGTGCTCTTTTCTTGTAATGTTCTTGTCTGGCTGTGTAACGAAGTAATTCTGGTTTCATAGAATGAGTTAGTAACCATTCCCTATTCTTATATATTTGGGGGAATATTTGAAAGAATTGGTATTTGTTCTTCTGTAAGTATTTGATGGACATTAATGTTACCATCAAATCCAGGAATTTTCTTTATCATGAGATTTTTAATTATTAATTCTACCGCCTTACTATGTATGGGTCAATTCAGATTTTCTTTTTCTATGTAATTTAGTCCTGGCAGATTTTGTGTTTCTAGAATTTTTCTTATTTAATGTAGGTTATCCTTTTTTTTTTTTTTTTGGGTATATACCTTTTCATAGTACTCTCTTATAATACTTTATATTTTGGTGAAATATAAATCAATATTCCCACTGTCATTTCTACTTTTGCCAATTTGAGTCTTCTCCCCCTTAGTCCCTTTAGCTAATGCTTTGTCAGTTTTAGTGATCTTTTCAATTGAACAAGTTTTGGTTTCATCACTTTTCTCTATTATTGTGTTCTGGGCTTCACTTAACTCTGATCTTTATTAATTACTTTGTAAATCTAGCTTTGAGTATATATTGTTCTTTGTTTCTAGTTCCTTAATTTTTTTAGTTCTTTGAGTTGTTGATTTGAGATATTCATTAAAAAGGAATTTATACCTAAAATTTCTGCCCTAACACTGCTTTCATTGTGTTTGCTGATATTTGGTAGGCTTTGTTTACATTTTAATTTGTCTCTAAGTATTTGCTAAGAGTGCATCGCTTGATTTAGGCAAATTCATAATTTTCCTATTTTATTTTTACTCTAGTGTGATATCTATCTTTTCACAATTATTGAGATAGATGTATTGTGTTCTAATATCTGGTTTATTTTGGAAAATGTCCTATATTCACTTGAGAAGAATGTGTATTTTTTTGGTAGGGTGTTCTGTCTATATCTATTATATCTAATTGATATAAAATAATAAACAATTAATTTATTATTTTTTTATTTCTTTATTTCTTTACCTATCTTTTGTTCATTTGTTTTAATCATTAGTGAGAGAAAAATATTAAAGTGTCTCTTACTGTAAAATTATCTATTTCTCCCTTCAATTCTGTCAGTCGTTGCTTCATGTTATGATTTTCTGTCATTAGGTGCATAAGTGTTTATAGTTGTTATACCATTTTGCTTATTGAGTGTTTTATTAACATATAATAAACTTTGTCTCTTGCAAATTGTTGTGCTTAAGGTCTATTTTGTCTGACATGAGTACAGCCACCCTACTGTCTTTTATTACTCTTTGCATAGAATTACTATTTCTATCCTTTCACTTTCAGTTTGTGTTTTTGTATGAAAAAGAATTCTCTTGTGTATAGCATAGAGTCAGATCATGCATTTTCCTCCATTCTGCCAATCTTTGTCTTTTTGATTAAAAAGTTGAATCCATTTTCATTTAAAGTAATTAGTTATAAGTATGGTCTAAACTGTCCTTTTACTGCTTTTTTACATACTACATAGTGCTGTTTTTCATTTCCTGTATTACTACTATCTTTTGTGTGTTGTTGAATTTTTGTAAGGAACCGTTTAAACTCCTTTCTCAGTTACTTTCGTATGTATATTCTATAGCTATATTTTTTGTGGTTGTTGTGGGGATTACACTTCAAATTTTAATTTTTTTTCTTTTTTAATTTTTTTTAAATTAGTTACACATGACAATACAATGATCTTGACATTTGAATCAGATGGGATATAATTTCTCATTTTTCTGAGTGTACAGTTTGCACAATTTTAGTATTTTGACACTATATTTTGAATTTGTGATAGCTTAATTTCAATGTCATAAAAAATTCCATTTTTAACAGCTTTCTCCCTAATCCTTTTAGCTACTGATACCACTAAATTACATCTTTATATAGTGTGTGTTCCTAAAAATAAACTAATATTTTTTTAAAAATAAACTAATATTTTATAAGGTCCTTGATTGAAAAGGTTCCTTTTTGTTTTAGCATTTTGAATATGGCTCAATGCCTTCTGGGCTTTAAAGTTTCAGATGAGAAATCTAAGGATAATCCTGTTGATGGTTCCTTCTATGGAACTTGTTTCTTTTGCTACCTCTAAGATTCTCTCCTTGTCTTTGGTTCTTGACAGTTTAATTACCATGTGTTTTGGTATGTGTCTCTTTGAGTTCATTTTGCTTGGGATTCATTGAGTTTCTTAGATATTTTCATTAATGTCCTTCATCAAATTTTGGGACATTTTCAGAATATTTCTCTTGTTTTTTTTTTTTTCCTTCTTTCTATTTTTCCCTCTTTTCCCTGATTCTGAAATTTTCACAGTATTTATATTGTTACACCTGAGGGTAGCCCACTGGTTTCTCTGGCTCTGCTCATGTTCTACAATCCTGTTTTTTGTCTGTTTTGTTTTGTTTCTGTTCCTCCAACTTGATAATTTTCTTTGTCCTATCTTTAAGCTGATTCTTTCCTCTGTCTTTCTAAATCTACCTTTCAATCACTTTAATAAATACTTTTTGCTCCAAAATATTTTAAAAAAATAATTACAGATTTTCTCTTTGTTGATAAAAAATTAATTATAGGTTTTCTCTTTGTGATGTTTTCAGTTTATCCATACATTTTTTAAAAATCATTCTCTACATACCTTATCTTTTTGGCATCTTATCATAGTTATTTAATTTTTTGGTCTAATATATTGGCCAATATGAAAAACAGCAGAACAAATAGCATGATTATAGCCCAATTTATTAATTTGTCTTTTAATTATTTTACTGTACTCTATTACACCACAATTATGTCGTCATTACAGAACCAGTTTGTGAATTCACACTTTCTTTTTCCAGTTGGTAAAGGGGAGCTCCTGGAACACTTTGTTTCTCAGAGGCAGAATTCATCCATGAGCCTTCTTGTTGCCATTCAACACCTCACTGCCACATAAATATTGGAAAATAATTATAAACTTTGATGAAATGTATCCACGAAAATGCAATACAGAAACAATAGCAAGAAAAAAAAAAAACCCTGCATCAATCCACATGTCCTGATTCTGAATGTATTGAGAGATATTTTGTCAAAACTCACAGTAATATGGCTAGGTGTGGTGGTACAGATCTGTCATTTCAGTGACTCAGGAAGCTGAAGTAGGAGAATTCCAAGTTCCAGGCCAGCCTCAGCAACTTAGTGAAAACTTGTCTCAAAATAAATAAATAAATACATAAATAAATAGGACTGGAAGTGTACCTCAGTGGTAAAGCACACTGTGTTCAACCTAGTACGCCCTAAAAAAATGCACCACAGCACTACAATTTCACTTAGTCATACCAACTAATGTGATTAAAGCCAACTTCTTATTATCAGTAAACTTTTTCATCTCCATTATTCTTCTTTGGATGAGTAAAATGATCTGATGTATTTTTCATTGCAGAAGTGTTACAGAGAGCAAAATATGTGCATCTAGTTATTTTTGTTTGTTTCTCCATTCAATGTTGTTAAACCCAAGATTTTTTTTTTTTTTTTAGTTGGAACAATGAAATAGGCTGTGTGTGTGTGTGTGTTCCCCCAAAAGTTTCAAATATATAAATTTGCTATACTATGTTACAACTTATACTGTTCAGGTTATTATTATATTGACCTTATTTTGACTCATTTTATTTTGTTTCCTAAACCATTCTCAAATATGCTAACATTAGCAAATAAATGACTAAAATACTAAAATAAAGAGATTAGGAATTACATGGTAAAAGTGTTCAAATTCACTGTTTTAAAGCAAATCAAATCAAAATAAAATGAAATTTTTTCAATAGTATACATCTAAAGGAGAGTCAACATTTTGAAAAACTGATTGACAATATGATCAAGAAAACTAAAATAATTATAACTCTAGTACAAATTTCTTCTATTGTCAACTATGTAAAGAACAAAAAAAAAATAGTTAATAGATTGTTAAAAGTGGTCAAGTGTTCACTCTGTCAGACATTGAGCCATAGATGTGAAGCTATGGATGGGGAGACATAGTGTGTTGTCATGTCATCATACAGACATTTGTATTGACATGTTCATTACAAGGGCATTTATCTGATAAATAACTGGAATAAAACTAAAATAGCCAATAAAAAGAAGTGAGATAGGTAAATTTTAGTATATCCAAATTATAGATTATCATACATCATCAAAGGAAGCCACTATGAAGTAGTTTTGAGTAGCTTATAACTATGGCATAGCCAGTTGTACTTGGAAGCCCTTGAAGATGATAATATATAACTCAGGAAGATGAGGAAAATAAAACATAATTGAAACACTTGTGTTTGATCATTTTTCTCCCCAGATTGACCTCTCTGTGTCCTCATCTCCTTTCTCAATTCTACATGTAATTTCCCCTTAAAAGCAGCCTTAGTTTCACCACTTTTTTAACTTCCTGGCTTGGCTGACCATAGCTGAATAACTCAGTGTTCACGCTTTAAATTTGTGTTTTGGAAAATATTTTTTTCAGTTGAACTCAGATATCTCTATATTATTTGCTCATTTTTTTTTTAATTATGGGGTAGGGCTCTGTCTCAGCAAGGCTCTGTATCCTAAGGAGGTTAGGTACAGGTAAGAAATGATGATCATCTCTGTAAAGGTTTTAATCAGATACCAAGTGTGGGATTTTTATTAATTAGTGAATGAAAATAAAGTATTTTATTAATAATAATTTCAACCAGTAGAAGTGTGAGTTTCGAGAAGTACTTGACTAAAGGTAATTATACAGGTGGATGTTAAGGAAAGTATTAATTCCTGGCTCAGGAATCTTGAGTCTTTACATTCCTTGTATTGGATTAATTATATATGATATCATTTCAGAAAGATTGATGCCTTTCCATAGTGTTACTAGAGAGCAGAGATATTCTTAGCTGACAATAGGTTTGGGAAATATCCCTAGAAAATGCAAAAATTTTTAAAAAGTATTATCCTAGTGAATAGTTGACGTAATCTAAACTTTCAGATACAAATGAGAAACAAAATTTCAAGCAATGGCACTTTCCTGGCATAATTAAAACCACAGTGTTCTATTTTATAATCGAGTTAAATCAAAACTAGTTTTGATTCTTTATTTGCTAGTTTGCATGCTGTTGAAATTTGGAGATGAGGTATCCTCCAAAAATTCCTGATAATGCAGAACTATTCAGAGGTAAAATTATTAGATTATGAGAGCTATAACTTAATCCATCCATTCACCCAGACTGTAGACAGGTGGAGGCCACTGGAGTGTGTGCCCTGGTATAATGCATCTTCCTTGTATCGCCTTCCCACCCCACAGTGCTTCCTTGCTGCCATGAAGAGAGCAGCTTCCCTTTGCCACGTGCTTCCTCCATGATATACTGTCTCACTTTCAGCCCAGAGCAAGGGAGTCAGCCATCTGTGGACTGAGGCCTCCCAAACCGAGAGCCCCAAATAAACTTTCCTTCCTTTACATTGTTCTTGTCAGGTATTTTTGTCACAGTGATGTGAAAGCTGACCAAAACATATGCCTAAAAGCTAAGTTAACATGACTTAAAACAAATGATTTTAATAGAATTTTTTGCTTATGTTAATTCCTTGGCCTATATCTATCTGGTGGTTACCAGAGGCTGGGAGAGTAGGGAGAAAAAGAGTGTCAATGTGGAAAGGTTGGTCAATGAGTGCTGTTACAGTAAAATAGAAGTAAGATGTTTGGGTGTGTAACTTCACAGTACCATGAATGATTTCTCCATAAAGAAATGATAATTGGCTGCAGATCAATATATCAATTTAGCCTCATTTAAACATTGCACAATTTAATGATATATTCAAACATTATATGGTATTCCGTTGGTAGGCACAATTTTAAATCTTTAAAAGTATCAGATAATAAACAAAAGCACACACATAATAGCAAACCAAAAAACAAAAATCACCTTAATTTTTATTTGTAGTACTTGCTCTAAATACATAAGATTCTGTGCAATTGACCACCGAGTCAATAAGAAAAAAAAAAAAAAAAAAAAAAACTCACAGTTTATGCATGGGAGGTACAGGGATGAGAAATAGACTAAATAGAATGTGTTTTCTTGTGTACAATAGGAAGATGTGTCACATGTCAAAAATCAGTTATGGAGCACTTGCTCTTCTTGGCTTCTTTCAATTCCTGCTCAGACTTACTTAGCAGGTCTTTTAGTCACCCACTGAGACTGCTATATTTTCTTATCTCTTTTTTCTTGGAATAGCCAGTCAGTTTTTGTGTTTCCACAGAGATATTATGTAAGATTTGTAGATGATCGAACTAAATCTTAATAAATCAATTCATCTTCCAGAGTCAACACTTAAGAAGGAGAAAGTAAAAAACTGGAATTCAATCTCAAATTACTCTTAGATGACTCTTTAATCTTCAACTGAGCAATAAAGAGTTGAACTCCTAGGTAAAGTGATTATACTTCTAAAACTATATGATTTTCTCATTTCAGGTTTTCTTGATAGACAAGGTAAAGCTCAATTATAACAAAACACATTATGCATATGAAATCATCTTCAATCTATCAAGCACGTATTTGAGAATCTGATTAATCTATCCTATTCCTAGTTTATCTCTGTGTATTTATATCTATATCTATAAAATACATATGCATATTTCTGCAAAAATACTATAGGTACATTATTCCTAAATTGTTTTTTTTTTCTATTTTATTTTGTTCTGTTCCTACATAATCAAAACACTTTCATACTTTGAAAAGTACCTCATGTGTTACATTATTTCATTGCCGAACAGTTCTATTTATCACATGATATCATTTGTGAAATAATTTTATAAAAACAGCCATCTGCTTGAATCTACTCAGTTACCACATAAAGAAAAATGCTGTCATTTTTCCTCTTTAATTTTTCAGGTCACATCTTCTTTCTGTACAAAAATACCTGGAATGAACACACAAACACACACACACACACACACACACACACACACACACACTAGCTTAACTTAGGCTACTTGAACTTCATAATTGGATTGAAGGTGCTATGCCTCAGCTTTACTCTGTTTATTTCCTTCCTATGGAATGAGATTTTTCTCATTTTCATTGCTAAAGTCCTATGGAATCTGATGGAACTGTGTACTAACATGTTCATTACAAGGCATTTATCTGATAAATAACTGGAAAGAAACTAAAATAGCCAATGAAAAGAAATGGGAATCTTTCCATGTGTGGGGGCAGAGAGAAATGCCCATTTGCAGGTGACTCCTGTTGATAGGAAGAATTCCATGCTTGTCATGGAATTTACTAGCTCAAAAGCCTTGAATTTAAATTCCAGCTGTTCCAAGGTAGAAGAGATGGGTATAAACTGAAACCCCAACTAAGCCTTGTACAAATAAATGCAAGCCCTTGATAAAGTTTCCAGTACTTATTATTTTATTTCTTAAGAATTTGAGTGGTTCAAATACCTCAAAACTCAATCCCAAACCATTTCACAGTATAGACATTTAAATAAAATATAAACACAACTTGTAACTTATATAAATTGTACATGAAAGTTTGTGTATGCTTTTGTGTACATGTGTATGGGGAAAGATATACATAAAGTTACATTCCACATATTTAATTACTAAACTTTTAAAGCACAGTTTAGTTGTTAACTTTTTATGCTATTGTTTTGGTTGGTTTAATGTACATAAAAACTTGACATACAAAATAAATTGCTTCTCAGTTCTGATTTTCAATCACCATAAATTATACATAGTGGTTGTTGATAAAATTGTTAATTCTATAAATTTTGTGTGCCTTATTGGGAATTTAGATTATATACAGTATTACAATCTACTAAAATTGAAGAACTTGCAGAAATATATACACAGATTCATTTTTCCTAAATTCATTTGAAAACTTACCAAGAAAATCTTTTTGGTAAGTCTGCCTCCATTTCCCAATTATATCAATTGTATTTTCTTTTACATATTTTGACAATGACTATCTCCTAAAAACTTAAGTACCAACAATATGCTGTTAGTTTTCCAACACCCACAGAATTGAATTAGAAGACACATAAAGACTCCCCAGGCTATAATTGAACATTTGGAATTCATGAAATGAAGTTCTGATGTCTCAGTAAATCTGATGTACATGCAGGCTGCCTTTCAATGACTTTCAAAGTGATTCTGGGCATTGTTCATATGAAACAATATTGTTGTTAATAGGGCAATATGGTTTTGAAACAAATAGAACAATGAATCAAATTAAATACCATCTCATATTTTTTTCTGTATAAGAGAATTTATGTAGGAGTAATAAAATACTGTTTCCATTAAAGTCTGCCAATTTATATAAAATCATAATTACTCAGTAATACATAGCAACTTATTTTCTGTTTCATGAAAGTTCTACAAACTTTTCTCTTGCTAATTGATTGTTGAAGAAGAGGATATCATGTTTGAGATAGCTATTACTACACTATTATCTGTGAGCAAACCTGCCTAATAGGTTCATAAATTACATTACCAGTTGTGACAACATGCTACAAGAGTTGATGCAGCTAAAATTTTTTAGCTTAATATTTTTAAAATTTTTACAAGAAATATCCTTGGAATAACAACAGTATTTCTAGGATGTTTTTAATGGATGTCAAATCAGGTTTCCATTACTGTGACAAAATACCAAAGATAAGCAACTTAAAAGAGTTAACTTTTTTGACTTATGGCTTCAAAAGATTCATGGTCACATGTTCAAAAGATGCTTGGTCACTTGGCCACATTGTTTTGAGCTATGGCGGCATAGCATATCATGACAGAAATACGTGGTTTCACCTCATGGTGGCCAGGAAGCAAATACTTTAATGACCTAGTGTCTTTCCACTATAGTTCATCTCATATAGGTTTCACCACATCTTAATACTGCCATGATCTGGAGACCAAGTCTTAACACTTATATTCAAAATGAAAATATTTTCACTTGAATACCTTTCCTTCTCTTCTTTGGAAACCAGCACTGTGTTGCCTTGCAAGTCTGAGCTCAATCAAGCTAGAGGTGGTGATATACTCCTGTAATCTCAGTGGCTTGGGAGGCTGAGGCAGGAGGACGGCCAGTTCAAAGCTAGCCCCAGCAACTTAGCAAGGCCCTAAGCAAATTATTGAGATCTTGTTTCAAAATATAACAAAAGAAGGGGTGGCTGGGGATGTGGCTCAGTGAAATATTGTGTCCATATACAACCAAAAGAAAAATTTAAAAAATAGAGAAATCTGTATAGTTCTAAAAGCAAAGGCATGCATTTCTAATGTGTGTTTCCTAAATTACTATTCTATATTAGTTTGTAACATTATGTTACCTCAGTTGTAGATTTTGTTTCCTAAGCTTCCATATTCTTACTTTTTATCATCACTGCTTTGTCTTCCTTTCATGTTTATGAATTAATTACGTGTTTCATATACAGTATGTTATAATTTCTTAAGCAGTTCAAGTTTGCCTATATGAAATCATGAAATTATGCTGCAGTATATTGATATTTAGTACAAAATTATTCATTTGCTCAGCAAATCTCTAAAGAACACCTTTTTCTTTCTTTCTTTCTTTCTTTCTTTATTTTTTATTTTTTTTTTTTTTTGGTTAGGCATCATGCTAGGAACTATAGATAATATAATAAAAAACAAATTTGAGCCCCTGAATTTAGGCAAAACAAAGTCTACTCAAGGAGAAATGCATTAGTCAACTCACCATTATTTTTATGAACGTGTAAGTACAACTGACCAATTCATCTGTGCATCTGAGACCAAATATGCAAGCTAAGACAAACTTCAGAAGGGGACTTCATCCTGTATTTTCCCAACTAGAGATGGCTTCCTTGAAGAAGCTTGCTTGAGATGATTTTTGAAGGCTGAGCAATATTTAAATAAGTAAAGCGAGAGTAGGTACACAATATATGAGAATGGGAAAACCATTCTGAACAAAGTTTCTGTAAGAATAAAAAGAATGGCATAAAGAGAGACCTAAGTGAAGACTTGATAACATGGTTAATACCTTACCGCAATAAAAATTCAAGACCCACTAAAACAAGGCATGTTAAATCCTAAGCTCTGGCACTTGATGATGTGATATTATTTAGAAATAATCATTGTGGATGTATTAGGGAAATAAGATGGTGCTATCCTAGATGAGGATGGGCTCTTAATCCAGTATGACAGGTGTTCTTACAAGAAGACAGTCTTGTGAATACATAGAGACACAGGAAAAATGCCAATCATAACAAAAATGGAGGTTGTAATTCTGTAGCTACAAGCAAAGAAACACTGATTGCTAGCCAACCACAGAGTCTTACATCAGTTTCAGAAAAACATGGCGCTGCTTACATCTTCCTTCCAGATATTTTATTTCCAGATATTTGAAAACATAAATTTCTGTTGTTTTAAAGAATCCAGTTTATGATTTATGATGCTGTGGAACTCATTGAGTCTATTTAAACTCCAGCCAAAAAAAAAAAAAAAAATTCTTCTGTTTTTTTTTTTTTCTGTTTAAGTGTTATCAAGCATAAATCTGGAAATAAAATTTTGTATGTGAAATTTCTTAGAAATTAGTGTCAAACCAAGTATGATAATAACTGTCGAATCCGAGGGACTCCTGAGGCTGAGGTAGGGAGGGGATCTCAAGTTCAGGGCCAGCCTCAGCAATTTAAAAAGAACTTAAGCAATTTAGCAAGACCCTGTCTCAAAATAAAAAATAAAATGTGCTGGGGATGTGGCAAAGCAGTAAAGCTCCCCTGGGTTCAATTCCCAGTAAAATAGATAGATAGATAGATAGATAGATAGATAGATAGATAGATAGATATTAATGTCAAGTAAAAAGAAATTTGTTTTCTGATAATTGCATAGTATACTGAAAAATGATATTCCATCAGAGAAGTGTACAATTGGGGATCAGCATTTTGTTTCCTCATTAGCATTTTGTTTCCTCATATATGTGCATGTGTATATGTTCAATTAAATAAAAAAGAAAAATATCAATTCATTTAGCATATTGTTAACACATCAAATTTTATTTCATAATAAAAATTATTTGCAAGAATTTTTAATTATCAACTAAAACACAGTAATTACAAAACTGACCATTTGAAAAATAGCATAATCAGGAACCAGATAATAAAGAAACCAACCATAAGAGTACTTTTTAATTGTTCTCATTCAAAACTGCCTGTATTTTCCAAAACATTGTTCTTATTTTTAGAAACTGATTATAAAATATATCAGAGTACATTTAACTGCACATTCCACTTCTCTTAACAAAATGTGATGATATAATTTTAGACATCAAATGGTAGAAAAAATAATTTTTAGACATCAATGTTTTAGTCTCTATATTAGAGCCATATATATATATATATATATATATATATATATATATATATATATATAATACCTGAAAGATAGGTAATTCTTTAATGAGAATAATTGCTTTCAGTTTACAAGTTGCTACATTATTTAGAAAACATACTTGCTTCCTTCTTTTCGGTGTTAAGATCAAGAATTTCAAGAGAATAATAAATAAAAGAAATGGGGCTGGGGATGTGGCTCAAGCAGTAATGCTTGCCTGGCATGTGCAAGGCACTGGGTTCAATCCTCAGCACCACATTAAAAGAAAATTTAAAAAAAGATGTGTGTCCACCAAAAACTGAAAAACAAATATTAATAAATTCTCTCTCTCTCTCTCTCTCTCTCTCTCTCTCTCTCTCTTAAAAAAAGGAATAATAAATATCAATAATGCATTCAAATTTTCTCTTTAAAAGTTGTTTCATGGGCTGGGGTTGTGGCTCAGTGATAGAGTACTCATCTAGCACGTGTGAGGCACTGGGTTCGATCCTCAGCACCACATAAAACTAAAACAAAGATACTGTGTTTACCTACAACTAAAAAAATATATATTAAAAAAAGTTGTTTCATAATTTTGTTAGGCAATTTAGTGATGTTATTCACTTATTTAAGAAGGTAAATTATAGATCCAGATTTCTCCCACCACCTTAAAACTTACACTAATATAATTTCATATTGATTTATTCTGTAATCCAAATCAAATTATTTACAAAGGCATATTGCTTTTGTAAAATTAATCAATTGCTAAATTAAGTAAAGATAGTGAAGCCAGAATTAGACAGGTAGTCAGTATAGATAGGTAAGTTGAGTTGGATCAAGGAGGCCAATTTAGAGAGAATCTGGCAAGTTGGAGACTGTTCACTGAGGGATTGAAATGTTAATTCCTTCAGAGCCCTCCCTCCACCCTTATCAAGAACCTCCCCCTGCTCCAACCTGTTGCTAAAGTAACCTTTTGCAGTAATTGTCCCTCCCCACAGGAAGCTATAAGTTTGTTAATTAATGTGTCCTTGGCTGCTCCAACCTCCCCTTCCCCCTTCAGCCCACCTATTTCCCACCTTTTGGCCATCCTGGGGGGGGGGCGGGGGGAGATAAAATTGCAACATATGCAGTCAAGGGGGAGAAATAAAGAATTTCCAGGTGCTTCTGTTCCTTTCAATGCTTTATTCACTCAAATTACTCAATACAATTTCACTTTACAGATTCTTAATCAAGAAAACGACAATTGTTAATGCTAGGCACTGCAATAGACATAATCAATTCACAGCAAAAATCTCTAATTAATTCTCTGAAAACAATTCTAGATTAATTCTAAGCACTGCAAACACACTTATTCATGACAGGATAATGACAGAAATTCCCTCTGCGTGCTAAGTTCAAATGTCAGATCAAAAATCTTAAGCCTCAAGCTTTAAGTCCAGCAGATGCACATTCATTCAGACCATGGTGATCAGGTTCGGACCAAGGCAGGCTTTTTCTGGCGTGGAGGGCACGACTGGTTGTGAGGGTCATATGGAGAAGTTGGAGCTCTCACCAAGGTCCAGATGAGGTGGTAGAGTTTGAGAGCTGTGGGGATCATGCAGAGGATCAGGAAAATGATGACAAGTGATGAGATGTCAGTTCAGGTCCTCATCAGTCTCTCCAGCTCAAGCATCCATGTTTCAGCTGGCTGAATCCTTGTTTCTTAGCTCTATTATTTATACTAAATTTTGGGGCTTTTGACCCCCCCTTTGAATCCTTATCAGCTACCACTGCATTTCCCCTGGGGTCAGAAACATCTGGTCTGGTGGCCTCCACCCTGATCTTCTCACCTTTCTGTCTTATCAGGCGAGGACAGCTTGGCAGAGGCTTCACTCTGTTTATCAGGGTGAGGGGAAGTAACTCCTCTGAGGCCATACTGGAGGGCTCTGTTGGGTGTGCTTAAGAAGACTGAAGTTTTCAAACTGGAGTTTTTAAAATAGAGTTGCTTAGGCTCAGGCCTAAGGCCATCCTCACACCTATCTAGCATTTCCTAGACCTAGTTAAATGCCTAGTCCTGTACACAGGAAGGAGAAAGATAAGGGGAAGCGGGCAGGAGAACAAAGGGAGCCTAGGACCTACAAAAAGGGCAGAACACCTCTCTACTTGGGGTATCAGAATATCAGCTATGGTCTCCTTCCCCCTCCCCGGAGAAGTCTATGTTACCCCTTTCTAATTAAACCCAGCTTCATATGATCGCTCAGCACGCTTCTCCAATATTCCAACTTTAACATGTGGTAGCAGAGCTCACCGCTGATAACTGGCAGTTTCAGTACCATTTCGTATTTTAAATTTTATTCCAAACATCGTATACTACATGCTTATACTTGATTTATCTTTACAAATAACTTTAAAAAATAAAAGAGAAAATTATTATTTACTCATTCAATACTAAGTACTGAGGACAAATTTTATATTATCTCATTCTGGTTGATATATATAGTTCAAAATTTTTTTTATTTATTGCATATATAAGGATATATTGCTAATACAGCATTTATCTAAGCAGTTTCATGTATTCACACAAGCGTTCCCTTTAAAATTTCTGTAGATAAAAAAAAATTCAAAAATATACATCACTGAAAATTAAAACTACTATTTTATCCTATGTCCTGTGCACCTAAAACTATGTCAATGGTGATAAGTTTGAACAAACTAAACACTCTCTGGATTCTGCTCGTTTAACTTGGATTTGACTCAGGAGATAGAGATGTCCTACTAAAAATGTGGTTCCTCTCCCTAATAGTTGGTAATACCTGAGGTTAATTATACTCTAAAGCATTCTGATAATGATTGAAAGGTAAGGGGATATTTTGGGGGAATGCAGCAAAGTCAAAGGCAGTATGAGATCTTGACAGGAATAGAGATTTGACCTAGAAATTTTCAAAGAGTGTGTGAACATCAATGATGATCTCTGGCTTTTTCTGGCATCTGCCTTGTGCTCCCAAGCTATTCACTTTCCACTGCTTCATCCCAAACAATTCATAGTGCAAACAAGTGTGAACACATGCTGTGAGCTATTTGAAATTGAAAATTGATAGAAAAACATTTAAAGATGTAGAACTGTATATGTAAAGTTTCTCTCTCTGCCTAGAAGAGCTAATGATTTATCTCAGTAATGTTTTGCCATATGGATGCATATATGTGTGCCTATATGTACATACACATTATTAAAACCTAGTCTGCTTTAACCAATGAAAAACTTCATTTTAAATGTCAATAACTAAATAACTAGTATCCAGTTCCATAGTGTATATAAGAAAGTATTTTTAATTATTTAGGAAGATTATTCAATAGTTCTAATATCTCATGATAGCACTTTTTGATTCACAATTCCTCTAGTCTGACTTCTTTTGTAGTTGATCTAATGCTTCAATTACATTTTAGAGAGTCTAGAAAATCATACCCTCATAATATATAAATGGGTCCCAAATCATGTATTAAAGAAATTTTCCACTTATCTGTACCCATTGGGACTATTTCTTTGACATAATTTCTATAAAAGTCCTCATTTCTATAAACCTAGGACCAGATTTGATGTTGAGGCTATTCTACTCCACCAGGTGGGCTAAGTGGGAACTAACCTTGTTTGCACAGTATAATTAGCTCCCCTAGCTGATCTGTGAGGACATCTTTCATGTGTCTGCATTCCCTTTTACATGTACCCTTCCCTTTTAATTATACTATAAATAAGTTGCTCCTGATTGCCTTTAAGCATTTATTTCTGCAAAGTACTAAGAGACTGTTGATTATTCAAAAACAAACTTCACAGTAATGATGTGAAATTTTTATTGATGTGCTGAAGGCATTTAATTAATAGCCTTTTCAAATAGTGTATTATCATTGTAGACCTTTCCAAGGTTTTTTGTTAGCATACTCTATGACTTATTTGTCCAGGGCCCAGAAAGATTGGTACAAATGTTTGCAAATTTTAGTGCTTCAAACTTAACCTGACAAGTACTTTCTTTACAATAGATCACTGATCTAAAATCTTAATTAAATTTAAACATTTATTTTTAAATTTAAACCAGATTATATTTTGTAAAGGCTTGTGTGTGAGAATGTTAAGATTATACCTAGCCATTATTTTCTTTATACAATTCTTATATTTCAAAATTTTCATATTTACCATTAAAATTACATTTTATTTTAGAAATTACACATGTTTTCCATTATAAGGCTTATATATCATGAAGTGTTTTAGCAATTCTTGATAATTTTTTATTATGAAAAACATTCTTAGAGTTTAATTGAGAGATTTTACATAAAAAATTATATGTATGATGTAGCTCAAGTGCACAGCAAGACAGGAACCATTATATAGGGTAAACAATAACAATCATGATTATCTTAGCAATTATTCCACACTACTACGCTCAGGGGCAACATTTGTTTAACAATGTGTGTGGTACAGGTACTAGCCAATTGGAACAGACCTTTTCTATATAGGACTGGTAAAGGATGTTAGAATCCTACCCACTGACCCAACATGAGTATTCTTACATCTGGGGGCACCTAACATTGTGTTCCAAGAAATGTCCTGGTAGGCTAGCAAAAAGTGCTCCCAGGGTGCTCAAGGCAGTGGCTATTCAGCCACAGGCTTATCACTATATCACCTACCAGTGAGGCTGTCTTGGTATATGGGATGAATGTGACCTCTATGTATGACTTCTGTATCTAATTGGCAGGAAATCATGGTTCAGAGTGTAGGAAGCAAGGTTATATCATTCTTGCTTTCATCAGAAAGGAGCAAAGAAAAAATGATTTCATAGGTTCCCCCACCTACGTGTGAAGGGAAGCATTTAACAAAATATTCATGTTCCTTCATTTGTTCAAGGCAGACCATTGAGCTGTATATTATAATGAATAAAGAATGATTGCCTTTGGCCATCTTAATCCCTGGGAAGGTCCAAAGAATTATAATTCAGAGACTAAATTTTGTGGCAGAATCCTTTAGACCACTTGGATCTCAGGAAGATCCTCTAACCATACAACAGAGCTCCTGAGGTTTTTTTAGGGGAAATGTCAGCCTTAGCCTAGTCTCTTTATAATTCCTTTTTAAAAATATTGTGATAAATACACATAGCACAAAATTTACCACCAAGGTAAATTTAAGTGTACAGTTCAGTAGCATTAAATATATTCTTGGTGGAACTAAATGCAGAATAATGATTACTAGAGATTAAGAAGTTCTATGGCAGAGTACGGAGGGGGACAAAGATAAAGGGAAGCTGAATTTCATCAGTATATCTGCATTAAAATATTAGATCAAATCTCATAATATGAAAAATTAATACATGTTAATTAAAAAGAAAAACTAAAATTTAACAAATGCATTTATCATGTTGCGCTAACATCACCAGCATCTATCAACATAACTCTTCATCTTGTAAAACAAACCCTGTACCCATTAAACAATTCTTCCCTCCCTCAGCCTCTGGCAACTGCCATTAATTTTTATGTTCCTATTATTCTGACTACTCATGCAAATGGAATAATATAGTATTAATCTTTTTGTTATTAGGCTACTTCACTTAGTTGATTGAGATACTCAACTTTTATTCTTGTTGTAGAGAATCTCCTTGCTTTTGGAGATTGAATATCTCCTTAAATGCACATAATGAAGATGATTTATTGATCCATTTAGCAGTCTTTGGACAGTTCTGTTACATGCATGTTTTAACTATTGTGAATAACATTTATGTAGACATGAGTGAATGAATATTTCTTTGAGAATCTGCTTTTAATTTTGTGAGAGTTATATCCAGATGTGGAGTTGTTGAATTATATGTTAATTCTATTTTTATTACTTATGTACTTACTTTTTGTGGTGCTGGGTATAGAATCAAAATCATCATGAATGCTATTCAAGCACCCTACAACCAAACAATCCCCAGCCTGGTGTTTTTAATAATTTGAGGACGGTTCATATTATTTTCCACAATGTATTATTTTACATTTCTACCAACAGTGCACCAGAATTTCATTGTGTCTACTTCATTGCTAACACTTGTTTATTTCTGATTTTTTTAATTCTAGCCATCATAATGAATGTGAGGAGTTATCTCATTATAGTTCGATTTGCATTCCTCTTATATTTAGTGATATAGAGCATATTTTTTGTTATTGTTGAATTTTAAGACTACATACTATGATATTAATTGCTTTTCAGCTATATGATTTGCATTTTTCTCACTCTGTGGGTTACCTTTTCATTTGCTTGATAGTGATTTTTGATGTACAAAATTTATATATATATATATATATATATATATATATATGAAAAATTAATGTATTTTTCCCTTATTGCCTGTGACTTTGGAGTGTTGTTTTAGGAATTTCTGCTAACTTCACTGTTGTGAAATTTTTGCCCTGTTTTATTCTGAGAATTTTATAGTTTTAGGTCTTTTAGTTTTGGATTCATTTTGACTTAATGCTTATATAGGATATAAGTAAGTGTTACACTTTATAGTTTTACATTTGAACGTCCAGTTGCTCAGCATAAACTTGTTGAAAGAATGACCTTGGTACCATTATCTTTAAAATCACTTGATAGGAATCATAGTCTTAAAGGCTAGGAGAAGTTAATCTGGAAATATCTATGGTAAATACAACATCATAGGTTAAGGATAGCACTGGCATCTAATGTTTTGGAAATAGCAAGATGTCCCCAAATGTAGAAACAGAATGGAAGGGCAGAAGTTCTATGTAGGTAGACTTAGGCAGACACATAGGGTCCAGCCCATGAAAGCCTTTCAGAAGTTGTTCCAGGTTAGCCCTGAAAGAAATGGGGAAGTTTGCAAGCAGGTGAGCAAACAAGGAAGATTACACTGGCAAAAGTGTACAAGCTGCGTTAGATGGTACAAGGACAATTAGGAAAGCTGTAGAAACAATCTAGGCAAGAGATGACTTTAATAGTAGAAACGCATTTATTGGGCAAAATTTGGTTGGCCTCAAGGGATTTGAAGCCTTGTTATGCAGTGGTGCATAAAGGATAAGGAGGAGCAAGGATGGCTCCCAAATTTTAGACCTAAGCAGTGAAATAGAAACTAGATATTTTTTGTCAGAAGCACAGTTCTCTTCAACTACAGGAACCGTAGAAAGGACAGGTTTATAGGAACATTAATAATGTGCAATTGTAGATCAAAGAACTATTAACCAACAATGTGTTTATCTCAATGCAGATATGGTTCCCACAGAAATGATCAAACCCGGGTGTCCATTCCCTAGAGAATACTACTTGAAAATCAAGGTTATATTTGAATAACAAAATCCAGTTATGTATCCCAGCACAGTGTTTGGTGCAATGGTAAAAGCAATTGAATAGAGGTGAAACACTTAATGTTCTTTGTGTTTAATAGCAGTAATTGTCTTTTTAAAACTTAGTAGTTTTCTCTCGTTGAAAATCTTAGATAGAAATTAGGAAGAAATCAAACTTCATATTTGTCTCTAGAAATGGCGAAGAGAAACAAAGTTTTAAAAAGTAATTTGTATTTCCAAAGTGCTATAACTATTTTGATTTGTTTTGTGTTACTTTTCTTTTTCACACAAGCACTTTGAGGTATTAGATTTCAATATCCCCAAATACTAGTAACACACTATTAAATGCTTTTGTATTGCAATGATACATACCTCTGCACACAAATACTCTCTCTCTCCCTCTCTCTCTCTATATATATAGAGAGAGAGACATATATATATATGTCAACCTCATATATATATGAGATTGAACCTGGGGGCACTTAATCACTGAGCCACATCCCCAGCCATTTTTATATTTCATTTAAAGATAAGGACAAGTTCTCACTAAATTACTTAAGACCTCACTCATTTGCTGAGGCTGGCTTTGGACTCACGATCCTCTTGCCTCAGTCTCCCAAACTTCTGGGATTACAGGCACGTGCCACTATGCCTGGTCCCTGATTATATCATTAAAACATCCTGAAACGTATGCACCTCCCCAGCACACCTTTTTCTAACTCTTGGTAACAGACTGTAACAATGGAAGAGAAGATATTGTAGACACAGTCCACGAAACAAACTATTTCTTTAAAGTCAAACACCATGAGAATGCATACTACAATAATTTTAATGCCCAACCAAGAGTGGTAGCTAATGAGACCTCCAGCGAATTTTTCAGTGCTCCTTTTTTTTCCCCTTCAGAGTTCCCGGAATAACCCAATTAAGTAATGCTATGAAGCCTCTGGATGATGTTCGACTGCCTCTGAAACAAAGAATAAGACCTCATAAATGGTGGAGCTCAAGCACAGTTCTTGAGCACTGTGCACACAATCTAATTTTGCAAGTTCCTAGAGGGTTTCTTTTCCTCCCTGTCTGAAACCTTCAGTTATAATTCCTTTGACAAATCACTTTGATAAATGACATTGTGCCCTGATTTTAAGCTACATTGTGTTTAGCTTTAGAGCACTTGAGTGCCCACGTGCTCACTTACATAGGATGTTATTTTTCTAGTACCCGTACCTAAGGCTTGAAACAGAACTTTGGTTGTCTGCTAGTAAATGTTTTTCCTAGTCTATAATCTAAAGTCAGAATCCAAATGTGTTGATACGAGAATACTATAAAACTTTTGAGCAACAAGTATGTAGACAACAGAACTCAATCCAATTAATTAGTGTCTTCTTTCAAGATTTGCTTATTCTTAAATTTCAGTCTGTCATTTTCCTTCATGTACTCATCGTAATTGAAATTCAAGCACCCAGAAGGAATGCTTTAGAAAGAATATTTAAAAGTGTTCTTTATAGCTTTATATGACATTGAAAACTACATAGGATCAAAGTGCACAATCCAACTTCTGATATTTTTTAATCTTAAAGGGAAAATAATTCATTAAATTTGAGCCAGATTCAGTAACTAGCTGCTTGGGAGCCTGAAATGGGAGGATTGAGAACTCAAGGCCAGCCTGTACAACTCCAGGAGACCACATTTAAAAAAAATATTAAATTTATAAAATGTTCTCAAAGCTATTTATCAAACAGAGTGGAATTAGTTGACTCTTATGGTTTAGATATGGTATCCCCCCAAAAGTTCACATATGAGACAATTCAAGAAGGTTCAGAGGAGAAATGATTGGGTTATAAGAGTCTTAACCTAAACAGTGCATTAATCCCCTGATAGAGATTAACTGAGTGGTAATTGAAGTGGTAGGGTGTGAATGGAGGAGGTGGGAATTGGGATGTGGCTTTGGGTATATATTTCACATCTGGAGAGTGGAGACTCTCTCTATGCTATTTGATCCTGACTTGAGCTACTTCCTTCTGCCATGATGTCCTGCCTCACCTTGAGCTGTGAGGAATAAAGCCTGCAGTCTATGGATTGAGACCTCTGAATCCATGAGCACTCAAATAAACTTTCCTCCCCTAAAATTGTTCTGATTGGGTCTTTTTAGTCACAGCAGCAAAAAAGCTGATTAAAACATTGTTTGATGTAAGGATTTGAGACTTATTTTAATTATAATTATTACTTTAAGAAATTATTTAGGATCAAGTACTAAGGAATTAGACTAGAGACTATGTGCCCAATAGAAGAAAAAATAGGTCCAAATATCCATCATGTCAGATTAGGTCCTGACTTCCTTAATCAGACTACTAAACCATAAGAAATAAAGTCAAGAATCAATAAATAGGATGGATTTAAATTTAAAAGCTTCTTCTTAGCAAAGGAAACAATCAATATTGTGAAGAGAGCCCACAGAGTTAGTTGGAGAACATCTTTACTACACACACATAAGATAGAGCATAATTTCCAGGATATATAAAAAACTTAACTTCAAAAAAACAAAGAACCCAATCAATAAATGGGCTAAGGAATGGAACAGGCATATCTCATAAGATGTACAATCAATCAACAAATATGTGAAAAAATGTTCAACATCTCTAGTTATTAGAGAAATGAAGATCCTATCTACTCTAAGATTTCATCTCCAACTTAGAATGACAATTATCAAGAAGATAAGCAACAATAAGTGTTGGTGAGGATGTGGGAGAAAAAGGTACACCCATACATTGTTGGTAGCACTACAATTGTTGTTAACTACTTTAGAGAGCAGTATAGAGATTTCTTTGAAAACTTGCAATGGAACCACCATTTGACCCAGCTATCTCATTCTTCACTCTATACCCAATGGACTTAAAATCAGTACACTATAGTGATGCAGCCATGTCAATGATTATAGCAGCTCAATTCACAATAGCTAAACTGTGAAACCAACCTAGATGCTCTTCAATAATTAATGAATAAAGAAACTGTGGAATATATACACAATGAAATATTATTCAACATTAAAAAAGAATAAAATCATGGCATTTGCCAGTAAATGGATGGAGAATATCATGCTAAGCAAAGTAAGCCCATCCCCCCAAACCAAAGGCTGAATGTTCTCTCTGATAAGTGGATGCTGATCCACAATTGGGGGCAGGGAGCATGGGAAGAATGGAGGAACTTTGGATTGGGCAAAAGGGAGGGAGGAGTGAGGAGTGGGCATGGGTATAGGAAAGATGATGGAATGATAAGGACATCATTACATGTCTGATTGCACAAATGGTGCCACTATACATCATGTACAACCAGAGAAATGAAAAGTTGTGTCCATTTGTGTACAATGTAACAAAATGCATTATCCTGTCATGTATGACTAATTATGGCTTGTTTTTGCTAATTCATATTTGATACAAATACAATTAATAGTCCTTTTGGATTTCCAAGATTCTTTAACTTGCAGAAATATTTATTTAGTCTGTCAATAAACAAATATTCATGAGCATCTAGTATTCATCAGGAACTATGATGCTGTATCTACAATGATAAATACAAAGTAATCCTCTGTATAGGAAGATTTAATCTAATGATAAGACAAGTTTTCACAAAAATGTATAGTGTATGGCTCTGTGCAACTGGTGTTTTTAAGAGACATGAATTAGAAATACATAGAAATTCAAAGATAAAGATACTATTTGTTAGAGTCTGTAAACACGTCAAGATGGCACCTGGCATTTTGCAGAGGGAGTGGTTTGTGAAGTAACACCAGTGAGCCGTTAAGTGTGGAGATTCCTTATTGGTTGACTGCTGTATCTATTTTATGTTAATTAAGATAAACTGTGTGGAATGTATAAATACCTCTGTTGTTGTCCTACAATAAAGGGCTCCCACTCCTGCTGTATCAATGTACACAAGTTGCTTGTCACCCCCCCCCCCCCCCCCGTTAGTTTGCTGCAGCCAGACTGTGGCAACTATCCATCCTTTGAGGATTAAAGAAGGCAAAAGAGTTAGTGTAATATAATGCTTCAGTTTACCTTTAATCATTAGTATGGTTTAGCATAGAGGGCTTGGGAAAGGCTAATACAACCCATAGAATAAGGAATCACAAGGGACATGGGAGTGGGCAATGCTCGCTTGAAGGAGACTCAGTGGATCGACTTGACCCAGGAAGGTCCCAGGCTGTGAAGTCATTAAAAAAATAAGGTCAGATAGCAATACAGAGTCAGAATTAGCTGGTACTGAATGTCAGAATAAATGACTGGGTTTTTAAGTACTATAAGATGGCATTTTTTAGAACAAGTAACAAAACAGTGTATTTACTATATATCACTGGAAAATAATGAAAATGTTTGTGTGCACAGAAAATGTACTAAAGGGAACCAAGTCTAGATTTTTTTAAAAAGTATGTACATTTAAACACATTGAAAAGAATATAGGGCTGGTGATATAGCTCGGTGGTAGAAAGGGTAGAGAGTATGTACAAGGCCCTGTGGAATCCCTACCACAGCAAAAATAAATAAATAAATAAATAAATATCATTATAAAAAATTAAATATTCATTTATAATTATAAGATTAGTGGATCAAAGAAAACCACTTTTTAAAACATAAAAATAACAATAATTCCCTAAAATGCAACCACCTAAGGTGTTTTAATATTTTATTTTATACTGTATTATATATGTATATAAAATAATTCTAATAGGCACACTTCTTTGAAGATTGCTGCTTTCAATTTTAAATATTTTTGAAAAATATACCCATGTTAAAAAAAACCCACATATATTTCTGGTTAAATAAAACAACAAATTAAGTACACTAGAAAAATCTCCAGGTTCAGATAAATGACACATTAAAATACAACACGGTGCTTTAAAACATATGGCTGATCTTACAGGGAGAAAAGGGCAAACCAAGCAAAAACTAAAGTGGATTCAACAAAAGTTGTATTTCAATAGTAGATGCACCAAGATTTTAATAAAGACCTATTATTAAATAGTCTTTTTTTTTGTATTTACTTCCAATTTTCTTACTATTATGAATAAGCTATGATTAAATTTCTTTTCATACTTTGCATGTGTACATCTGATCATTCCTTTAAAAAAATCCCTAGAAATCTTGTTATGTAATATACATTTCAAGGTCATTTGGCAATCTATGCATACGTGTACACACACACACACACAGAGCCAAATTCCTGTTCAAAAATGGCTTAACCAATTTATACGCTAATAACAAAATCTCCTTATTGAAACTTAACATGTCAAGAACATCACACGAATTATCATGTATAACCCTCTTAAAACCCCTTGAGTTTTATATCATTATCTCCAGAGGAGTAAAAGCTAAAGTCCACAAGGTAAAAAATTTTGCCATGCTCACACAGTTAATAACCTGCCATGCAGAATTTCAGTCCAAAGCTTGTGGGACTTCTAAATCCTATGCTCTCAACAACTATATGCTTTTAATGCTTCAATAAGAAGTGCCAGTTTTTCTGTATTTTCCTGTACCATTCTGTTAAATCTTTGCTAATCTATGGTAGAAAATCATATCTCATTATTTTTTACATTTCTTTAATAACAAGAAAAAACTTAACATAGTGTTTAGTCACAAATTGAATGTCTATCCTTCCCTTTTTTATTTGCAAGTACTTTTAAGAATTGTAGGTATCGGTGTTCTTACAACAACATGAAGGATAATAGCTCTAATAACTTGTTAATCATTTTTTGAGTATTAGTTTTCCATACAAATGTATTTAATTTTTATACTTGAAACTTTATCAATTTTTATATACATATTTTCTGGCTGTGGGGAAAAAATACCAGAAGGGCATTTTCTTTTGAATTTTATATACCTTATATTCATGGTCTACTTTTAGAAGCATAAAGGGAAAAAATCAGTAATAAATGTGATAGTCTAAGGTTATAATGTTTTCCTATAACCTTTCAAACTTTCTCTGTACCACATGCTCTTTACCTACTCTGTCCTTCTGCTTGAAGAAGATTAGGGGTTATTACAGAGAGAATCAAAGGGAAAGATTCAGCTTCTGACATTTAAAAATATGATTTGGAAACAAGTCAATAACCTTGAGAGTTAGAATATTGTCATGGGGAAAGACTGTCAAATGTCTTTATCTCTCTGTTTAGCATACCAAGAGCAAGGATTTGGGATTGAACCACAGAGTTCTAATAGGCAAATCAAATAAGGAAGACATACCTTTTCTGACTCTAGGAAACTTAGAATAAAAATGGAAGGGTTAGAGAGGCCTGAAAATGACTAGCAGACAGATGTCCTGAATTATTTTGTCTGGGTTTTCTTTTCAAGAAAGAAGCATTTATGCTAAGAAGGAACATAATAGTAAGATCAACTCTGAGGGTCTGGTACCAATGACCCATCAAGAGACTAACCAAAGTGACCTTGTTACTGCTTTACTGTCCAGTAGAGGGAAGTGGTTGAGTTTTATTTCTCTAGAGAGACACTTATTTCACTTGTTATTGAACCAGAAGCACCTGAGAGACTTGTTAAGGTCCCTATGGTAATAAAAAGAGTATAGTGAAGCCACTATGACTGAGACAAGCACACTCAGGTCTCAGATGAAGTTTCTTTTTTTTTCAGATGAAGTTTCTTATATGAGCAAATCCTTATCCTTAAATCCTTATGACTCTGCATTAAGGATATAGAATCAAGCTCATTGGGGACCACTACCAGAACTGTTTCTAGAACAGAGGGTAGAACAGAGGTTAATGGACCACAGATTTAAGCACCAAAGGCCAGGGACAACAAAGATAAAAATAGAAACAGGAATTACACAGCCAGTGCTGGCCCCAGGCCAATGACCTTGTTCCTTAATACAGAACCCCCTACTTCTAGATGCCTGCCTCATGGTGAGAATCAATGAGCAGCTATCAATTATGGCTTAATAATATGACCAGTCTAAATTGTAAACTGGATAGAAAGCTTAGTTAATCTTTTCCTCCTAACCAGTAGGTGATTTCTTATGACCAAGATAAAAACATGCATTAACAAATAAAGGAGAAACATTATTCTTAGTATGTTGAGTTATATGAAGTTAATGTGCAATCCAGCTGAGTATATTTCTGAAATTCAAATTATTGTTAAAGCCATCAGAATGTATAAACAGACTTTGAAAAAAGTGTGTATATATATATCTAATATTAAAGTTGAAATTCAGGACTTTAAAAATTCACTTTATCTTAGTTACACAGGAAAGAATAAATGACAGATTCATGTTTTTGTCTTAATATGTCCCCTCATAAACAAAAGCTAGGCACAGAGAAAGAGGGGAGCTTTTACTATTCAAGTAATATTAATCATTACTAATCTTAGTTGCTGTAAGGAAACCCTCAAAGGCTGAAGTTACAATGAGACAGAAAAATATGTACATTCCTATTCATACAGAATATACAAATAAAATAGGTTTTCTTTTAAGTTAATCTCGTTCTGTAACTTATTCTGGAACAAAGAAACATAGGATTCAAAATGCCTAAGAAAAATAATACACAGATGCAGTTCAAAACATAGAATCTCAATTGTATGAAATTGTGGTGTATATATGCAGGAACTTTAACTTCAGGAACAATTGAAAGTAATCCTGATATTATCATCATCTGTTCTTCTGTTGTTGATATTCTTAAATTTCAAAAAAGTCTTTCATCTTTTGTGTTTTCAAGAAGAGAATGACTTGAGTCAAGATAAGTTTGTGGGTAAATTGTCTATGATCTTCAATTCTTTGGGGTACCTCATAGCACTCTGAAGAAGTACTGCCATCATAATTTCTTTCCATTAAAAAATAGTACTTAACAGGTAATGCAAACAATCTTATTAGTATATTTTAGGAATGTACTTCTGATCATTCTGGTTGCTTTACTAACTTGCCAGTCTCTTTTAAGTGAATCACAGATATAGTTCTCTCATCTCTGCCACAGAAGCCTCACGCAGGAATATAAGTTATACTTTATGTGTGTATAATATGTCAAAATACACTCTTCTGTCATGTATATCTAAGCAGAACAAATTTTTAAAAATTAATTATGTGGGATATGTGAAGAACATTATGCGACTTTGTTAACTTGATCAAAATTTCCATCATATGCAAGTTGTGTTATTTTTGAGAAGGAATTATTGCTTGGAGGTATTGATAAAAATAAATAAATAAAAAAACCTACAGCAACAATAATGTGTGGTTTAACTAACTCCAATTATTCCAAGATTACTTTTGTTCAGACTAAGGGCAATGGCTTGATCTGTATTTTCAATTGAATGGTAGTAATTTTATACCCATTGCTTCATTCTTGGAAGTATGATCATGTGGAGCTGATGGTTTTTCAGGACTTATGGGTTTAGGAGCTAGGCTTAGCAACTCTGTGGGCAAAGCACAACCTCTAGTAAGGAGATTTATTGATTGAAAGAACAATTCATCTGTCCTCTCTGTTCAAGGACTCTTTCAACAGCTAGAACAACAATGTTTCAAAGGTTAATAGCTTACATGTTATGCTGCTATACTGCAAACTTAAATGACTCCCCATTTTTATTTTGCCAATTTTTTCTATAATTTTCTTTTCTCTTGAAAAGATGACAAAATTAAAAAAAAAATAGTGAGGGGCATATCTAATATTTATAGTCTATTTCAAATATGGCTGAATTGAAATTTACCCAGTTTCTCTATTTAATATTCACTAAATTTGGGTATCAGATTTTCTGCCCTTAATTTCTTTTTATAGTATACTATATTATGTTGATATCTGGGCAGTATGACATTTTCTTTACCCTGTTCTACAGCATGAATTCAATAGATTGTTTTATTTTAAGCTTATCCAATTTATGCAGTAAAGTAATATTAATTCTGAATTACTACTCAAAGTAGGTAAAGTAATAATCATTTTAAAAGTAATAAAAGGGAAACTCTATTAGATCTTACAGCATAAATAGATACTTAAGTAGTCAATGAAGTATTACTTAGAGTAATTGCTCTTAAGTAATTATAATTTTAGTACAATATGCATGCCAATTGCACACAAATTTGATCAGTCATCCAAATGTTCACTTATTAACTAACATTTTTTTTAAAAAAGATGTAAACTACAGTATGCCAAAGTTTAGCACCCCCTACTGTAAAATTCACAACTCACCAATTCATTTTAGACTTTGATTTTTGATTGCTTAATTATATATTTTATTAACATTGCTACTATTGTTCTTCCACAGTTTAAACTTTGTTCTGCCAGTCTGTTTAAACTTTGTAATTTTATCAGAAAGGGCAGATGCATAGACTAATAGAGCTATCAATCATTTATTTTATTTTATTTATTCTAATTTGTTATATATGACAGCAGAATGTAATTCAATTCATAGTACACAAATAGAGCACAATTTTTCATGTCTCTGGTTGCACACAAAGTAGAGTCAGACCATTTGTGTCTTCATACAGGTACTTAAGATAATGATGTCCATCTCATTCCACCATCTTTCCTACCCCCATGCCCGCTCCTTTTCCCTCCCTCCCCTTTACCCTATCTAAAGTTTGTCTATTCTTCCCATGCTCCCCGCCGCCATCCCTATTAAGAATCAGCATCCTTATATCAGAGAAGACATTCGGCATTTTTTTTGGGGGGGGGGGATTGGCTTACTTCACTTAGCATTATATTCTCTAACTCCATCCATTTACCTGCAAATGGCAAGAATATAGGGAAAAGGGCACACTCATACATTGCTGGTGCGACTGCAAATTGGTGCAAACAATCTGGAAAGCAGTATGGAGATTCGATGGAAAACTGGGAATAGAACCACCATTTGACCCAGCTATCCCACACCTCGGTTTATACCCAAAGGACTTAAAAACAACATACTGCAGGGATACAGCCACATCAATGTTTATAGCAGCACAATTAACAATAGCTAAATTATAGAACCAACCTAGATACCCTTCAGTATATGAGTGGATAAAGAAATGTGGCATGTATATACATTGTAATATTACTCAGCATTAAAAGAAAATAATATCAATCATTTTTTAATTTTTTTTTAGTTGTTGACAGACATTTATTTTATTTATTTATTTTTATGTGGTGCTGAGGATTGAACCCAGTGCCTCACACATGCTAGGCAAGCGCTCTACCACTTAGCCAGAACCCCAGTCCCATATCAATCATTTTTTTAAAAAGAGATTTAGTAGCATTGTGATGTAATAGAGTTCTTTTTTGTTTTTTTCCCTGAGAAGGTGAGGACAAAATGCTTTTTGATGAACTCCTTATGGGTGAGGAGGAGAGGACATCGTCAAGTGCAAGGAACATAGATCTATACTAAAGCTTGCAATAAGGAAGAAGGCAGAACTTTCTCTCATGAGGAAAATGGGGATGAGGGGAGTCAGAGAAAAAGAAGAAAAAGAAAGGGAGAAAAATGGTAAAAAGCTGGAGACATGTGCAAATCCCTCCATCTTTCAAAACCTTATGTATATTTTCTATGTAAATAAAACCTTGTAAAAGTAATTTTTTGATGGGACTCAAGGATAATATTGAGACAATGCAGGAAAAATATGAAATAAAAGGCATTCAGATACCTAGACCAAGCTAACTCTGTTGAGTTTTGAGCAAAATGTCCAAACCAGATATGAACTAAATTCTCATTGACTTTACACACACACACACACACACACACACACACACACACACACAGGAATTTGAAGGGAAAGTAGAAGAGAAGAGAAAGAAAAAAGGAGAGAGCATTATGTTTTCAAAAGGTATAAATAATGGTTCAAAGAAGCTTATCTAGATCCTCAAAGGTCAAGAGTTTGCAAGTTGATATCTAGGCTGCAATGAATTAAACAAATTAATTAAATATATGGTCCATATAAAGTCCAGTCTCAATTTCATGTTTTTATTATGTCATCTAGTGCAGAAAACTTCAGTACATACCAATATAAAATCAAGAATACTTAGATATGCAATATAGGTAATATATATTTCACTTTAATACTTTACATTTACATTGTTGATGCACAATTAAGTTAATATAGAGTCAATTTTAGGTTATTTATGCACTTTCTTTTCAAGATATAGCTTCATTGTTAAAATTTCTATTCTTATGCTTAGTCCCCAAACTATCCAGGCTTTCTTCCATATATATATATATACACAAAGGTAATGCAAATTCTCTTTAATCTTCCCCTATGTTAATCATACTTAGCAGCATACATCTTCTGATTTCTTTAAAAGGTCATATTATTGATTCTAAACACAGATATAAATTTATCTTTGAATACTCCAGGGTACCCTTTATAGATTATATTCTGTTGAGAGTCTAAATAAAAAGAAAAACATGAAAGTTTTCTTTGATTTTTTTTCCAGCAAGAATTCATTAGAAATCTGTAGAGGTCTCGACTTTTTAATTCCTTCAGCTTTCTTTAATAAGTATTCCCCAAATGCTGAAAAAGCCAAAATCACAAGTACAAAATAAATAAACAGATTTTTTTCAAGATATACAAAAGCCCCAAATTACTTTTTAACTTTAATCAATTTTAATTGACTTGAAGCTTTGAAGAACTGCATCTGCCCTTAAATCATTCTCCATTCCATTTTTCTTCCAATCTTTTCTTTCCTTTCCCCACTGGTCTCCAGACACATTAAACATATGTAATCAGTGTGTACATATGTATCAGTGTGTAGGGCAACATCATGTTAGATTCAGAAAGTAAATGTTTACTCAATAAAAAACACTTTGAATTTTTATTCTTTTATTCTTTCAATGAAGAGGAAGTACTCATCAGTATGGAGAATGCAGCAACCAAAAACTAAAGTCAAAGAAAGAATGGTGACAACTATATTATGTAATGAGATGCATTAGATGCAAGGTCAGCAGAATCTTATCTTGTGTGGAGGTTGGGGGATAAAAGGAAGGTGCATTGGAGCAACAGTGAGAGTTTGTCAGAGACAGTGCCTTTTAATGTGAGTTTCATATAAACATGAGTTGACTTGAAGCTTTGAAGAACCGCATCTGCCTTAAATCATTCTCCATTCCATTTTTCTTCCAATCTTTTCTTTCCTTTCCCCACTGGTCTCCAGACACATTAAACATATGTATCAGTGTATACATATATGTATGTAGGGCAACATCATGTTAGATTCAGAAGAATATCATCAGGGGACATAGATGACATTTCTACATAAAAGGAACATCAAGTGATGATCAGAAGTGCAGAGAAAATATGTCTTGCTCAATGAATTTAAAAAATCAATATAATTGAAAGATATAATCTAAAAGCAAGTAAGGATGGATAAGAAACAAGAGAAGGAAATAGGGGTCAGATCTGTCTTGCCTTAAATTCATCATAAAGAAAATGAAAATCTATTAAAATATTAAAATAAATAAAAACAGTTTTTAATTTATAATTATTTTTAATTAGTGCTTTATAGATAAACATAAAGGTGGAATTCATTGTGGTACTTTCATATACATACATAGCATAACTTGGTCAATTTCATTCCACTATTTCTCTCTTTTCCAATCCCTATTCATTCCCCCTCAATTCACTTTCTCTGCTCTTCTGGTCTCCTCTCTATTTTAATGAGATTCCCTCTCCCATTCCCCTTTTGAAAAAAAAATTTTCTCTGGTTTTCACATATAAGAGAAAACTTTGACCCTTAACTTTCTGAGTCTGCTTTATTTCACTTAGTACAATGTTCTCCAGTTCCATCCATTTACCAGCAAATGACATAATTTCATTCTTCTTTATGGCTAAGACAAACTCCATTGTGTATATGTACCTCTTTATCCATTCATCTGTTTCACAGATGCTTGGGCTGTTCCACAACTTGGTTATAGTGATTTGTGCTACTATAAACATTGATGTTTCTCTATATATATATCACTATAGTAGTAGAACCACAATATGACCCAGATATTACACTCCTTGGAATTTACTCAAAAGAACTAACATCAACGCAGAATGATGATACAGGCATATCAATATTTAAGGATATGTTTTAAAATATTCTGATAAACTCTTTCCATAGAATATTATGGGTAAAGGTAATGTTAGGCATCAATGAAAGAAAGCTAAGAGCTGATTGTGATTGTCCTGAGTTCGTGATACTATAGGTGAGGAAATGCAAACAGATCCAATAGTTTTTAGGATCTGGAATGGACATAAAGTGGAGTATGAATATTGTGGGGAGAAGTAGCTGTTGAGAGAGAGCATTGAATGAAAGCGGTGTCAGAAATTTGATGTGAGAGCTATGTGGATAGTGGTCTCATTCTTGAGAAATGAACCTGAAATGACAAAATGACAATAAGAGTTTGTGAGTATGTGTGTGTGTGTGTGTGTGTGTGAGAGAGAGAGAGAGAGAGAGAGAGAGAGAGAGAGAGAGAGAGATATCAGATAACTGACAGTGAGTTCAACTTGGGAGGCATTGAATTTGGAGCCACAGCAAGACACTCAAGCACAAATGTTAAAAGGTGAGTTGGACATCTGAAGCAAGAGTTTAGGAAAGTGATTGGAGTAGGTCACCAGCACATTGGTAATAATAAGGTCACTAGGAACAACTCAAATGCTTTTAATTCTAATGGGAAAATGTTCAGCAACAAGGATAGAGATAGCTGAGCAAACACTTAAAGGATGAAAATGATGAGAGAAATAAAGCCATCAATAGCACCTACACCAAACTTGCAAAATGCACCCACATCTTAGGTAGTATAACAATGCCCAAACATAAGGAAGTAGAGGAGAGTATGCTCAGATACTTTCAGAGTATAACTTCAAAAATGTTCATAAAAATTGTGGCTAGGTAGGTACTTTACCACCCAGCTTATAGGGAGTTTTATTTTTTGGTTTTTTTGTTTGTTTGTTTGTTTGTTTGCAAGTTGTGGCCCCACACCTTTTTTTCCTGTGGACTACCTTAACATTATAGGCAGTTTGAAACTCAGAGAAAGAGATTGAGTATGATAATTATAATAATAGCATGATAATCTAGTATGCATTTTAGAATGTCCTCTTACAATTAATCTTAATACAAGCATCCATTCTGAATGAACTTAAAAACTATTGTAAATAAAATATATGAGATGGAGACTCCCATGTTCAGTTGGCACATTACTTCACATTTTGGGAAATTTAGTGGGCATCACACAGCTATTGTGGAGCCTATGGTCAGCATGGATGCCAGCAAGAATGTTACCACTCTCTATCTGAGAGAGGTAAGGAGCAATTGGCAGATTGCAATTCTGGTCTCATGTGCATCCTAGCAAGAGTCTTCAATTAGAACACAATTTACTTGCTCCTGAAAAATGGATTGTAAAACAGCCAAGAACATTTAGAATAATTAGGTGCAGCAGCTAATGCTTATGAATATACATTTCTGAGTGTATAGAAGTTGAATGAGGAGGTATTTCACATGATGAGCTGTGGATGGAGGTGTTTTCCAAATATACAGTAACTCATACCAGGAAATATGTAGCAATTCATACAATGAAAGATATATTCAATTTTCTTTGTCCACAACTCTCCTGATTGGGAATTTTGCATAGATTAAAGCTCAATGCTGAGTCTGAATGTTTTTCTAGTTTTCCTATATCCCTAGGGTGCATTATAGTGCATTATACTTAATTTTCTATAGCTAATTTTATGTTTTTGGTAGATAAGTATATTATATCACACTATATTAGTTTACTTTTTTGTAGGAAATATAACTAAAGAAAAAACCCAAAGCCTTTGCTTTAATTTTACAAAATTTGTGAGCAATATTCTTTTTAGAAAAAGTAGAATAAATTTAAATCTGGGTAGTGATGTGAATTCATTTTAACTTCAGTTGCAGTGAGAAGAAAAATTATCTCAAAGCTACCTTTGTGAACTGTTAAATTTTTGAAAGGGTTGAAACTCTTACACAGCTTCATCTAGGTCCCTGAAAAGCTCCCCTAAAAACAAAACCAACAAACAAAAACAGAGTTAGATAATGTTCTAAAGCTGGTCAACTAAAGGGACCCAATTTTTCAGCAGAGTTATAGTTAGCACCTTGGACAGCATATTCCATAGTAGAAGCACAATTCATACTTTTGTAGATGATAATCATATCAGGAAGGAGTTTGAAATGGTATTGTTAGCTTGTGTTTTGAGAAGTGAAAAGGAAACAAATTTTGTTATATATACAGCACTATGTTGTTAATTTCCTCTCAAGCCTCATCCTCCTCCTTCTTCAATGTTCAGGTGTCAGAACACATCAAAACCTGAAAGAGATAGTAATTTCATAGGCAATACAGATTTAGAGGGTGAGATCTGTACTAGGCCATTCTCATGTCAGCTTTGATGATCTCTGTGTACACTAGGTATGTTAGTCAGCTATCTGCCACTGTAAATGTCTGGGATAATCAACTTATAGGAGGAAAGGTTAATTTTGTCTCAAAGTTTTAGAGGCTTAAGTCCATAATAAATTGGCCCCATTGCTTTTGCACCTGTGGAGAGGCCACACATCATGGTGTATACTCAGGGTGGAACAAAGCTGTTCACCTTATGGTAACCAGAAAGCAAAGAGAGAAATAGAAAGGGGCCTGGAACCCTATATCCACTTCAAAGCTTGTGCCCAGTGATTTAATTTCCTTACACTAGGCTCCCCTTTTAAGGTATCCATCAACTCCCAATAGCATCACAGGCTGGGGACCAAACCATTTATATATGACTTTGGGAGAGTATTTAAGACCAAGATTAAAAGGTAGCACAAGATAAATGCAAGCACCATAAGTTTCAGAAATAATGTCAGAAGAAACTTATGGAAATATGAAAGATTTTATTAAGACTTAAAGTATTGAAGTTGCATGTTATGATGGAAAAGGCAAAGAATACAGATTCAAGGTTAGGTCTTCGCTTATGTAACCTTCAACAACCTCATTTAATCTCCCAGATTTTTAATTGTTCATAAGTAAAAATAAAAGATCTAGACTAAATGGTAGTGACAGCATTATATACATTTTTAAAAGATTATCTATATATTATTTCATGATTCAATATTGACATAATTTAAATGTATTGTTTACAATAAGTTCATTGGATTCTATTTTCTCCCAAGTGAGAAATTGCATAGCAGGAAAAAATCCAAATTACAATAAAAAGCTAAGATGACAAGCAATTATACAACAACAGCTATTAATTACACTAAAAATTAAAGGCTTGTGTTCTGCATATTTTAGGCCAAGAGACTGAATAACAATCTGTCATCTAACTGCATCTGTCCTATCATTTAGATATAACAACATCCTTAGAATTTATCATACATTCTGGGAATCACATTTAACTGAAGAAAATTAAGCAATAAACTTTACCCATCAGCAGGCAGGAAAAAAGAAACAATGACAGATGGTCTGTGGTCTCTGGTACACTAATGTGAAGGACTATGAATGACCACTTATCAATTTATTCCTTCCCAGGAAATTCTTGATTCAAACTTGTACCTAGAAGAAAGAAGTCAGTGCAGGAATTGAACGGTGAGGAATTTTCAGGATGAAAGGGAATGGTGTAGAAGAAATGCCTTAGAGGTGAGATCTCCTCGACAAAATTTGAGACAAATGGGTTCAAATAGGTAGAAGCAGGCTTTGGTTCAGCCTAGTGTCTGGAATCTCATGAAGGTAAAGCAAGGGGTCTGGTTTCTTATCCTAATTTTTTTTTTTTTTTTTTTTACCAGGGATTGAACTCAAGGGCACTCAACCACTGAGCCACATCCATAACCCTTTTTTTGTGTGTTTTATTTAGAGACAGGGGCTCACTGAGTTGCTTAGTGCCTTGCTTTTGGCTGAGAGTTTTGAACTCATTATCCTCCTGCCTCAGCCTCCCAAGACACTGGGATAACCGCACATGGCTTTATCCTGGATTTTTATGCTTTTGCCTAGTTGTTTTCAACTGTGGTAGAAAACACAAAAAATATATTCAAGTTTCTAAAAATCCAGATTTTCGAATCAGGAATGCTATGGTGAAATTCCTTTAAAACTTTTGAATCTGATAAACAATGGAGTAAAAGAGATTAAAGAAATCAGAGTTTATTTAAAAGTCCAGTTTTGTGGTAAATGTGTTTGGCTGATAAGAGAATAGAAGTTATTCAAGGAAGGTAAATGAAAAACTGATAAGTTTGTGGGCTCTGAAAGGGATATGTAAAGGAGGCTTATTGTAGATGCAGTAAGATGATTATAGTTCTGCTGAGAAATAATGAATGATGGAAGGAGATTGGTAGCACCATTTAGTAAAAGGATGTTTACCCTACTAAGGTATATGTACTTACTTTGATAATGAAAAGAAACAAGACCAAGATTTTTTTAGTAAAAATTAAATTTATATAATTGATGTCAGTTTGGATGCTGGGTTGAGTTGGGGGAAAATCAGAAGGGATAAATTAGGGAGCAACTATAATAATCTAGTCGAGAGATGGAGGAAAGAATCAATTCAGGCACTGGTTCTATTAAAGAAGAGGGGATAAGTAAGGTACATATTTTTAAAATCAATTTAGTAAAAGATGAAGGTAATAACATTGCTAAGAATGTCTTTAAACAAAGAAGCTTGGAGAAAAGGGGAATTATTCTAATTATTCTAACTAAGTGAGGGGGGAAAAAAGACCCAATTTTCATATTAGCCAAGTTGCTTAGTCTGCTGAATGCCCAGGTGATAGCACCCATTCAATGCATTTGAAATACATGAGAAGGTGGAGGCTATTAAATGTGTGCTTTATCATGTTTCCTTCATTCCTTTAATCTCTTTACCTCCCAGAAGTAATCCAAAACTTTTTGACCTCAATTTTCTCTTTTTAATCTGTAAAACTGCACAGGTAAAGAGCCTCAGGACAGGACCTCTGTTATAAACACCAGTCCAAATCATGTGAGGAAATATTCCATTGTAGGATAATAAGGAAAATATGAACATAATATACTTTAACATTTTCCATTTTTCTAATTAAACTATATTAACACTATCTTAGTTCTCTTTAAGTCTTATTGTAAATACTTTAAGTTTTTCCAAAAGTCTTGTTTAAACAATCATCTCCATAATGTATACCATTTAAATCATTTTAAACTTCTTTTGTTCACATAAGAACCAGAATGTAGCCTATCAAACTTTGGTAGGAAAATCAGAAATGTTTTTCACATAGGGAGGTGTAATTTCGGTTTGATAAATTGTCCCATTTAGCTGCTAAGAATGGTTTCTTATCTATATTTGACTTTGTGGATCATCCATGAAGATAACATATTCAAGATGCCTTTTGTATAGCTCTTTCTGCAATGATGATGGGTAATGATCTAAAATGAACATGAGTAGGTAGTTCTGCCAAATCATTAATGCATTTTATACAACCTGGCAAATAATATAGATTGCTTCTATTTATATGTCCCTTAAACATATCTTAAATACAAATCATCAATTGTAAAGTCTATTGATTCATTTACAAAAATATAAAAGTAAATTTAAATTTTATTTAGTCCTCATTTTTGGTTGAAGTATGCATTCTCAGGAGAAATTATTGAAAATATTTAATGAACTAAAAACATATTTCTACCTGGGTAATGACAACTGCTGATTAACCTCAATCTTTTTTCAGTTGTCTCCCTGCCTACAAACATTCATTGTAAAATCAACAAAAACATATTCTGAAATTTTTTTTCTTTTTTCCCTTAACTCCTAATGTTTTTCCTGGTTTAAATAGCACTCAGCTTCACCTGTGGCCTCAATTTATTTCTCATTTCTTCCACTCTTGTTCATTCCTTATATAGATTCTACACTCAGAATAATTTGTTTAAAACTTAGAACAGAACATGCCACTTACTTATTTGCAACCCTCCAAGGGCCCCATTACACATTAAACAAAAGGCAAACCCCTCACCTTATATTCATCCAGTTCATCTAATCTTGCTCTTTCTTCACTCAAAGTTCACCCTCTCCCCTCAGCCTTCTCTAACCATTCTTGACTTATTGTGATCTTTGGATATGTCAAGTCTTTTTGTACCTTAGGGTCAAGGCAAAGCTCTTGTTTCTACTTTGAACAATAACCCCTTCATATTTGCTTAACTGACCCTTTCTTGTGTTCCATAACTCCAATTTAAACAGAGACGGCTTCTTTACCACCTGTCCTGAAGAAACTGCCTGTGGTGCTCTTCTGCCAGCATATTTTAATTCTCCCAGAGTAACTAGTGCTCCATTGCTCTCAGATCGTTTTCTAGTTTATTTATTTAGTTGCTTATCTCTTTCTGTATAATATTAAATCCCAGAACTGTTCTGTCCAGGAGAGGAATGATCACAGTGTGGAGAGCATAGTTATTGGCCTCAAATGGCCAATCAACCCAAGGTTTAAAAGCCTTGGCTAACTCTGCAAAATTATTAATGCTTACTTTGTCTCAGTTTCTCACATATGAAATAGAGATTAAAATAGTTCCTATATTATAAAGCTCTTGTGAATATTAAATGAGTTAGACAGGTGCATTTTAAGCACCTGAGAAATGCTGTTATTCATTGTTGGATCTCACCACATTGAGAAATACTTGTCACAAGTAAAAATTTAATAAGTATTAAAAAATAAAAAATGATGAGTAAGTAATATCTCATTTATATTTTGGGTTTTATCTTTTCTAAAGAATTTTTAATTTTTTTATTTGAGTCCTAAGGTAGAGGTATATAACTAAATGGGAATTAATTTTTTAAATTTGAAATATAACTCCTCATAGATGTGGATATTAGATTACTAGAGTTTCAGTGGTCATTCCTATAAATGGAATAAATCCTGGCCCTTAGCAGTCCATAAAAATGTAAGGCAAAATTAAAAAAACAAAAAAACACAATGATTTACCAGTTGTTTGTTAATTTAGCTCCTGTCTCTGAGTAACTCCACAGCTGCAATACAAGGCAGTTTCAATTGTATCCTGGGCAGAATATAAATTACACCTAATTGAAAATGCCAGTGAGATCTAAGATGACAGAAAGCAATTACCCAAATTGGACATGTGCCAGACCAGTACTGATATGTCTGCTCTTAGAAATACTGTGGAATTTTATGTGACTGAAACAATTTAATTAATAAAATACACTTTCTAGAAATAGTCCTTTGATCAGGCGGCTGAGGCAGGAGAATCGAAAGTTCAAGGCCAGCCTCATTAACTTAGTGAGGCCTTAAACAACTTGCTGAGACCTTGTCTCAAAATAAAAAATAAAAACAGGGCTGGGGATGTGGTACAGTGGGTCAGTTACCCCTGGGTTAAATCCCTAGTAGCTCTACCTCTCAACTCCCCCACTCCGAAAAGAAATATTCCCTTGATTTCCCACAATCTCTTTATAGTCCTCAGTTTCCCATGCTGACCCTTCTTTGTGACAAATGACCCTTATTTCCATAAATTTACTTTATTTCATCTAAAGCCTATGAGTGTCCCTGATTTCTTAGTAGGTGCTATTCAGGCTTTTGGGGATAATTTATGTCAGAAATCACCACTACTAATTTGACTTCAGATTGGAAACACTGCTGCTGCCCCAGGTCTTTGGGATAAAATAAATTACATTGTTGTCTTCCCTTTAGGCAAAAAGATGGGAGTTAATATATTTTCCTTTCAAAACATCTGTTATCTATCTTGGGCTTTAAATGCAAAGAATATACAAAATTACCACAATTTAAAAAAATATATTATTAAGTTTGTTGTCCTTCTGAGCTAATGCAAGTTCATGAATTTACCACAAAGATGGAAGATTAGGTTTCTTCCTAATACCTATCTACTTTGTAATAGTTTTTATTATGATGATTTAACATGTGGAAACTGAGTATTAGAATAAATTCCTTCTAGTACATAATTCATCTTGTCCATTACCAAGCAGGGATTCTAACTCAGACCCAAGTGATCACATAGCAACTACTTTTTCCACAGTTCTCAAGGAAAACTCTCCTCAAAATTAGACAACATTAAAAAAACTGAATCAGAAATCTGGAGACTTTGCCACCTAAAGATAGAAAATGCCATTTAAAGGTCCTAAGTAGACAGGACATTCTTGCTTGTTTCCTTCCCCATTCCTAGAGACCATCTTGTGTTTATTGTTCATCTGTGCACTGTTAAGTGAGCCCAAAGAAAACCTGTGTGCATGAGGGGCTGAGGGGCTGGAAGAGTACTCATTGTAAGTACAAAACCACATACAATATACTAGGCTCCAAGAGGCAGAGACAAATCCAGTTTCTGCACTACAAATGCACTTTTTGCACTTCTTCTATACCTCATTCTGCATTGCATGAGATTTGCCAGTTGTTCTGTCTGATTGTGTTGCTTGACCGGAGATGAGAAGCTATTTTACTTACATCTGCATCTACAGTACCTTGCACAGGGCTTGAAGCAGGTCAGTATAGTAGCAAAGAGCACTACCTCTGGAGATGGGTTCTCTGCTTCACCATAGGCTAACTGTGTGAACTCTGACATATTAACCTATGCTTCAGATTTCTCATCTGTTATGAGTGTATTAAAATCTAGGAAGTGCATAGAACATGCATGATACATGAAATTAAACATTTTTCTATTATGGTCAGAAACTTCTAGTCACTAGTTTTAGCTTAGTAAGTTGTTTTTATTTATTTATTATTCTAATTTGTTATACATGACAATAAATTATTTATTATTTAAAATAGAAATTGAAAATATAAATTATTTATTCTAATTTGTTCTACATGACAGCAAAATGCATTTCAACCCATAGTACACAATTTTTCATCTCTCTGTTTGTACACAAAGTACAGTCACACCATTGGAGTCTTCATATATGTACTTAGGGTAATGATGTCCATCTCATTCCACCCTCTTTCCTACTCCCAAGTCCCCTCCCTTCTCCACCCTCCCCTTTGTTCTATCCAGAGTTTGTCTAATCCTCCCATGCTCCACACAACCAACCTGACTATGAATCAGTCTCCTTATATCAGAGAAAACATTCAGCATTTTTTGGGGGGGAATTGGCTAGCTTAGCATTATCTTCTCTGACTCCATCCATTTTCCTGCAAATGCCATGATTTTATTCTCTTTTAATGCCAAATAATATTCCATTATGTATATATACCACATTTTTTTTTATCCATTCATCCACCGAAGGAATCTAGGTTGGCTCCACAGTTTAGCTATTGTGAATTGTGTTGCTATAAATATTGATGTGGCTATGTCCCTGTAGTATGCTGGTTTTTTTTTAATATTTATTTTTTAGTTATCGGCGGACACAACATCTTTGTTTGTATGTGGTTTGTATGTGGTGCTGAGGATCGAACCCGGGCCGCATGCATGCCAGGCGAGTGCGCTACCGCTTGAGCCACATCCCCAGCCCCGTGTAGTATGCTGTTTTTAATGGCCTTTGGGTATAAACCAGTTATTTAGTAATTTGGCCATACATTATATAAAAGAACAAAAACTGCATTAGAATACATTCGGAAAGGATGTACAGTCTCCACTTTTGTGCAGTCTCTTCTTTGTTTTCTTACATTCTATACACTTCAATTTTGTGTCATCTGTCATGCCTTTAATAATTCATTCTAAGACAGTTATAAAATTGTTTAAAAGGACAAAGACAAGGACTTTAATCCATTAAGATGACGTAGAGGTTTGAGTCAACACTTTTTGGAATCAATTGCTCAAACAACTGCAAATCCATGTCAAAGTTTATCACTCACGCACATTTTTTTATACACAATTTTTTAAAAAGCCAGTCCTTTGCTTAAATTGAAATAGACTTTGTGGAATAACCATTCTCTTCTGATGTCATGCAAATATGTACACAAAATCTGAGAGTTTATTTACCAAGGTTAACAGAGGTTATAATTTACCATAAATAATATTTAAAATTTTAATTTATAGAATGCTAGTCTATTAGAAATATTTTATAATTTAAAATTAAAATTTTAAATAAAATTAAAATTTTATAATTTAAAATTATAAAATTATCATAAAATATATTTTTTCATTTGAATAAATACTTTCTCATTAATTTTAATGCTGAATCTTTTATTATGTGTTATTTATGATTTTAACAATCATCTTATATTGGACATTTCAATTGTTCCAATTTTCTTCACTATTTTAAACAATATTTTTATAACAATACATATAAAGCTCATGGCAGATCATATCCTTAAGATAAATTCTGAACAGTATTATTGTTAGGACAAATGTTTTCATTTTCCATGGTTTCCTACACATATACCAAATTTCCCTCTGGTAAACATTTTACAAATTTATATTCTTGAGAGGAATGTGTATAAAAGCATGTTATAATGGATATCTCTGATCATTGATGGTTGATCTTTAGCTAATTTTTACAATAAAAATATGATATTTCAGTGTATCTTTAAAGTGCATTTCTTAGAATACTATCAGGGTTGAATATGTCTACAAGTTTTCATTAGTTATTTATAAATTTTGTGAGGTTCATTTTTTTCATATTATATTGTAAAATTATTTTTATTTTTATTGGTTCTTTTTAATTGCACATAACAATAGGATTCATTTTGACATAATTACATAATCATGGAATATAATTTGTTCTCAGTCCCTAGTACTTTCCCTTTCTTTAAGGTCCTACATCCCCCTCTTCCCTCCCTCTACTCTACTAATCTTTCTGCTATTTACTTATAGTTTTTTATTTTTTTTAAGAGAGAGAGAGAGAAAAGAGAGAATTTTTTAATATTTATCTTTAGTTTTCGGTGGACAGAACATTTTTATTTTATTTTTATGTGGTGCTGAGGATTGAACCCAGCACCCCGTGCATGCCAGGGGAGCACGCTACCGCTTGAGCCATATCTCCAGCCCTAGCTTTTTATTTTTTAATTAGTGTCTTGAGAATGTACTCAATAGTGAGATTCACTGTAGAATATTCATATATGTACATAGGAATTTTAGGTCAGATTCATTCTATTATCTTTCCTTATTTCATTCCTCCTCCTTTCCTTTCATTCCCCTTTGGCTACTCCACTGATCTTTCTTCTCTTCTTTTTGTTTCTCCCTCACCCCCTTATTATGGATTAACTTCTGCACATCAGAGAAAACATTGACCTATGACTTTTGGGGACTGGCTTATTTCACTTAGCATCATGATCACTAGTTCCATCCATTTATCCGCAAATGCCATAAAGTCATTCTTCTTTATGGCTGAGTAATACTACATTGTGTATATCACATTCTCTTTATTTTGTTGAAGGACATCTAGATTGGCTTCATAGCTTTGCTATGGTAAATCATAGTGCTATAAACATTGATGTAGCTGTAACCCTACAGTATATTTATTTAGATCTTCTGAATATACATCAAGGAGTGATACAATTGGGTCATATGGTTGTCCCATTCTAGTATTTTTGAGGAATCTCCATACTGCTTTCCAGAGTGGTTGCAGTAATTTGCAGTCCCAACAACAATGAGTGAGTATAATTTTTCCCCAAATGCTCACCAACATTTATTATTACCTGTATTCTTGATGATTGCCATTCTTACTTGAGTGAGATGAGATCTCAATGTTGTTTTAATTTGAATATCTATAAATTCTACAGATAGTGAATTCTTTTTCATGTATTTGTTGACCATTTGTATTTCATCTTTTGAGAAGTATATGTTTAGTTCCCTTGCCCATTTATGGATTGGGTTATTCCTTTCTTTGGCAGTAAAGTTTTTGAGTTCTTTGTCTATATATTAATGCCCTATCTGAGGGCAGGCGGCAAAGATTTTCTCCCATTTTGTTGGCTCTCTCTTCATGTTCTTGATTTTTTTAAAATTTGAAGCTATGAAACTTTTTAAATTTGAAGCCATCCTGCTTATTCATTTTTTATTTTACTACTTGCACTTTACGATTATTGTTAATTAAGTGAGTTCCTGACCTGACATGTTGAAGTGTTTGGCCCACATTATCTTCTAGCAGTTTTAGGTTTTCTGGGCTAATTTCTAGGTCTTTGGTCCACTTTAAGTTTCAACCAGGGTGAGAGATAGGGGTTGGATTTCATTCGACTGTGTATGGGTTTCCTCTTTTCCCAGCACCATTTGTTTAAAAGACTGTCTTTTTTTCTAACATGTTTTGGCACCTTTATCTAATATCAGGTAACTATATTTATGTGGGTTTTTCTCCACATCTTCTGTTCTATTCCATTGGTCTTTATTCCTCTTTTGGTGCCAGTATCATGCTGTTTTTGTTGTTGTTACTATATCTCTGTGGTATAATTTAGTGTCTGATATTGTGATGCTTCCTGCTTTGTTTTTCTCACTAAGCATTGCTTTGGCTATTCTGGGTCTCATATTTTTCCAAATAACATAACTGATTTTAGTAGTTCTGTGAAGAACTTCATTTGAATTTTGAAGGTAATTGTATTGAATCTGTGTAGCACTTTTGACAATATGGACATTTTGAGAATATCAATTTTGCCTATCCAAGAACGTGGTAGATCCTTCCATCCTTTAAAGTCTTCCTCAATTTCTTTCTTTGAAAATGTTCTATAGTTTTCATTGCAGAGGTCCTTCACCTCTTTTTTTAAATTTATTCCCAAGTATTTTTTGAGGTTATTGTGAATGTAAGAATTTGCCTAATTTCTTTTTTTAGCAGATTCAACATTCAAGTATAGGAACATGATTGATTTATGGATGTTGATCCTGTATCCTGCTACTTTGCTGAATTCATTTATAAACTCTAGAAATTTTCTGGTGGAGTTTTTTTGGATCTTCTAAATATAGGATTATGTCCTCAGCAAACAGAGATAATTTGAGCTCTTTTTTTCCTGTTGGTATCCTTCTTTACTTGACTGATTGATTTGGCTAAGTTTCAAGGACTGTATTGAATAGAAAATAAAGTGGGCATCCTTGTCTTATTCCTGTATTTGGAGGAAATGTTTTCAGTTTTTCCTCCATTCAGAATAATGTTAACCTTGGATTTGTTATCTATAACCTTTATATTTTTAAGTTTCTTCTATCCCAAGGTTTTCTAGTGTTTTAACCCGGAATGATCTGGGCACAGTGGCACACGTCAGTAATCTCAGTGGCTTGGGAGGCTGAGGCAGGAGGATAATGAGTTCAAAGCCAGCCTTAGCAAAAGCCAGGCACTAACCAAAAGCCGAATGTTTTCTCTGATAAGTGGATGCTGATTCATAATGGGGGGCGGGCGTGGAAATAAGAAATTTTGGGCAAAGGGGAGGGTAGGGAGGGAATGGGACACGGGGTCAGGAAAGTTGGTGGAATAAGATTGACATCATTACTCCAGATGCATATATGACTGTGCATATGTTGTGACTCTACATCATGCACAACCAGAAAAATGAAAAGTTGTGCTCCATTTGTGTACAATGAGTCAAAATGCATTCTGCTGTCATATATAACTAACTAGAACAAATAAAAAATAACACATAACAAATAAACCCGAAAAAGGAAGGAAATAAGCAACTCAATGAGACTCTGTGTCTAATTAAAATACAAAATAGGTCTCCGGGAATGTGGCTCAGTGGTTGAGTGCTCCTGAGTTCAATCACTGGTACCCAAAAGAAACAAAAACAAAAACAAAAGACAAAAAACATGAATGGGTGTCTTAATTTGTCAAACACTTTTTTTTTTAACCAATTTAGATAATCATGGGATTCTTGGCTTTAAGTCTATTTATGTGGCAAATTACATTTATTGATTTCCGAATGTTGAAACAACCTTGTATACTGGGATGAAACCCACTTGATTATGGTACAGTATCTTTTTAATATGTTTTTACATGTTGTTTGCCAATATTAAGAATTTTTGAATCCATGTTCATGAAGAATATTGGTCTGAAGTTTTCTTTTGTTATTGGTTCTTTTTAATTATATATGACTGCAAAATCAGTTTGATATCTTTATATACAAGCATGAAGTATGTCTTATTGTAGTTAGAGTCCCATTCTTATGGTTGTACTTGGAGATGAGATTCACTATGTTGTTTTCATGTGTGTATGTGGGAAAATTGTCAGATTCACTCCACTATTTTTCCTTTGCTTAACTCTACTTCCTGTCCTTCATTGTATAATCTACTACTATTCTTCCCTTTACCCCCTCTCATTATTGTGGGTTAACTTCCATCTAGCATTATACATAGCATAATTTGTTTTTTTGGGGATTGGCTTACTTCACTTAGCATGATAGTCTCCAGATCCATCAATTTGCTGGCAAATATCATAAAGTCATCCTCCTTTATGGCTAAATAATATTTAATTGTGAATAAATACCACATTTTCCTTATTCATTCATCTAGTAAAGGGCACCTAGGTTGACTCCATAGCTTAGCTATTGTGAATTGAGCTGCTATAAACATTGATGTAGCTGCATCACTCTATTATGCTGATATCAACTCTTTGGATATATACCAAGGAGTAGATAAGTGAAATGGTGGTTCCATTACAACTTTTTTGAGCAATTTCCATACTTCTTTCCAGAGTGGTTGCACCAATTTGCAGTCCCACTAACAATGTATAATGTACCTTTCCCCTAACATCGTCACCAACATTTATTGTTACTTGTATTCTTGAAAATTGCCAATCTGACTGAAGTGAGATGGAATCTCAGTGTAGTTTAAATTTGCATTTCTCTAATTGTTAGAGATGTTGAACATTTTCTCATATATTTTTTTGATCATTCTTATTTTTTCTTCGGTGAAGTGCCTGTTCAATTCCTTTGCCCATTTATTGATTGGTTTATTTGGTGTTAACTTTTTTTGGTGTTAACTTTTTTGAGTTCTTTATATACCCTGGGGATTTATGCTCTATCTGAGGTTCTGGTGGAAATAATTTTTTTCTGTAGGCTCTCTTTTAATTTCTTGATTGTTTCCTTTGTGGTGAAGAAGATTTTTGCTTTGATGCCATCCCACTTATTGATTATTGATTTTACTTCTGGCACTTTAGGGGTCGTATTAAGGAAGTCAGTTCCTGTTCCAGTATGTTGGGAGCGTTGAGTCTAACTTTTCTTCTAGTGTGTGCAGGGTTTCTGGTCCAATACCTAGGTCCTTGATCTATTTTGTATTGAGTTCTATGCAGGGTGAGAGATAGGGGTTAAATTATATTTCACTACATATGGATTTTGTGTTTGTTTGGCTTTAATATCAGATGATATTGCTTCATAGAATTAGTTTGGCAATTTTCCCCTGTTTTTCTATTTCATGGAATAATTTAAATAGGGTTGATATTAGTTCTTCTTTAACAATATGATAGAACTCTGAGAATCTGTCTGGTCCTGAGCTTTTATTTGTTCAATGGTTTTTGTTAGCAGCTTCAATTTTATTACTTGAAATTTATCTGTTTGAATTTCCTATATCTATCTGGTTTAATTTGGATAGGTCATATGTCTCTAGGAATTTGACAATATCTTCAAGATTTTCTTGCTTATTAGAGTATAAATTTTCAAAATAGTTGCTGATGATCCTCTGGATATCAGCAGTTTTTGTGTTGTAAAATTTCATTTTAAATTGGGTGTTCATATATTTTTAATTAATTTGACAGAATATCTTAGATACTAGGAAAGTTATGTGTTTTTAAAATATCTTTAATTTGTGTGTGTGTGTGTGTATATATATATATATATATATATATATATATATATATATATATCAATGGGGTTCATTTTTACACAGTGATATATGATATATGCATGGAATAAAATTTTCTCCCTTCCCCTTTTTTTCCCTTCCTCTACTCTACTTGCCTTTCTCTTTCTTATTTATTGCTTTTGGATTTGTGCTATATAGGTATTTATAAAGGTGAAATTCATTGCAATAATTCATCTTATGTACACACAGGTACATAGCATAATTTGGTCAATTTCATTCCAGAGTTCTTCCCTTTTCCCAACCCTTCTGCCTCTCCCTCTATCCCCTCCCTTGATTCCATTGATCTTCATTTTTATGAATCCTACCCTTTTCTCCCTTATTTTCCTCTAGATTCAGCTAATGAGAGATTATATTCAAACCTCGGCATACTGAGTCTTCCTTATTTCACCTAGAATTACGTTCTCCATCTCTATCCATTTACCAACAAATGTCACAATGTCATTCCTTCTTAAGACTGAGCAAAATTTCATTATACATACACACATGCGTGCATGCACGCGTGCACACACACACACACACTTTCTTTATCAATTTATCCCTTGATTGGAACTTGGGCTGTTTCAGTAACTTAGCTATTGTAAATTCACTGCTATAAACACAGATGTGTCTATATCACTGTTTATGTACTTTTAGTTTTTTTGCAAAATACTGAGAAGTTGAATAACTAGCTCAAGTGGTGGTTCAATTCCTAGTCTTTTTAGGGATTGCCATACTGCTTTTCAAAATGGTTGTACTAATTTGTAGTCCCATCAACAATATATCAATGTACTTTTCCCTCTATGTCCTCCCCAGCATTTATATTATTTATATTATTGATTATTGCCATTTTAAATGGAGAGCATATTACAAGGACACAGCCACATCAATGTTTATAGCAGCACAATTCATAATAGCTAAACTGTGGAACCAACCTAGATGCCCTTTAGTAGATGAATGGATAAAAAAATGTGGCATATATACACATTAGAATATTACTCAGCAATAAAAGAGAATAAAATCATGGTATTTGCAGGTAAATGGATGGAGTTGGAGAAGATAATGCTAAGTGAAGTTAGTCAATCCCAAAAAACAAAAATGTTTTCTCATAGTGGAGTAGGGAGGGGAAGCATGGGAGGAATAGATTAACTCTAGATAGGGCAGAGGGGTGGGAGAGGGTATGGGGTTAGAAATGATGGTGGGATGTGATGGACATCATTATCCAAAGTACATGTATGAAGACATGAATTGGCATGAATATACTTTATATATAACCAGAGATATGAAAAATTGTGCTCTATATGTGTAATATGAATAGTAATACATTCTGCTGTCATTTATTCTTTAAAAGTCAGTTTTAAGAAAAAAGAAAGCTGATATTTTAACCAATACTTTGGAGTGTTGACCCTATGTCTTCCAGTAATTGCAAAGTTTCTGATCTCATTCTCTGATCTTTGATCCATTCTGAGTTAACTTTTTGCACGGTGAAATATAGGAATCTAATTTCATTGTTCTATACATAGATATTCAGTTGTCTCAGCATGATTTGTTAGAAATACTCTTTTCTCCAACATATTTTTGATACCTTTATTCAGTATCAGATAACTGGATATCAGTGGGTTTGTCTCTGTGTCTTTTATCCTATTTCATTGGTCTTCCTGTCTGTTTTGATGCCCATGCCATGCTGTGTTTGTTGCTATAGCTCTGGATTTAATTCAGTTGCAGAGTGTTTGCTTAGCACATGTACATGAAAGGCCTTGGGCTTGGGCCTGTGTTCTGAAATAAATGATGATAATGATGATGATGATGATGATGTGTGTGTGTGTGTGTGTGTGTATGCACGCACACGTGTGCTTGTATGTGTGCAGTTATAACAACACTTTGCAAAGTGCTTCCTGGTAGGTTATTTACTTTATATTATTGTTTAATTTTAAGCTGAAGAATCAGAAAATGTTTCACTGTTTCATCAATTGGATCAAGTTTTCAAGGTCTACTCCATAGTAGATTTAATGAGTATCCATTTTTTACTTAAGTTTTAATATTTAGATTTAAGTTTTTATAGTTAGATTTAAATCTACTGTTCTAAAACATAGTTTGAAGAATTATAAAAACATATTTCAAGTTTCATATTGATTGTAATGCCTACATCAAAATGACCTCCATCACTTGTGCACTTTGGAAGATTATGGCATTAGGGGTGTGTGTGTGTGTGTGTGTGTGTGAATGACAGTTTTATTTTTTTCATTTATTCCGTCACTATTCATCTCTTTTTGATTCTCTAAATCTGACTCAATCTTAATCATATGTTTTCTGAGACAATTAACTCTTCTTCAGAAAATTTTAAATGTATTTATAGAAAATTGAACATGTGGCAGATACAATGGCACATGCCTGTAATCCCAGTTATTTGGGATGCTGAGGCAGGAGGACCACAAGTTTGAGGCCTGGCTTAGCAATTTATTTAGGCTTTTTAAAGCAACCTATCCAGACTGTTAGGGTCTGTAAACAAGTCAGGATGGCGCCTGGCATTTTGCCAGAGGGAGTGGTTTGTGAAGTAATGCCAGCGAGCCATTAAGTGTGGAGATTCCTTATTGGTTGACTGCTGTATCTAGTTTATGTTAATTAAGATAAGCTGTGTGTAAGATATATATACCCCTCCTGTCCTACAATAAAGGGCTCCCACTCCTGCTGTATCAAGGAACACAAGTTGTTCTTCACCCCCCGGTTATTTTGCTGCAGCTGGACTGCAGCACCAGACCATGTCTCAAAATTAAAAAATAAAAGGGGATTGGGTTGTTTCTCAGTGATCAAATTCCCCAGTATCATAAAAAAAAAGTTGAACATACTATTATCTTACTTGAATCTTTTCACTATTTATAATTATCTTTTTTTAATATTTTATGTTTTATTTTAAAAAAATTCTATTTCCCAGAGATTTTTTTCCTCATGTTTTGCAAAAATGTCAGACCTTGTATTTAATTATTACTTAGAATTTTTTATCTTATTCATTGCTGATCTTACATCACTATGTCTTGATTTCCTATTTTATCTACTTAGCTTGGTTTTATGATATGATTGGTCAAATAATTGGTGCATTTTTATTATTTGTCACTTAATAATAAAATAATAAATGGAAAATGTTCCTAACTCAAGTTTTCTTTTCTTGTGCACATCCTTTGCTTTGTCCTGTTGGCTCAAGAAAATTGGAAAACTTCTACTTCTAGACCCTGAGTCTAACCTCCATCCCTACCTCTAATTATATAATTTGGAATTCTTAGTCCACATGTTATGTTACCATTCTATCCTGCTATTGGAGAAATTCTCCTTTGAAAAAATGTCAAATTTTTCAATTTTGTTTAATAAAATGATTTAAAACAAATACTCTCTCTTTTTTCCATTGGTTTCAGGAGTTTATCCCAGGATTTCTAAACTGTCAATTTTTTATTCATAATGATATGCAATTTCTTGCACATGGAAATGAAGGCAATGCTTGGAGAAAAGCAGAGGAGTAGGAATGCTTGAAGAGCTCTCTTCCTGGGTTCAAGTTGTTTCTGGGTCACAGCGTCCTTCTCTTCTCACAAGCAGGTTAATCAAGGGTCCCTGGAATTCTGAGTACCAACAAATGTTCTAGTTCATCTAGTATTTATGACACTTGCAATAAAACATGCTTAGAAAATACTATGCCCATTTTCTGAGTATATACATGGTATAATGCTGTTTTTGTAGCTTCATTTGTTAATAAACATAGCCATATATGATATTATTTCATCACCTAATTTCCATAGATTTTGCTTCACTTGCACATAGTTCTATAGTAAAGAAGTTAACATGAATTCTGATTTCAACCATTTAGGAAGCTCTGTTTCTTTACATCTTCTGTCCCTTCTTAAGAAAACCTTGTATTTTATCCTTGTGCATTTTATTATTGGCTCTTCCTTCCAAAATATGTTTATTTTTGTGTTGGCTTCACTGTGTTTTAAAAAAATGGTCATCAACCTCAGTAACTTACACAATATACTTGTATCATGCTTATGTTCTATGTCACTTGCATTTCTTTTTATATATTTCATCATTCTGCCATCCAGGCGGACAGAGCAGCTGCTTTTTAGAGGATGTCACACAGGGGGCTGAGAGTACAGCAAGAGAGAAGGTGAAACCTGAAACGACTTTTAGAAATTATTCTTGAAGTGAAATAGCATCTCTTCTACCATATTCCCTTGGCCTAAGTAATACTATAACCAGACTTGAAAATAGAGAAGTATATTTCACCTACAGAGAGGCACTACAAGTTATGTTGCAATAAGCAGAGATGTATGATCTTCTTACAGAGTAGGAAGCAAATGACTACACACAACAATAAAATGATCTAACATATTCATTTTTCTGTTGTCTTTCCTCCTGTTTATCACCTTATATAGTAGGTTTGTTGCTTAGCTCTTTTTTTCTGCATTTGAGAAAAGCTGATTGACTGTACATTTCATTTTTCTGATTCAGGCTTCCATGCATTAATTTTACTTTTACTATCACTAATGTGGATTTGGTGACTTTACTTTCTTTATAAATTTTTATCCTTTATTTCCAGATTTAACTAATTTGTTTCCTTTTCCTCCCATGTTACCTCCAACACACACAGTATTTTTTGATAGAGGACTTATATTCTTATAATCTAACTCACATAAAAATCACTTACATATTTTTTAATTCCCATGCTCTTTTCTTGGTACTTACTCATTTTAAACAGGGTTAAATTTATCCATATTTGATTAATTTCACCACACAAAGTACATACACTTTCTTCTGCTTATTTTATCTCCCAGGTTGACTGTCAAACCTTTTTTATAAGTCAGATAGGGAAGAGGTTGATTTTTTTTTAAGAGAGAGAAAGAATTTTTTAATATTTATTTTTCAGTTTTTGGTAGAAACAACATCTTTATTTTATTTTTATGTGGTGCTGAGGATCCAACCTAGCACCGTGCACATGCCAGGCGAGCGCATTATCACTTGAGCCACATCCCCAGCCCAAGGTTGTTTTTTTTAAAAAGGCTTAATCCTAAATTTCTGTAAAGCATTCACCTATTTTGTAATCATTTTTGTTTCCTTCCCTCTCTTTCTGGTCATCTGCTTTTTTGGATCTTAAGATCCATGGTTCCATGATGTAGTCAGTTTTTTTTCCACAAGTTATACTGGGCCATCAGAAGTTCTCACTGAACGCTGATGATCATTTCATCTGTGAATATGAAGTGTCTTTTTGGCATTAGAAAGACAGTAGACATGAACTGGAAATGAAGAAAAGTTGGTGATATTTGTAGGGAAAGGAAAACAGTATTCCTTCTCACAGAGCAAATTATTAAAGACAGGTAGTTGGAAGAGCAGGCAGACCTCCACATATAGTTGTGTCCTGGCTAGGAATGACCAGTGAGAAGCAATGGCAAAAGCTGAGAGAAACTCAGTCTTTTCAACAACCAGGTCACAAGCCTTTCTTTCAGGCCCTCATTAGCCTGAAGAAAAGGGTGTCTTTTGGTTATTTACTCAAAGGTGCAATTTTTTTTTTTTTTTTTTAGTTGTAGTTGGTCACTTACCTTTATTTTATTTATTTTTATGTGGTGCTGAGGATTGAACCCAGGGCCTGGCACGTGATAGGCGAGCATTCTACCACTGAGCCACAACCCCAGCCCTCAAAGGTGCAATTTATGCTATGAGAAGCTCAGTTTTTCTATGTATATACTTTACATAAATAAATACCAAGTATATTTTTTCATGTCTGGCTTCCTTCTTTTAACATTATTTTTATAAGCTCCTGCTCATAACTGTGTGTACTTACTGCAATAGTACTGTAGTCATCAATAGGAATCATACACATGAAGAGCAATTTCTCCAAGTAATATAAAATATACATTTGTTTTGCAGATAAGAAAATTTTAATCTCAGAAAAAATCAAGTCATTTTTCACAGAACTGGTTATAGAGAAAGCTGGGAATTAAAACATCAATGACATTATTTTTGTTTTCTTAAACAGACATTGCTTTTTAAGAAAACAAAAGGAATAATGTTGAATCATCTAATAATTTTGAATATTGAACAAAAGCCCAATTCCAGTAGGCTCTTTGCTTACATGACTGGGGATCATGGAGTCTCTGGATGTTGAGTTTGAGACAATGGAAGCCCTACTACTAGTCTCTCAATCTCACTTATCTTTCTATTTGTCACAGGATGCAAGGAAGCAATACAAAATGGTTGCAGGAAAAACTACCTTGCTGACAAAGTCTTATCTTGCCAAAGAGGATTTGGAGCAAAATTGCCTCTTAGAGAAGACCCCTAGTAGGTAAAAATGTCCAGAGCCTAGTATCTCTTCCATACTTATCAATAGCTGGGGGAGGTCTGAGAAGAGTGCAGAGTGCAATCTTGGTTCAAAGGTTTAAATGTTGTGCCAGGTATGGTGGCACACAAGTGTAATTCCAGAAGCTCAGGAGGCTGAGGCAGAAGGATAGTAAGGTCAAAGTCAGCTTCGGCAACTTGATGAGGCCCTAAGAAATTTATGGAGAACTTATCTCAAAATAAAACATAAAAAAGGACTGGAGATGTGACTCATTGGTTAAGCATCCCTTGGCTCAATCTCTGGTACAAAAAAAAAAAAAAAAAAAAAACAATTAAAAAGTTTATATGTTGCATTTGTACCTTGTCAGCAACTTCACTTTTTGCATACAAATAGCAACTTTTTCTTGAACAGAGATCCAAGACTCATCCCTCATACTGTCACACAGGTTGTAGAGCAAGACTGTCTGATCATATAAATCTGACTCTCCCACCACTAACTGGAGGATTGTAATAAGAGCACATAAATTCTCTGTCTTAGCTTCTTAATCTGTAAAATGAAGCGGGGAGAAAGCAGTAGCTATCATAGACTAATTTTAAATAATGTAAACAAAGTATCTGGAATAATTTTGGAACAGAAAAAAAGACTCAATAAATATTTGTCATGACGATTAGTATATACTTACATTTTTCACCACTTCCTTGAATATTTCCCCCTTATTGTATCTTTTGTTTACATCTTTTAAAAATCAGTTGAACTTTTCAGAAATTCTGTGAGTAATTAATTGTACTTGCTTACTCTTACTCTCATTTCTCATTGCTCATTATTGTTAATTCAAGTAACTGGACTTATTAACATTTCATCAATAATCTTATTAATATAGGTTAGATGAGAGTCTACCTACTTTCAGAGCAAAACCTCATAGAGTTGATGCCTTGATTTCACAATATCTACAAAATAAGATTCTCTGGGGACAAAGCACAGGCACAATGTGCTATATGTTTTCCAGATAAAAGTGAGCTATTTTATATCCATCAAAGTTAAAATAAGGTTTAACTTAGTGGACCAGAAAAACATTACCTGTTTTGTCATAAATACAATGGAACAATTCCAAGGAAATCCAATTTCAAAAAGCACTGCATGCAGGGATTAGAAAGTTCCAGAAGATTTGAGTGTTCTGAATGCTTTTTGTTGCCTGAGCTGTTTTCCTAAGATTAGCTGGGTATATTATGTGAAGATGAAGAGGAACCAGACTTATCTTGGTGCTCTTTCAATTTCCTGAAAAATGAAAATTTAATAATGATTCATCATTTTCACAGAGCATTATTCATTCCAATATTCTGAAGGATTTTTTTTGGTAGGATCTCTTAAGAAGATACTCCTTAAAGAAATTCAGAGCCACTATTATTATTCATACTTAAAAAGTATGAAGTATAAACTATGGTTGTAGGAAATAAATTGTTTTGAGTGATTTGACTGATTATGTCCTTTTTTAGCATGCAGTTTCTTTTTTATTATGTATTAATGACAACATGACTATAGAAAAGTGATGAATCTGCGTGATGCTTTCAGGATACTCCAATCATAGATCTTCAAGCACTGCCATAACAACCACTTATTCACTCAGTATGTAGTTATTGAGCACCTACTTTGCGGTTGGCCTACTTCTAGATACAGTACAATAGAAGTAAACAGTTCAAATAGAATTCAGTCTCCAGCTGAAAAGTTTCCATTGTAATTAGAATAAGATTCTTATTATAAAGCCAAATCCATTTTTGAGCCTCAGGCTGTATCTCTGAGCTTAAATAAAACAAGATCTCATGAGTTACTCTACTCTGGGGACAATTCACAAGCATAATGTGCTATATGCTTTTTGAATAAAAGTAAGCTACTTTATATCCATCAAAATTAAGATAAGGTTTAGTTCACTGAATCAGAAAAATATACCTGTTTTGACATAAATGCAATGGAACAATTTCAAGGAAATCCAATTTAGTGATCTACTACTACTCTTCTGTTTTGTTTTGTTTTGTTTTAACATCTTAAGCTCTTTTCTACCTCAGGCCACATGCAACTAGTCCTTACCTACTTCTATTATCATGCTATTCCTACAGATCTTATGGTTTCTTCTCAGCATTCAGATCTTAGATGAAAGGGTGACTTCATCGAGAAGTCTCTGGCTTACAATAGCTTTTATCCTCTACTTTCCAACCCCTATCTATGTCTTAACACTGTTTTATTTCTCATCCAAAATATTTACATTATAATTTATCTCATCTGTTTCTAAGCATTTATTGCCTTTCTTAAAGTGCCCATAGCCTTTCTGATCTTATGACTCCATTTGACAGCTGCATCTTATATCATAAGCCCTATTTCAGGGATGGCAGCTTATGTTTCTGGATCCTTTTTTTCTTATTATCACATCACTGAGTACTCTATGCATTATGAATTTTGTATTTGCATATCATGTAGCACTAGTATGTAGCCTATTGGAAATATATTTCCATTCACAGTTGTAGTACCTGATGCAATACACAATACACAATAGTCCCTAAAAAACATTCATTCAGTAAATTAATTCATTTTTCAAAATGTGCACAATATTGACCACTCAATTACAACATTACTTTGTACAGTTTCACATAAGACCAATTTTATCTTCCTTCTCCCTCTTTTAAAAGAGTATCACACTTCTACTCTAAAACTCTCAGAGCACGTATTTGTACCAGAGACTTTTGAGCTCTATGATAAAATGTGTTTTACTTTAAGGTTTGCGGATAGGAAGAAAGTAGGAAGAACTATAAAAGTTTTACAAAACCCTTATTTGAAATTTCTAAGTTATGTCATTTCCTTAAATTCCTCATAATGGGAACCTGTGAGATTTCATAGGAAGGAGCTCATTTAGGTTGAAAGAAGTTTTGTGAACTTGTTCTTAAATTACTATTTTGATGTCTGACTTATGTCTACAACCATTTTTAATATATATTCCTCTGTTAGCAAAAAACAGATTGTATTTCTTCCAACAGTGACACATGATTACCTTCAATTGTGATTATTTTTTCTCAGTCTCATAAAACCAAATAATTCCTTAATTTCTCAATAAGATGTATGCTTTCTACTTATTTCACCATACTGGATATTTCCTCTCATTTATAAAGACTTGGAATAGATCTCAGATAAGAATGAGAGAATAACTGAACATCTAATCACATGAAAAGAACAAAACACAAACATGTTATTTGATTATGGTTATTTTCATCAGAATTATATTTCAAAATGGAATTTAAATCCTTAAATCCTTATAAGACAAACAGAACAAAATAGATCATCCTTAACATACCTACAACCTGTGTCATTGGGTAAATCACTCATACACTTTACTCATTGTTATAATACAGACATAATTAAATCAGCCTTTATATATAAATATAATTTGTTTTCAATGTGTGGTTAATATATATTAAACATGAACATCAGAAATGAGATGAACTAGACCATTAAACTGGGCCAACAGTTATGTAAAGGCATTACATTCTCCAATTACATTAGATCTAGGATTATGCTTTTGAAAAATATTAAACTATTTTATCATAAAAGAACATGTTTCTTTAATTTGGTTCAGAATTTCATTTTTTACAATAGATTCTTAAGAATTATGTGCTCAATAGTACAGCAAATTTCATGCTCCAGAAAAGGAGCATGAGTTGGCAGTGCTGCTACTTTCTATTGCTTTAACCAAAGTGGTTTAGGCAAGTTGAAGTAAAATTAATGCAAAAAAGAAAACTCAGCATCATTCAGTGGTAGTTTTTATGCACCACTGCCTCTGGTGGTCTTTGTAGAAATTTAGGGTTAAATGGGCAGATTTTTTTATTCTAAAATATTTTATGCTTCAATATTGGCCTATGCTGGCAGCCAGACTTGCCCATATATTCATTAATGGTAGCACCCTGAGTTTATATGTCAATGTTTTCCCAACGGAAGTGGTCAGAGATTTGCGTCCACATTCCTCTAGTGTCAAAATGTTGTGTACACTGTGTGTCAATTATTTGTGTATAATCATGCTATCTGAACAGTGTTGTTTTAAAAGGAGGATGGACTTAGGAACTGTTATGGTTTAGATATTAGGTGTCCCCAAAAGCTCACGGGTGAAACAATGCAAGAAGGTTTAGAGGTGAAATAATTGAGTTATGAGAGTCTTAACCCAAACAATAAATTAATCCCCAGATGGGGATTAACTGAATAACTGAAGGTTGTTAGGGTGTGGCTGAAATAGATGGATCATTGGGGAGGTGCCCTTGGGGCTTTTATTTTGTATCTGGAAAGTGTTGTCTCTCTCTCTCTGCTTTCTGATCATCATGTGAGCTGCTTCCCTTTACCACACTCTTCCATCATGAAGTTCTGCCTCACCTTGAGCCCCAAGGAATGAAGCCATCTATCTATAAACTGAGACTGTGAACTGTGAGTCCCCCAAATAAACCTTTCCCCTTTATCTTGTTCTTCTCAGGTGCTTTGGTCACAGCAGCAAAAAGCTGACTAAAACACTAGAAGAGGAGTGAGTGTGGTCTAGAAGAAGAGAACAGAGTGAATAGGGTAGGCAATGTTGGTGTAAGAACACCAAAAATAGTGCACAGGCTACATTATGTTTAAATCAGATGCATAAATAATTTAGAATTGTTTTCTTATTTCCTTCTCCAAATTCCTGCCCACTTACTTGTCATACTCAATTCCTATTCTTCAATTTTTATTTTCTTATTTAAAAACCAAGGTAAAGATAAGTTCAAAGAAGTGGCTATTTGGCTTCCTGACTTCATAAAAGCAGAGAAAGTCCATTAAGATCAGAATAATAATCTCTCATATGTCACATATTGATAATTTTAATTTAAATTATTTAGAAATTATTGTAAATTTATGATCAAGTGAAGGCATACAACAAATGAGACAACTGTTTCTTTTCCCTACTTATGAAAGAAGCAAGTTGTCATAAGGTCAAGTAGGATGTAGCCAGGCTCCCGACCAGAGATACCCTTGATTTATAATCTTTCAAAGGTTTATGATCATGAGGAAAGCTCTGTTGGAAAACAAAACAAAACAAAATACAAACACAAGCTAGAACAACACCAATTGGCCACACTATAACTGTGTTCACATCTTGAGTCCACATAAACACCATCTTTATGTGACATCTGCATGAGCTCAGTTCATCTGAAATCTCAATCCGTGGTGGGAAAATGTGGGTATATCTGTTAGGGAAACTATGACTCTGGTCTCCTAGTGTGAGGGACAGACATTGACCTTGCACTAAATAGTTATCTTTAGCCTTCCATAACCTTATCCTCTGAGTTGTATTCTGATTTTTAAATAAATAATAAAAGATCACATCATGAAACTAGTAAACTATGAAGACAGAAATTAGAATTTATATATGTGAATCCCAGATTTGTTTCCCTTATTACCTCGTGTCTTCCAACAGGATCAAGTGCTTAGCCTTTCTTTCTGTTTCTCTTTTTTTCCCTTTCTTTCTTTCTTTCTTTCTTTCTTTCTTTTTTTTTAGGAGATGGACACTTTTAAGTAAATAATGAAGAATAATTAAGTTGAACTTCATGAAAAATTCTTAAAAATATGACATAAAACAGGATGTTTGCAATACTCACCTCTGATCTAAGACTAAGACTAATATTTAAGATGAGACTATCATTAGGGGCTTAAACTGGGAATTTTACATCTCTTCTTTTCTGTTGGCAGTTAAAGGGAAAAAAATGGTGCTGCATTCAAAAGAGAAAGGTAGATCAGTAAGGGTGATGTTGAGGGAATAAATCACATTACAAACTCAAGGTCAGCAACAACAGAGCAATAGAAGCAATCACTGGATTCTTTTGTGATTAAAACAGAGATTGAATTAAATATACCTCCTCTCTACAAAGACCTGCCTTTTAAAATAACCACTGTCTGTTCAACATAGATGATAATATTTTATTTTACTATTTGTTACTGACATTTCAATATTCGTTTTAAAAATTCTCTCTTAACAAGCCTAACCACAAAAGAATGATTTAAAATTAGTGCATTCAGACAATAAAATGTACATGACTGAGAATTTATAAAGCACCATAATTTAACACACAATGAGATTTTCATATTAGTGATAGTCTCATGTTAGCACAATTTTCATCTAGATGTCTGGATCTAGCAGGTCCAACATATTTGATTCTGAGGGCGTATTCTCAAATGGCTGAAGTTTGGATACTTTCCTATTGCATTTGATTTTTAAATCTTATTTAAATTCAATAATGTGATTTTTTTACAAAAAACACTAGAAAATGCACAAGTAAGCAAACTTTCAAAACAGTATTCAATGATAAGTCTGTATAAAGCGCAATTACCAACTTTCAGAAGATGCTGTGTCATTTGAGTCAAATGATATAGGAGACCATTTTTTCCAATAAGTGGTTTTAAAAGTGTGAAAAAATCCCATTTGCATATAGATCATGACCCTCCCATCTCACTTTACTGAACTGAGCATCACTAAGTTTGGTAGTATACACCTTATCTTGGAAACAAAGCAAAACATAGAGTTTTTAATCCCAGCACACATGGAACAGTAATGATAACAAGCAGAAAGTGAGGAAAACTGTCAGTCTCACAAGGATTAATGAGAAATACATAAAGTTACTTTGTAAATTGCAATTTATTATTTCCATATAAAAATTGTCCTTCTTATGTTACTACTACTACTCTACTACTATTGCTGCTAAAGTTAATACAAGTGTTCAATAGATTCTGAAGAAATCTAAAAGGTCTTATCTGTTTATGAGAGAAGGTGGAGGACCATTGATGAAAAATAGGCCTGCATCACAGAAATTAATGCTTGAATGTTGGCACTGTCATCAGTATCTCTGTGATTTGGAATGGCTTAAGTTATTTTAATGATCTGTGCCTCAACTTTCTCATCTGTAAAGTGAATATACAAGTTTTATCTGAGTAATTCAGTTTCTGGTTATGACAGAGTTACCAGTACCCCATTTCCTTGCCTATGAAAATAGATAAATGAAAAACACATACAATTAATTATATTCAGATATAAGGCAATAGGCAGAGCAGTACTGTTGGAAGAACAAATATGCAGAGTCATATAATTTTTCCAGCTCTCTCTGCCTGAGTGCACATGCCAGAATAGGGAAAGAGAATCCATGAAGGCATAGTATTCTGGCTCAGCTGAGGATTCAGCAAGCAGAGATCAGGAAAGTTAATGTAGCTAAAACTTGAGCAGAACTGGAAGACATGAAGTAATACAGAGAAAAAACAGTGCAGGGTGGGGTAGGAGGGTCAACTTTGTCTTCAACTCCAAGTTGCCTTGTGTAAGAAGACTCTATAAAGGCATGCAAAACAATAACCACTGGGACAGGAAATCTTCCTGGAGCTATTACTGAAGATTTCTCAGAACTTTTTAAGGAGGGATGGAAGATATTTATGTCAGATTGACTGGAACAGAATTATCTTATAAACCTCAAAGCTAGTCAGTAAAAACTCTAGAAAAGTCATGCCTCAGGAGAACAGTTGTTCTAACCCTAGAGAATAGTGTACTGAAAAGCTGCCCTAGAAAATTTAGAATGATCTATGAAAATGATCACCCAAATGACTTTACTGTTGAATTGAAACAAACGAGGAATAAATAGCATTCATCACACACTCTTGACAAATTATAGTTGCTTAAGAGATACTTCTCAACTCAATTTATGAAGTCAGCATTATCCTGACATCAGATCAAATTTTCTGCCACAGGATTCCATAGGTTGAAGTGAAGCAATTATACCATTTTTTCAATTCCATTATCGAAATGGAATTCAATAATCAAGCACAATAATCTCTAAGATAATTATGATAATGAAGTCTTTTCAAAATTCATTAAATTAGTGATTATTTCTCAATGTTTCCCAGATCCAAAGTGTTTGAAAAGAGATATTGAGTCAAAAGAGCTGTAGATTATATTTTTACAAGTTCCATAGTCTGGAAGGAGATAAGACACAGTTTTATTGAGAATATGCTATGTGTAAATTTTTTTCCTAGATATTTCTTCATAGGCCAGGATCTTATTATATTCTAAAGAGAGATAACTAAAAAAGAAGTCAATATATTCTGAATTTCCTGATAAAAATATAAGTAAAATATGATTGGGATTTATAGGTGAATAATCATGAATTGTTGGTAAGATCAGTCAGTATCTCTTAGTATAACAACTGAGTGATGGGATAATTTCAACTGGCTACATTATTGGCAATTGAACAACCAATGGTAGGAAGGGTGGAATTTGAGATTGAATTCATTGATATAAGAGACAGTAAAACTAATTTAGAGGAAGCACTGAATGTGTCTAGGGGTCTGGGGGAAGCTGGATTATGAGAAAATACTAAATTCAGGGATTGACAAATCTTTATTAGCATACTGAGTATGAATCTATACTATTAGCAGTGAGAAGGTGACACAATGAAAGCAGTACTTTAGGGGATTAATCTGGCAGTCATCAGTAGAAACTTGACAACTGAAGAGAATTTCAGTAATCACAGTAAGTCAAATGGGAGATAAAGAGTGAATCACCCACCCATCCTTTCATACATGCATTTACTCAACTAATATTTATTATCTTCTCTGTGTCCTGCATTATGACAAGCAATAGGAGATAGGCAATAAAAAATATAATGAAGTGTTGTTCCTACCAAATTTATTTTCTGGCTGGATATAATGACATGAATAACTGCAAGTGTGATGACTTTCACAAATTGGGAATTCAGAGGATGCTCTGAAAGTCAAAATGAGTGAAAGAGGTTAGGCTTTTTTACATCTTCCACATAGAAAGCCTAAACAGCCAACCTAACCTTTTCAAGATAACTGAATTTTTTTAAAACTTTAGATGAGGCAAACCTAATCTCTTTAACTTATGCTATGATTGGCCTCCCTACTAAACCTCAAGAAAGATGAACAAAAGAAAAAGAAGAGGCAAGTCACTCTTCAATCCTATCTGGGATTTGGACACAAACCTTCATAGGACATTACTGCATAGTAGATAGGCTTCCTGTTACCTGAACCTCATCCTTTCTTCACAGGAATCCCCACTTTTTCATTCCTATTTTGTTTTCTAAAGTCTGGTATTGGAGTAAAGGTAAACTACTAAAACGGCAGTAACAGTGAAATCCCTGAAAATAAATGAAGAAAAGAGAAAGGAAGAGAGGAAGAAAGGGAGAGAAAAAAATGACAGAGGAAAAGAAAAATTTTCACAAAAGCAAGAATTCTGGATCACTTGTGTGCTCACTACAAATGCTCTTGCTCCTCGGCATTTAGGTCTTGTGATGTCCTTAACCATAACTTCTGCGGTGCTTCTTTTTCCTCAGAGAAGAATACTCCCAAGGACATGTAGCTTGTGATCAAAGCTTCTCATTGATAAAGCATGACTTAAAATTCAAGGACAAGATGGAAAAATAAGGAGAGGGACTCAGAGATGCTACAAGCAATCAATTCAAGGCTTGAGTTTCAACTATTTAATAAAGAATAAAATGATGTCACCTGTTAAGAACATTGATCATGGATGAAATAGACAGGGATACAAAAAGTATGGAATAATGTGGAGGTGTGGAGAGAGTCTGATTTTGAACCGGAAGTACTGGTGTAGTAGGAGTTGTACAATTGACAATAGGGAAACAGGGCATATATTTTATGTGAGCAGTTGAAATTGAATATGTATATATAAAAATCCTTTGGAGTTGACACAGGCACTTTAGAAAGTAACTAATAAAGGGATTTAAATAAGGAAAGTAAAAAAGAGCCGAGTATAAAATTTGAAGGTAATTGTGTCAATTCAGATGAGTGAATGGAGGTTGAACCACCCAACATAGAGGAAGTACAGTAAGAGAGAAATAAAATTTGTGTTGTTCACAAGTGAGGAAGCAAAGAACCTCAAGATAGGCATAGTGAAAAATGTGCTCAATTAATTATATAGAGATCAAAGAGAAGAGAATTTAAAATCAGCCATAGATAAAGTAAACATGTCTGATGAAAAATTTTGTGAAGGAGTTTGGGAACATTTGGATTGGAAAGAGAAAAAGATAGGGATATTTAGCTAACTGAATTTTGTAAAAGTGCAGAGGAGGAGAAACTAAAAGTAAGTTCTTCACAATTGGTTTCCACCTGCATAGTTAAGTAGGTTGCAAGACCATCTTCAGAATAAGTGAATGAGAACAATTGCAACAGGAGGATAGACAGACAAGTATTATCTGTGGTGCTAGTGGCAAGTTGGCTTAATAGGAAGAAGGAGTGGGAGGTTGAAATAGGAGAGTTGAATTTGGAGAAGTGTTTGATATAATAACAAAGAAATAACAGAAGCATCATGTCAACGTAATGGAGTTCAAGGTTTTAGTAAGTAAAGAAAAGTTAAGTTGCACTGGGAGATGGGTAGGAAGGAAACTAAGATCTGGAAAGTGGCATTTACAAAAGTAATTATTTGCTTATTTAAGTTTTTTTTTTCTATCATATTAGTGTTCCTATTCACATAATAAATTTTATCAGGAGCTAAGGGGTTATTTTATTTCTGTGGCATTTCCTCACCTTTGAATTATTTGATTGGTTTTTAGTATAAACATTTAAGGCAAATTTTAATAGGCTGAATATATACAGCTTTAGAAAAATTGACTTGTCTCTAAGGAATGCTTTCATAACTATTACAAAAACTAAAACAGCAGATATAAAAGATTTAAAGATGATATATCTTCTGTTTAGAAAATGCAAAGTTAAAATAGGAAATGTCTCAATACATGGAAAATGTTGTCATAAAAATATATTATCTTGAAATATTACTGAGCTTTAAAGAAGAATGAATTATGGCATTTGCTAGTATATGGGTGGAGTTGGAGAATATCATGCTAAGCAAAGTGAGCCAATCCCAAAAAAACAAAGGCTGAATGTTTTCTCTAATATGCATATGTTAATTCACAATAGGTGATGATGGGGCACTAGAGAGAAACAGAGTTATCTTAGATTAGGTAGAGAGAAATGAAGGGAGGAGAAGGGAGGGCATTTGGGGATAGGAAGGATAGTAGAACAAAGCAGACATTATTACTTTATGTGTGTGTGTATATATATATATCTGCATGGCCAGTGTGCTTCTGCAACATGTACACTCAGGAAAATGAGAAATTATATCCCATCTATGTATGATATATCAAAGTGCATGAATGCATAATTATGTATATATTCTGTCATGTATAACTAATTAAAACAAATAAAAAATTAAATTTACAAAATATATACTATCTCTGTGAATATGTATTCAGAAGGTGGTAAAAATGCTGTTCATGCATAAGAGCACATTTTAAACTGAACAGACATTATAGACCTCTCCCATTAGGAAAGATAGCGTCTTATAATCTTGAAGTATATATGTGCCAAATTGTATAAAAGCACAACTTATTTAGCAAGTGTGAAAACTCACTTAGGTCATGTTTACAGAGATTGTAGTAGGATCCAGCATGAAAAACTATATTGTGCTCCATCATCTATTCTTATTTGATTTCAAAACAATGTAACAAATAGAGATACAGATTTTATTTATAGCTTCCTAGAATCAGAAAAAAAAAAATATGTGGTATGTAACTCCCACCCACGATGAGATAAACATACTCAGCAGGGTCACTTACTCATTTTCACTAGAGTTCAGAGGAATGATTAGTGTGCAGATACTTTATTCTCTGTTCTGATCTATTTTCCCTCAGAAGCCTTCACCCCATTGGCTCCTTGAAAGAAAGAAAACCAAATTTACTTAAACCCCTTAAACCCATAATCTCGGTTTGAGTCAATAACATTAAACCACTCTTTAAGTCATTCCACCTCTTTGGATAAAAAGTTGTCTCTTGCAGATTTCTATCTCTTCCCTTTTTAGAGAGAGCAATGAGTCATATCAGCAAAGGAGACTCATGCTGCGGCTCCACATAGTATCCTCATGGAACCTTAGTGTCTTGGCTACATAGAGGTTTGGCAAGGTCAGGATTCTACTTTGGGGAAATATGACTAATCACATTCTATTCTTTATGTGTCATGTGTTGCCAACCACTTCTGGAGACCACAGCTACAGATATCTCTCCCTGATCCCAGAATTCCTGTCTGCAACAGCTTTGTCATGAAACTGCAAATCTGCCAGCTATCTCTCTTGTCACCCCTGCATTCCCTCATGAAGAATACAGAAAACTTTGAGCCTTGGGACTATAAGTAAATACGTAGAGGCACAATAATGCTTCTTTAAGTCTATCTGTTCACACCTATGACCAGAATTCTTATACCACACTGCCCATCATATTAAGAGTATTTATGTAGAGGTTGGAAAACTCTATCATATAACTCTCAGTAATTATGCAACTTGACACATAGCTTTGTGTTCTCTTCTATGGGTCTGAATGTTTCTCAAAACTCGTACTTTAAAGTCTGAATACCAAGTAAAAAGAAGAGAGTGAGACTGGCGCTGAAACTACCTTATCTTCTCTGGCTTAGGAGAATAATACTCATAACCTAATCAAGATAGACAGATGAACCATCTTCTCTGCAATGTGAAAGAAAAGCTATGGTTGGAATCTACTAGGCTTATTTCTTCATATATTAAAACATGTTAAAAATCCATGTATCTCTAAAAGAGCTTAGATGTCTAGATAATTGCTTTTCAGCAAAATCCTCTTTTGAATATCGAAACCTGAGTAGAGTATTAACTGTTTCATCCCCTCTGCCTTCCTGCTGCATCAACCATTTGTCTCCTCGTACAAATAGAAAGGGTTGCCTTGCTTCCAGCTGGCTGTTGAGGTGCTAGGAATGTAGCTCAGTAGTAGAGCACCTGCCTAGCATGGACAAGGGCCTTGGCTGCATCCCCAGCACTGAAAAGAAGAAATGCTAACCCAACTGACTTGAGACAAATATGGACACGCCACTGAAAAAGGTAAAAACACACTAAAGTATGGATCCATTACACTTAAATAGGAAACTATTGATTAGGGGCTAAATGATATGAATTTAGAATTTACTACTTACTAATTTCTTCAAGATGTTCCAATAACTTCTCTTGAAGAGACCCAGGCAAGGAAGGTCCACATCTTGTCATCGTTCTACTGCACATACATCCTTTAGGTCAATCTGGGCTTCGTGTGACATGATTTATCTTCAAGAACACAAATTTAGGAGTTTGAACAACAGCATGTGTTATCCAACAATTCTTTATATCAAGAATTGGGGAGCAGTTCATTAAGTGATTCTAGATCAGGGTTACTCATAAGGTTGCAATCACAATTTCAGCCACGGCTATAGTCATTTGAAGGCCTTCCTGTAGTAAAAAGATCTGCTTCCTAGATCTGCTTCCAAGATCACTCATATAGTTATTGGCAAGAAGCCTGAGTTCCCTCTGGCTGTTGGCCAGAGGCCTCAATTTCTCAACATATGGGCTTCTCCATATGAGCCATAGGAAATACGGAGTGTCCTTACAACATTCAAAGAGAGAATACAGAGGATGCTGCATACTTTCTATGACCTACAGTCTCAGAATGATGACTGGCTCTGATACTTAATCACTTTGCTAAAATCTATATGTTTTAGTCAGCTTTTTTGTTGCTGTGGCCAAAATACCTAATAATAACAATTAGAGGAGTAAAAATTTATTTTGAGGCTCATGGTTTGAGAAGTCTCAGTCCACAGAGAGACACCATCATTCCTTGGGGCCTGAAGTGACGCAGAACATCACGGTGAAAGAGTGTGGTGGAGGAAAGCAGATCAGGGCATGGCCACCATGAAGGGAAGAGAGAGAGAGGAGGGAGGGAGGGAGGGAGGGAGAGAGGGGGGAGTGGTAGAGACAGTCCCCTCACCATGAACAAAATATATACCCCAAAGACACACCCCCATTGACCCATCCCCCTCCGTTCACACCCTATCTGCCTACAGTTACCACTCAGTTAATCCCTACCAAGGGATTAATGCATGAATTAGTTTAAGGCTCTCATAAGTCAATCATCTCATCTTTAAATCTTCTTGCATTGGCTCAAACATGAGCTATTGGGGGATACCTCATATCCAAACCATAACAGTATATGTCAAAAGTAAGTTATTAAGTCCAGCTCACACTTTAAGGGGAGTGGGAGTAAACTATTGCTCTTGAAGGGAGGACTATCAAATAATTTGTGAATGTATTTTAAAACTACAGCATTTTCTCATTGGGAACTATTCCTTTGTGGAATAATGAAAATGTTTTTCACAGTTGTCTCTTGGACCCAGGGTTTAGCTTATGATCAGATTAGGAAAAGGACTCCCATTAATTGGACAATGATGCTTCTTTCCAGAGTCATCCATTAAAGATTGTTCCCTCTTAATCATGAAATATATACACATCTATGTGTCATAATTGCCTTACCAGCACAATAAATTCTCTTCTATCAACATTTATACTTTGATGCCCTCTATGTTCTCCCAAAACCAGATAATTTGTTTCCTAGATTTTTTCTGTCGAAAGCACATTTCTAAACAATTACCCAGTCTGAATATCTCTTTCTAATCCTGTGCATAAAATTCTAAAATGTCTCTGAGATTTAGCTCAAATTCTTCCTTCTGTTAAAATCTTCTGTTTTTAGAATATTTTGACCCTTCTTCGTCCCTTCATATGCTCTCAACCATCTTTTATCTTCTGCCATTGCCACGACAACTAGCTTTAGCAGGATGTTATCTGACATCCCCTCCCTTAGCTGCACATGTTACCTTTTACCTTTGACCCAAGTTGCTCTGTCATAGGACACTTCTGAGAACCCATTTGATCACTCATGAGCAATCTGGAAGTACGAAGGAATCAATGCCCTAATAGGCAACTTTTGACCAGTGGAGCATAGCCCTTACTAAGTTCTGAACTCTTTCATCCCCCAAAGAGGACATACTGGGATAAAATCTCCATTGTTCCATACAAGGTCCATGTAGATTCAAGCTGAGGTAGCACCAATGAAAAACAATTCAAGGTTATATTCTGAAACTAGTTTTCCTTGAATTCCTGTTTCACTCTGTCTAGTTTGCTGCTTTCCTTTCCTGGCCAGTTGTCTCAGTCTCTGTTTCCAGGTAATGACTTTCTCTCTGAAGATCTCAGTAGAATGTCTTCTTATGTGTCTCTGATAGTAGGTATTTTTTTTATTACTCTTAATGTCTTCTTATACTTGGAAATTGTTTGCTTTTCGGCTCTGTAGTCATGAGGCCTACCAAATGTTTTCCACATTGTAGGTTTTCAATCATTTCTAGAATGAAAGACATTTACATTTTAAATTCTTTAAGTGAAATAATTAATACATATATTGGTATGCAAAACTCTGTAAGTACCTTCCTTGTGAAATCTGCATCATAAGCATTTGATCAGCCAAGAACTCTCATAATCTGCCGTTTGTAAGCTAAAGAACCAGGAAAACATATTGTGCAATTTGTTCCAAGATCTAAGGCCTGAGAAGCAGGGAAAAGATAACTCTCCATTTGAGTTGGAAAGTCTGAGAACTTGAGAAAAGAAAATGAAAAGGAGACCCTAGTATAAATCCCAGGTTCTAAAGGCCAGAGAGAATAAGAAGCTCTCATAGACAGAAATGGAAAAATCAGCTCAAGAAGATAGAGAATTTGTCATTTCTCCTCTTTTTTGGTCCATTTGGGCCTTCAACATATTGATGATGCCCATTCCCACAAGGAAGGACAAATCTATACTTAATCTACTCATTCAAATGCTTATGTCTTCCAGAAACACCCCCATGGGCACATGCAGGAATATTTTACCAGTGATATTTGCATCTCTTAACCTGATCAAGTTGACACAAAATGAACCATTACACACACACACACACACACACACACACACACATCTTTGATTGCAAATATAGTATGGAGAAATTTCATATGCCTACATAAAGCTTCTTTAATTATTAAAATATTAGGTTTATTACAATTCATTCATTCGGATTCTCATAGTTTTTGCTTATTGTCTTTTGTTCATTGAAAGAGTCTACTCAGGATTCCACATTACATTTAGACATTATCTCTCCTTCGGCTCCTGTTGGCTATGACAATTTCTCAGACTTGGTTTTGATGACCTGGAAAGATTGAAGAATATGTATTTCTGTAGATTGTGCCACATTTGAGGTTTGCCTCATGTTTCTGATGACTAGATTGAGGTCATGAATTTTGGGAATAAGTGCTCTATGATAATCTAGTATATTTCAAATAGTCACTTATTTCTTAAGGAAGCAATTGATTCCTTCTATTAGTGAATTGCACTAGAAACCAAGATCTGGGTATCAGGTATAATCATTGCTACTGAGATGTCATTCATTTTAGGTCCTCTCAACCAACAGAAAAAGAAAATTGTGTGTATGTGTGTGTGTGTGTGTGTGTGTGTGAGAGAGAGAGAGAGAGAGAGAGAGAGAGAGAGAGAGAGTGTGTGTGTGTACTAGCTCATATATTTACACATTTCTAAAATATTTCTGAATGGGAGCTTCTATATCTATAATAAACTAAGTTAACATTCACACAGATGGCTCAAGCTGTAATCTCTGTGAATCTTTTTATGTTCCTCCTTTTGTTTATCTGAAACCTCCCACTACAAATCCAAACAATGAGAAATTCAACTCCCACTGCATGCCATCCATTAACTTAATTGTTCAGTTCAAACATATGTAAAGAATATATAAAGAATTATCAGCATTGTTAGCCTAATATGCTGTGTGAAATAAATTTATCAATAGAATACAATTGTTGGTGGGCAGTTTCTTCGCCTTCAGTCTTGTGAATTGCACTCATTTACAAAACTATATGAGTCAACACCTTTTACCCTGTCCATGCATCATGATTAGAACAGTTTGTCATATTGTGTCATAATTTATGATCCTCTTTTATACCCTTTATGTTTTTAAATTTACATAGGTGAAAGTTTACTATGTACTGAAAAGTTCTAATGCTGTTTCTTGTATCTGTCATTAGTGTATCAAAGAGAAGTTTCACATTCCTAAAAATTTCTATCTTCTGAACTTCACATATTCAAACCCATCTCCCTTCAGTCATCAAATCCCTGGAAACCACTGTTGTTCTTACAATCTCTATATTTTTTACCTTGCAACAATATCAGATAAATGCATTCAAACAGTATGTTGCCTTTTCTGACTGGTTTCTTTCACTTTACAATATGCATTTAAGATCCATCTGGGTGGGTATGGTGGCATATGACTGTAATCCCAGCAGGTTGGGAGTATGAGGCAGGTGGATTGCAAATTTGAGGCCAGCTTTAGCAACTTATCAGGGCCCTAGAGAATCTTAGTGAGATCCTTCTTTCTTACAGTTGAATAGTATCCCATCATATGGATATAAAATAATTGACTCATTCAATTTTTAAAGGACTTCTTGATTGTTTCCAATGCTATAGATATTTATGTATAGGTGTTTGTGTGGTCACATCTTTTTAAACCATTTAGGTTAGTACCTCAGTGCTTGATTACTAAATCATATTATATTCAGCTTTGTAAGAAACTTCCAAACTGTCTTCCAATATGGCTGCACAGTTTTCATTTTCACCAGTAATTAATGAAATTTTCTGTTGTTCTTTCTCCTTACCAGCATTTAGAGTTGTGACTTTTGGCAGGTTTTGGCCATTCTAGTAAGTATGTAGCAGCATCTCATTATTGTTTTAATTTGGATTTCCCTAATGTGTTGATGTTAGTTTGGATTGCTCTAAAGATGCTGAGCATATTTGTATACATTTATTTTCTATCTTTGTATCTTCTCTTATGTCCAGATCATTTGCCCATAATAATTTAGTTTGTTTGTTTGTTTGTTTTTTATGGTACTGGGATTGAACCAGGGGCCTTGTGCATGCGAGGCAAGACTCTTAACAACTGAACTATGCCCCCAGCCCAATTTGAATTTTAAAATTTCTTTGAAACTTCAGCTACAAGCCCCTATCAAATATGCACGTAGGCTGGGGATGTGGCTGAAGTGGTAACGTGCTCACCTGGCATGCATGGGGCGCTGGGTTCAATCCTTAGCACCACATAAAATAAAATAAAGATGTTGTATCCACCGAAAACTGAAAAATAAATATTTAAAAAATTCTCTCTTCTCTCTCTCTCTAAAAAAAAATGCATGTAATTTGCAGATTTGTCTCATCATTTTAACAATGTCTTACACTGAGAAGTTTTTAATTTTATGAAATCCAACACCTCAATTTTTTTTTTAATTTTGGGTAAACAAAATACCTTTGTTTTATTTTTATAAACATAATAAACATAATACCTTTGTTTTATTTTTATTTATTTTTATGTGGTGCTGAGGTTTGAACCCAGTGCCTCAAACATGCAATGGAAGCACTCTACCACTGAGCTATAGCCCCAGCCCTTCAAATTTTTTGAGTTGTGTTTTTACTATGTATCTAAAACTTAATCAACAAAATTAGGATCTCATTGATCTTCTCATATATTTTTGTAAAAATTTCATAATTTTTTATTTTGTATTTAGGGCATACTTGTGTTTGTGTGTCAATTATACATCAACGATTTTCTTATTATTGTTATTAAGATGATTCTGCCCTCCCAAGGCTTTTTTTTTTTTTTTTTTTTTTTGCTAACTGTTGAGCCCCAGGGATTTGACTGATAAACTCAGTCTGTCTCTAGGGGTCAGCTGGCCTGAACTTGACAAGGACACAACTCTGAAAAAAACATTTTCCTACTTGTCATAGATCTGGGAACTACAAGGATGAAGCTTTCCCTTGGAGTTGTAGAGCCTTGGAATTCCTGTTTGTTACCTACTTTCCAGGTCTCAAGACACTGATATCTCTGGGTTTGTGGTGAATGTGCAGGCCCCTGTAACCTAGGTTACCATGTATGTATATTTATGGTTCTAAGGATTAAACCCATGGCCTCATATATGCCAGGCAAGCCCTCTACCACTGTACCACATCTCCAGCCCCTAATGGGGATTTTTGAGATTACATCATGAGGAGGTAGGGTACCAGGTGGAGTTGTCTGTATATGGCTTACTGTCACATTCCTATGTAGCATAAAATAATTTTCGGCTCAATACTATGATAAGGGTTTTATGTCAAATTTCATGTCTTTTATAAAGTAAGTTGGTTTGATTATGTAAAATGCATTTGCTTTATTCTTGTGTATAACTAACTTAGCAACTGATACCAGAAGGCCAGATTGATAGATGACTCCTTGGAAACCACAGCACAATCATCAGAAACACAGGTGAGTGGGCATAGCTGACATTTTAAAAACTAGATTTAACAGACAGCCAATTTTAAGGTTGAAGTATTCTCCCTTGTGTTGGAATTCAGTTTTTGATAATTAAAAGCCCATTTATCTAAATCTTATTAGGTTTCCCACAAATCTAAAATGTGACCACCTGCAAGTCATATTGACATTTTGAAGCCCAGGCTGCATAGGAATTAGTGAGTTATGTTTTATTGTCAGACATGCCCTTGGTCCAGATCTCCCTATGAGGAAAATAAGTGTATAACAGAGACAAAATGATGCCCAATGTTCCCTCTGAGAAAATGGAATAATTTTAAGAGGAAAGAGTATATTACCATATTGATAAATCTTTATTCTAAATTATATTGCAGAAGATACTTAAAAGCACAGAATATTATGATGAATGAAAGCTCTGACAATAGATTGTCTGGGTTTATATCCCAGTTCCAAATATGAGTGGATCATAGATCTTGAAAAAGTTACTTCATCTTTCTGTGCCTCATTTTCCTAACTCGTCTGTAATCATTGTGGGTTTAGCACTGGCTTTGCTCACAGGAATTTACTGCTGCCTAGGTAAAGGTGAGGTTCTTCTTTCAATTCTGTTTAAAGGAAAGATATCCATATTTCCTGCCATCTCTTCAAGGAGAGCTTAAGAGAGTTGAGGTCTACTAAAGAGCAGGCTGTTTACCACTGATAGGTTCAGAGAGGAAATCCACAGTTTCACATTGGAGGTCTGCCCAAATCCTGCAGGCTCTCCCTGGGGGAATAGGTGTCCCTTAGGTATCACTTCTTTTCTTCATCATTTCCATAGGTCTGTTTTATCTAAGAAAAGTTCATCTATGAAAATGAATCCTTCTTCTTTTCTGTAGATAATTTTCTTTAAGATGGAAAGAGGGAAAATATCCCTCAGGTTACAAGTATGAGAGAAGGGTAGGTAATTCAAGAAAATGACTGCATTAATTCTTCAAGATATCATTGCACAATATGTGTAATGCTCAAAGCCTAGTGATTAGTAGAGAGTGAGAAAGTTCCATAGACTTATGCTACCATGTAACGATAGTTATCACTATTAAGATGTTCAAGAAAATTTCCCAAATGCAGAAGTTCAGAAAAAATTATCAGTAAAAACTTCTGTCCAGACAGACCAAAACAAACAAATGAAAACAAAAATCTAAAAGCCATTTTGATCATTGGAACCACAAGCAACCAACAAAAAAGGGCACTAAAGAGTAAGAAAAAGAAACAAGAGGATAGAATCAGAATTTTTCTAAATACAATTTTTGCATAGGTAATATTTTATATTAAATTACAGGACCTTGATTTCAAATTCAGAAAAAACAAAATCAGTTCTGTTCAGGAACCCTCATATATGTTGTGTACGTCTTAGCAAGTAGCAGTGGAAAGTTGCTTAATGAACAGATATATAGGCATTCATCATTCTCATATCAATCCTGAATTGGGGTGAAGTCTCTCTAGAGCTTGGAGTTGCCTCTGGATGTTGCAGATGGTACCCACTCAGCACTTACTACAGGAGCCAGGAGAGTAGCTTCTAACAGGCTTCCCCTTAGTGCAAATGGTTTCCAAACCACTTGTGGTAAAGCAATTCATTTAGTAAAAGGGATATGTTCTCAAATGACTAGCTAATGTTAATAAACAGGAAAATAATGTAGTTAAAAGATTGATTCCCACTTCAGGATGTATTCAAATTGCAAAGTTATTTTGTATTTCTTAAGACATTTGTGGGCCAGATTTTTATGTCCATATCCCTAGGCTAGAATTATTCCTTTTACTAAAACAAATTTCCAAGCACATACCTCTTCCTTAAATTTCCTTCTGGAACATTATCTGAAGCTACCCTGAAGCTGTAATGACTTAATCATATTTTTTACTTATTTTTACCAATTATGCAGATTTTTAGCACTAACCCTCAGTTTGATTTTCACATAATAATAGTCTATTTGCATCTGCTTCACATTTTAATTATTATACAGTTATTCTCTTCAATATAATTAAAGTTAGCACTTCAATATAAAATCCTATTTTCTAAGTTTTATAGCATGACCATAAATATTCCCTGTAATTAGTATTGACCTACCTAATTATTTGCATCATTTTTTAAATATTGAAATATACACTTGTTTCTCTGTGTATGTGTCTTTGTGTGTATGTGTTTTCCCCAAATATGGGAATCATAAGAAATTTAACATGTTTTGTTATTTTTGTTTTGTTATCATTTCTCAGCATCAAGTTAAAGTTTTCTCCAGTCCTTTAATTATTTAAAATTTTCATGAACATTTGTTTAGTCTTTTCTAAAAGTGGTTTGGGTCATGTGAACTGAATCAACATTTTGATAAGTCACCTCTGTCATTGTATAATTTGTGTGGAATTCTGAATGGTCCAACTAGTTCTGAGGGGTCTTCCTGCAGTAGAAATAGACTTTACCAAAACTATGAGAGGCCAACACTGGTTCAGCCAGTCATCATAAATTACAGCCTCGAGAAGAACTCCAATACATAAATATCAGTTGCTTTCTAAAACATAAACTATGTCCACTCTGTCTTCTAAATTTTTCTTTCCTACCAGTGAAGAAAATATTCTAAAAGCATTTATGAAGACATAAATTGTTGAGGCCTAAATCCTATCTGGCACTTGACTATGGAAAATTTTCTTTATTTCTCTGGTATTTGGTTGACAATATGAGAATTTTTATGAGATTATAGAGACTTTTATTGCTTTAAAATTCTGGTATTCTGAGAGTTGAATTTTCAATGTCATGAGGCCTTTGTCCAGATCTCAAAAGTACTCTGATTAAGTCTGTCAGTTGGCCAATGAATCTCCCAGGGGTTAGATTTTTCATCTATGACATGAGAGAGAGGATATATGATCTTCATAGTCTTTTGGGTGTAAAATTATTACATACATATATAACTACAGCAAAATAAAGAATAAAACCACAAGTGATGGCATTTTGAACATGTATATTATGTTGTTTTCCTTCCTAAAATCCTGTTGAATGGCACCATAAGAAAGTTCATAAGGTAAGAAATAGCAAGCACAAAGAGAATGAGAGAAGAGGCAATAGCAACTAGATCTGGAAATGTTCTAGAGGAGAAACAATGCGAATCTGCAATCACCAGTTTTTGTGATCTCACAGGAAGAATTTCAGGCAAAGTTGCACATGGTAGCAAGCAGGAGTTTATTTGGAAAAATTAGAATATTGCATGGGCTGGACCATCTCAGAAGTGAACCACATGGCCTTACAGAGCTGGGGGTCTTTAAGGTGTTCGAGATCCCTTGTCCTTATTCTGTTTCCTATATCCCGTTAAGGGTCAATTTTTCTTTGGTATAGCCTTTAGTGAATTTCTTACATGAGAGTCTTAATGGAATAGTTCCAAGGGGTGGTTGTGACATAATTTTTGTAATAAGGAAGATTCCTGGTGACCCGGTCACAAAAGATACTGGTGGTCGAGTCAAGAACTAGCAGACCCCATTTTCTGGCCTTGAAATGATAGCTCTCATAAGGGGTTATAGTTAGCTGAGGCTGAGAAAGTTTTGACATAGGAATACCTGTTTTTCGTCTTGTATAAAGTTCCCTGTACTTTCAGGCCTGTAGCTCATGAATTTTAATGCTTAATTCTAAAGTCTCTCTATAAGATCCTGCCCTTCATTGTCCTTCTCCTACCCTCCTGCTTATGGCTAAACTATCTTCCTAAAAGAAACTGGAAAGCAGAAGCACAGAAGCTTGCCTACTATGCCCTCGGCGCTGAGTTCAATCTTTAGCATTGTGCACACACAGAAAATCATTTTGGGGTCTCCTTTTTTTTTTTCCAAATTGCCTCAATTTTCTGTTTAATTTTACTAGCAGAATTCTGGCTAAGTTACACAAATATGTTGAAATTTTATTTATTTATTTATTTATTTATTTTGAAGGGTGTAGGTATTCTGACCATGGAAATAGACAGGAAAGCATTCCCCCAGTGAGCAAACTCCTGGGGGGGGGTGGGAACTGGCGCCCTGATTCCCAGGATTGGAATGACCAGCCTCTTCCTCCCTCTGAGGTAATAAGACAACTATGCAGGCACTATATGGTCTCCTTGGTAATGCCCCAGAGAATAGGAGACCCGTGTTTATTCTAACCTGGACCTTATCTCAGTTAACTAGCACTCAGGGTTAAAGAAGTACTAATTAGAATATAGTCATGGTAACAGGAGGTATGTGTTCTTTGAGTTAATAAACTCCAGGCAAGGAGGAGCGGACACTTCACTTCTGAACTTCTTCTTCACCACTTCACTTCACTCTTCTCTGCCCCATCCTGTCTGTCTGCTTGCACTATTTTTGTCTGTGTCTGTTCTTTGTGCACCTCTTCACAGATATTCCTCCACAGTGTTCCTCTAAAGATCCTCTGAAGAATCTGCAGAGGCAATTCCTGAAGCCAGAGCTACATTTATACATTGGCGGAACCATTGATTTACTCCTTGACAGTCACAGGATGTTGTGGTGAGGGGAGGACCATGTTGGAGGGGTGAAATCATAAAGGATTGTAACAGAATCCTTTCCTCTTAAACAGCAGCACAGTCACCATCTGGTGTGATGAAACGGGGACTCATTCCATGGTCTGGGGCCCTAGCAAGGAAGTATCAAGCCAGGTTCATAAAAAGAAATATAGGTATACAATGTGGCAAACCAGTCATCTTTTTTTTTTTTTTTTTTCAGATTTACAAGAGCCTGTGTTCAGAATATTCTTGGAGGCATTATTGGTGAGGATGGAGCGTGTATATAAGACCCAGGTCTAAGTCATCACTTTGCATACTTCCTTCCAAACAAGGTCCCTGCTCAAAATGTGCAGGTACAGGTCAAATTGCCCAAAGTCCTGTTTAGTTTACAATGGCTATTTTCCAATGCATATTTTCCATGGTTTTACCTCAGGTGCAGGCACTCAGCTGTAGAGAATGACTTAGTTTGTGAAGAATATCTGAGAGCAGTGGAAGTCACAGCTATCATAATATATTTCGTGGAAAAGGAAATCAATATGCTTTCTGGGTTAGTTTCCCTTTTTTATTAGTATGCAGGAGAGTAATTATTCCTCCTCACACTACTGATTTTTAATTTATGAATTTTATCTCATTTTTTTAGATGCAAAAATCTTATTTAAGCATATACTTTGACCTCAGTGTTTCTTCTTGCTCCAGCATTTCCTACTTTACAGAGGTGGAAGAGATTGTCACACTTCAATGAAGAATCCTTCATAAACTGCAAGTGCTAGTTTGAGAAAGCTGACATTTGAGAAGCATGCTGTGTTTCCATGGAAACCACTTGCAGTTATAGGAACAACTCTTAGTGCCAGATTTTAATCTCAAATGCAGGAAGCACAGACCTGCACTTTCTAAATGAAGAAGTGGAATGAGGAAATGCTAATTGGAAGGCACAGAGTGATTGTCTTTTGAAAATTTAAAGCTTATTTCTAAAGTTATATGTATATATAACTTTAGATTATGATTTTGATTTTATCAAAGGTCCAGGCACACTGAAAATGAAACGTTTTTCAAGAGTCTCACATTTTCATTGTTAGAGGGAATTTTTAAAAGCTATTTAAAAGTAGCAGTAATACAAAGAGACAATTTGGTATCTATATTTTGTATCATACACAAAATATATTTGTTTATCTATATTTTATATATTATGCAAAGTATATTGGTACAGACTTATCTTCATGAAAACACACTATTCCTACGCACTAAATGATGAATGACTGTTAAAAACTTACTTTGAAATTTTCTGGTATTTGAGAATATGTTAAACAAGGACTCTGAATAAAAAAACACATTCTTTTCTAATATTTAAGATGAAAAAAGCAATGAAAAAGGAAAAGCTTTGTGTTATTCTAAAAAATGTTCCTAGGTAATCTGGCACATTTACAGAGAAATTAGAAGGAGGTAGAAGATCTCACCAGTTTGGACAAAGAAAAGTTATTTTTAAAAGTTTTGAAAGATCTTTGCAATATTTGTAATATCTGGAAAAGATCAAAGCTATTTAGAAACTACTGATTAGGTAATAAATTTTTCAAAATTTCCAAATCAATTACTTTTCCTCAGAGAACGTCCTGGAGAACAAAAGGATCAATGATTGAGGGTTTTTTTGTTGTTGTTGTTTGTTTGTTTGTTTGTTATTGTTGTTGTTGTTGTTTAAAGGACTGAGTTTATACTGCTAATAGTTTGTTGACTTTATTGAGGGGTTATTTTAAGTGAATCATTGTGGTCAGGGACAAGCAAATGGAAACAAAACCTCCTATTTTCTTGATAAAAAAAGAATGAAAGTATCAGAAATTGGGTAAGATCATCAAAACAGCAACTATAAATACATTGTGACACAAAAGTAATAGATGTAGGATATGGTGCATAACAGTAGATTCTTCATCAACTATAAACATTTTAATGAAAACTATTTTTATATGATGATATTGTCATATTTCCATTTTCCAGATTTGCCTCTCATGCTTTACCTACCCCGCCCCCATTAAACTTTTCTTCATTGTGATACAATATGAGGACCCACCAGGACATGGAGCTAATATTCCACAACAGATGACAGACTTAAAAGTTAGCTACAGAATATTGTCTTTGGTGTAATGAAACTTGAAGAAAAGTGAAGAAGAATTCCAAAAACAAAACAAAACAAACAAACCAACAAAAGCAGTGTGAGACTGCTGTTTTACATTGTGTACATGTGGGCAGGAACTCTAAAGCTATTGAGCAAAGACCTAAATGAAATGAGAGAGTAGTGAGCCTTGGAAATACCAGAGCAAAGAGAAGAAGGCAGAACAAAAAGGGTAAAAGAAGAAAGAATCTAAAGAACTCATCTTCTCTGGAACAACAAAGTTTGTGTAGCTGGGGTGGAGTGTGCAAGAGATAATGAAAAAATGATCTGGACAGAAGCAAGAGCTAGATTACTTGGGCTTCATTGGCTACTCTGAATCCTTTGACTGTTACTTCTAATATTCAGGGGAGGGTCATTGGATGACTTTACAACCGGATATCACTTATCATTTTAAAAAGGATTAAACATTCATATAAAAGGGTGGTAGACAACAAAAGTCCAAAAATAGAAACTGCTGTGCCCCTCCCCTGACTCAGGCAATGGCAAGGCCCTACTAAGGTGGATGGTGCAAGGCGTCCATCCTCTGGAGGAGCGCAGTATGTTTCTGGGAATGGGCTGGTTTGTTTTTGTATTCCTTTAATAAGTATAGTTGCGATTTCTCATATGACTATTAAGTATGAAGGAAAAAACATGACTTTCCCAATTAATGCAACTACTTCTAAAGAGCGGATCTGTTTGCTCTAAATGCAATGATTCAGCTGTGGAACGTAAATTGTTAATTTCTAATGAAAAACTGCCTGTATTCCTGTCAAGGAAGTTTTTGAGAAATTAAATTAAAATCTAGAGAAGAAGAATTAATGTTAAGAAGACAGATTAATGCTTAGTACTGGGCAACTCGTTCTTGTTCCTGTGCACAATGGTTTGTGCTCTTACTCTTGTTTGATTAAAATTAATAACAAGTTAACCACTTGCCATAACCATGGCGCTGGTTCCAGTCAGTAAGTCAAGAAAGAATAGTCAAGGTATAGGCCAATAGTTTGGGACATTTCTAACTATTATTAAAAATTAACTTAGCAGAAACAGCTCAAAGCAAAACACGAACTGAAAGTACAAATGCTTGCTTATGCCTAAGCCAAGAGACATTCTTCTTATCTAATTGTAGCTAGGTAATATTTTGTTTCTTTAAATAATGATTCCTGTTTTGTAACCACAAAGTACTGTGAGCCTGCTAAAATGAAAAGTATATATGATCAACTTCACAAGTAAAGTTTGGGATTCAGCACCTTCATTTTGGTGTCTGTGTTGTTTCTCCACCCCCCTTTTTGCCACCGACTCCTCACCATCCATTCATCTCCTGAGACCCCCTGTTGGAGCTGGTCTCCACAAGAAACAAGTGGAGAAGTTTATTGTACAGCTAAGGAAGAGAAGATGTTGATTAGAACCAAAGTAATCCTCAGAAATACAGTGAGAATGTTCATATTTAGATCATATTTTGAATATAGAACTGGAAGGTTTTGAACAAACAAATAGAAGATGTGAAGTAAAGAGGAGAACCAAGATTAATCTCAAGAACTCACAAAAACAAAAAATATGCTGATGCTTCTTTGTGGGAAGAAAATGTTCATGGGAGAGGGAAATTTGAAATTCAGTTTTTTAAAAATTAAATATAAATTTCCCACTAGAAATTCAAGTACATATTAGAAATATGAACCTGAAGTACCAGAGAAGAGTCAGAGTACAGATATGGTGTAGGAAAGCTCTGTGTGTATCTATAATTGTTAAAAGCATGCAATTAGACAAAATCATCTAGGGATGGAATATGGACAGAAAAGAGAAGTTGCACAAAAACGGAGCCCTGGATCATTGAAACCTTAGTGGTGAAGAAAGTCAGGTGGATGCAGAAAGGAAGACAGAAAAAGAAGAGTTGGAAGGAAAGCTAGAAGAATGTATAACCAAAACTAGGGATAGAAAGTGCTCAAGGAATAGGAAGTCATCAATTATATCGCTATGGGGAGTTTGAATATGATGTGGATTGAGAAATACCTTTTGTATTTGGGAATTTGAAGGACATCAGGCATCCTTATAAGAGTAAAATGTGTTAGTCAGCTTTTCATCACTATGACTAAAATACCTGACAAGAACAAGTTAGAGGAAATATTTATTTTGGCTTATGGTTTCAGAGGTCTCAGTCCATGGTTGGTCAACTCCATTGCAAAAGTATCATGGTGGAAGGCATGGCAGAAGAAAGATGCTCAGCTCATGGCAGCCAGGAAGGAGAGAGAAAGAGAGAGACAGAGACAGAGAAGCCAGGAGAAAGATGCAGTTCCCAAGAGAACAACACCAGTGACTTTTCCTCTAGCTATATCTCACTGGCCTAAAGTTACTATCCAGTAGTCCATGCAAATCTATTAACTAGATTAACACACTGATGAAGTTACAGGCCTTTCACCTCTGAACGTCCCAGCCCCAGCATTGCTTAACAAATGAGCTTTGTTGTGAACATTCCAAATCCAGACCAAAACATAGTAGGAAAGAAACATTACTAGGGTCCTAAGGTGAAGGGAATGAGAATCATATAAAAGAATTTATAAAACTCTTATGAAATATTTGCTGAAAAGTTAGCAGAGTGGTATACTTGGTGGGAGATGAGGTCAAGGAAAATTTTTTTTTCTTGCCTTGTGGTGGGAACATTACTAAAAACTTCTACACAAATAAGAAATATCCTATAGCGAAAAACTCATGGCAGTGAGAGTAACAAATAATCCCAGAAGCAAAGTTTTTGATGAGGTAGGGAGTGAGATCAAAGGCACAATTCATTAGATGGTCTTAGGCACCACAAAAATATCACTCAGTGTAACAGAGAGAAGGTTGAATAGTCAAGAAAAATAATGTAAGTAGATTACTTACTAAATACATACTGATGGGAAGATATAGAAATTCTCTTCTGATAACTACTACTCTCTTAGCAAATTCAAGAATAAAACAGAGTTTTGAGGATTCAGGAGCATATCAGTTGCATATTGCTGGATAATAGTATTATCACAAACTTGGAGGCTTAAACCAACACACATTATCTTTCATTTTTATGTGGTTCAGGAGTCAAGCCATAGCCTACCTGGTCCTCTAATCGCCTACAATCAAGATGCCAGCCAAAGCTATATTCTCAAGACTGACTGGGATTAGATTCACTCCCAAACTCATGTGGTTGTTGGTAAGACTCAGGTCCTTGTGAAGCCAGAATTAAACAGGCAGATTATCAAGGGTCTGATGCAGAGAATGGAGGAATTGAAGTGTTAATTCCTTCAGAGCCCTTCCTCACCCTCATCAAGATAACTTGACCCTGCGCCAACCTGTTGTTAAGGTAATGTGTCCCAGGGATTGTCACTCCCTAAAGGGAGTTAATTACACACCCTTCCTGCCCAGATCACTCCTCAGGAGCTCCTCCAGCCCACCTTTTCCCACCTTTTCCCACATTTGGGTCAACTCACCACGCAGCAAAAAGGGGAAGACAGCAGGAGAACAAAGAAAGCCTAGGACATATAAAAAGGCAAAACACCCTCCCTCATCTCTTGGGGTACCAAGATACCAGCTATGGCCTCATTCTCCCTCCCAGGAGAAGTCTATGTTACCCCTTTTTATATAAAAATATAGTCTATGTTACCCTGCTTTATATGCTTGCCTTGATGTGTATCTCTAATGTTATACTTCAACATGTGAAGGAGCAAAACTCGTCACCCATAACCCATAGTATCACTTGTAGACTGATGCATTTAAAACCTTAGTTTCTTGCTGGCCATCAAGTAGAGGTCACCTTCAGTTCTTTGCTGTATAGTTCTTCCCATTAAGATTGTTTGCTTCATTAAAAACAGCAAAGGAGAAGTCTTCTAGGAAAACAGACATTACAGTCTTAAGGTAATAATCAGAAAGTGACATCCAGACACCTTTTCAGTATTCTGTTGGCTAGGAGCAAGTCCAGGTCCCCCACCCACTCAAAGGAAAATACCAAAGATTAACGCAGTTGGGGACCACCATAAGTCATAAATATAGGGAAGAAAATAAGATGAAGAAATGCTAAAAGTTAATAGAAATAAGTGGAGGAAGGATATGGGTTTTGGACTCCTTGTGGGTGGGGGGAGGACTAGGATAAACAAAATTATAGAACCAACTGCTTTTAGTCCTGATAAAATCTTATGGAAAGGTAGGTGATTAAGTGTAATTGCAGATACTTATTGGAATAAAATTGGGGTTACTAGAGAATGGGAGCTATGGTCATAATTAAGAGTAGGTCAGGTTCTGTCATTTTCCATTTAGTTACATGAACAGGTTCAGGAGCTAGGAAGGGTGCCCTTCCCAGCAGAAGTTAGTTTTTCATCACATACAATAGCAGACTTAAGCAATCAGGCTCTGGAGTTGGACAGTTCAGGTTCAAATGCTGGTTTAATAACTTGTCAGCTCGGTCACCTTTGGTAGGTCACCCTGCAGCATTTACTTCACCTACTTGCACAAAACTACATGTGGTGATACTATGCTTATTTTCAATTCACAGATAAGGAAAATAAAAATGGAGCTACAGATAATTCAATTTGAAACATCTATAAGGATGTTTCAAAGGCTAAATAAAGTTAAATAACAGTTAGTAGGTACTCAAAATATACTAGCCATGAATTTTATCTTCATCAGTGATGAATCAGTAATCAACATGTTCTAACCAAAATGTATGGAAAGAGTGATGCAATTTCAAACTATTTTCTCAATTAGATGAACACTTCATAAATCATATCAACTGAAGTTAACTTCCAAAGATCACAAAGTTCAGGGCAGATTATAAGATGCAAATTTTATTTTGGTATTTAATTTAAAGAATTGAATGGAGAATATGAAAAGACATAGCACCCTGTTGTGCATTCCAAGTTTTCTGACTGTAAAAACATTCTGTCTTGGAGAAATATCATTTGTAACACTAGGCTCTTTTGAAAAAGAAAGTAAACAAACTAGAGAAAAAGGAAGGGAAGAAGGGAGAAGGCAGGAGAAAATATAGGAATCAAAGAATGAAGAGAAAGAAGGAAAGGATGGGAAGAAAATAACTAAATCCCATATTTAAACTTATTTGTAATGTGCATATTGAGATTTTAGCAAAGTGTCACTAATATATTGTCAGATCACTAGAAGATAGTTAGATAAAATAGGTTTCTCAAGTTCATAGTTGAAAGTGTTCTATTTTTTAAGCACAGTAATTATAATTAAGATGGCATAATACTTTTATTTTTTAATTTAAAAAATTTTTTTGAAGTTGTAGATGGACAGGATGCCTTGATTTTATTTATTTTATTTTTATGTGGTGCTAAGGATCAAATCCAGTGCCTCACTCATGCTAGGCAAGCGCTCTGCCATGAGCCCCAGCCCCAGTCTGGCATGATAGTTTAAATGGTAAATTAAAACACAATTTCTCTGGAGTTCTTGGAAACCTATGCACAAAAAAATATCATAGCATTTGAGTTACTGGATCTGTGACTCTAAAAGTTAAAATTTGAAAAAAAGTCCAAATGTTGCAGAGCATAATTAAAGAAAATCAATATTATCTCAGCCATCTTTATAATATATGATGTCTCAGTGCTGAGCAACAACAGTTGTCTGTGAATGATGCCTTAATTAAAGAAAAAGGGTTTTTTTATTAATGATAAATAGATAAAGAGATGACATAGGTCAATCTATGGTGCTACAAACACATATACAGAATATGGATATTGAATGGAATGAATAGCTTATTCTATAACAGGGATATTTATGAGAGGAGAGGTTAAAGAAGCCTCAGCATGTAAAACAACTTTGTCATTTGGTTTCTGATATTAATTTTGTAAGCAAGTAAAGGAATTCTGAAGTTCTCTCAGAATTGTTGGATCTTAAAGGAATATCCATGCATCTTCAAAAATATTTGTCACATTTCTTTATAGAAATTAACATACTACTTTATAAAAAATCTTGTTATTACTTAAAACCAAACTATTTAAAAATGCTTACCCTAAGACTCAATATTTTAGCTACCCTAGAAGAAATTCTTGGAAAAACAGGAAATTGCATGTAGTTGTATACTCAGCAACAACTGTTCCATTTAGGGGTTAGACACCCATGGGTGGTAGACCACTGACAAATTAACTATTATTCTTCACTTTTGAACTATGTCATAGTTCTGTTTTATCCTTTGGTTCTAGAACATCCTTCATCTTAAGTAGACCAAAGTTAGATGGTTCAGGCTTTAATTATATCCCTTTATAGAAAATTTCAATTCATGATAAAATTCTTGGTCCCAGTATAATGAATTCTTAAAACAGATTTTCAAACATTTGAAAAATTATATATCATAAAACTTATTTCCTGCAAAGAATTGACAAGGTATATATTCTCAGGTATAAATTGAAGTGATTTTTTAAACTGCTTCCTCACTATATTAGTAAATGAGTAAAATGATACAATCTATTTTGTAACATATGGAACAGTCTTGAGATAGTGTCTGGCACATGAGAAAAGCTCATTAGCTCAACAAGGCTTCTCTATGCTTGTCCATCTGTTCCACTGAGACTTTAAAACTCAAGAGTGACTGTTCTTTGAAAGTGTTCTTGATGTTTCAGAGTATCCACTCTCTCTTATTTACACCTTTTCCCTGCCTACCTCTGTTTTGAGACTTGTTCTAATATATGCCATTTTACTAATCAGTCCTCTTTAAGTTCCATGACAAAAACACATCTAAAGCTAGTTTAATGAATAAATAATAATAATAGAAAAGTTTACTGGCCAATGAATGAAGAAACTCGAAGGCAGACATGAGGCAGGTTTAGAAATGTCACCAAGGTTCTGTCTCCTCCAATACCTTTGTTTCCCTCTGTATGTTGCCTTTATTCTCAAGCAGAAACTTTCCATGGGGGAACAAATATATCTGTGGAGTGCTCCAAACCTACATTATGAAAGCTCAGCAGAATAGGTTTGTATGCTCAGCCCTGGAGCAAGAAAGGTGGGAACAATCTTTCCAAACCATGTCATGCATTCAACCCAAAGCTACCAGATTAATAACTCTTATGGATTTCACTGAGTAGACAAGTTATCATTCTTCAAATTTAAAGGAGAAAATTATTATCAGAAAGTATAAGAGACATTTTGAAAGCAAAATAAAAACAACAGATATCTTCTGAATACATTATCATTTTTCTTCTGAACTGTGAACTCCTGGGTTGGGAGACATTGTTCATTTTATTTCTTCATCATCTCAAAATAAGCACACTATGTAGGTTTGTTAAATGGAACCAAGGTTTTCCTTAAGTGTAAAAATGGTCAAAGAATATGATATCTGAACAAAGACCTGAAGAAAGTAAGGGTCTACCATATTTGTAAAATCTAAAAAAGTATCATGGGTTACTTCAGACTTTATTCAGATTTCAACATTTTCCATTTATTGTTCTTGCTGTTTCAGAATTAAATCTCAGAAACCAAATTGCATTTAGTTGTCCTATATTCAATCTCAGATGCCACATTGCATTTACTTGTCATGTATTCTTAGTCAGGAGACTAAGTCTAAGAGTTATGTGTCTAAGGCTTATGTCTGGTCTATGACAGTTTCTCAATCTTCCTGCATTTCTCTATCTTGACAATTTTGTGGGCTGCTGGTCAGATATGTTGCAAAACATCACTCAAATTGAGTTGGTATGATTTTTTTTTAAGTTTAACTAGAGTGTGGTGTTTCTTCTTTTGTAGTTTTGTTTTGTTTGATTTTGGAAAGAACATCACAGAAGGAGCAGCATTTCTTTTTTTTTTAATTTCAGTTTTTGAAGTCAGAAGAAAACTGTGTGGCTGGAACAATACACTAGAGAAAGTGAATTAATGATGTAGGAATGAGAGAGGACCATTCTTACAGTAATGCCTTTGAGGAGAAAAGAGAAAATAGGATTTAAAACCCAGGGGGAGGTATTGGCCTTAGATGAAAACAAAGACAATTTTTACATAAGAAAAGAAGGGCTGGCAGAGTGTATGAAAGCAGATGTATGCAGGATGACACGTTTGTGGAGGTTTCTGAATATTTTCTTTTGGTTGTGTATTAGTTTCCTGTGTTTATGTTACAAATCATCACAAATTTAGCAGTTTAAAAAACATCTCACAGATTCCATTGTTAGGATTCCAGGTCTGACTTAACTGGACCTGAAGTGCAGGGATATCTTCCAAACCTATGTGGTCACTGGTAGAATTCACTTCCCCGAAGCTGTGGAAGTATGGTGGCTTACTTCTTCGAGGCCAGCAAGAGAGGATCTTTATTTATTTTTTTCCTGTCTTTAACTCCTAGACTCAATTGTATATTCAAAATCGTTTCACCTTTGCTCTCTCCATTAAAAGCAAATTATGGTACCACACAAACTCAAGGTGAGGGAATTATGAAAATGTGTGACTCAGTATGATCTCCATTTGCTTCTACTTTCTCAGGTGAGTAGGAAGCAAAATCAACACTTGCCAATGAGGATAATGGAGAAGGTAGTAAATGTTTCAGGAAACAGGGGGAAGTATGAATAATGCTAAAAATGAGTGTACCTTTTGATAAATAGCTCTTTGAAATTTGTAGGGCTCCTTGAACAGGGAGTTTCTTAGGATAACTGCTTATCCAATCCAGTTCTTGTACTTGAGTCAATCATTATATATTTTGAGGGCATTTATATGACTGTGTCAAAAGTAGTTTGCAAGGATTGAGTCTACTGTCCTTTTTAAAAATTATTGATGTATGAGGAGTGATGATTAATGGAGAAATGAAGTTAGCATTCAAAACAGGGTTTTATAAATCTTCATATTGATTGAAAAGCATGTCAATATTTACTTCTTAAAAATTTCTGGTGCATATTCTGTTTTAATAGTCATATTAAATTTAGCAAAACATTTAGTGGAAAGAGCACAGGGATTATGCAAATAGCTCAGAAGCTATAACTATCTCAAACATTATACTGTTAGAATAAATGACTAGTTATAAGTTAGTTTAAATGGGACAGTTGCAGAATTTCTGACACTAATATGTTAAATCAACACAATAGGCTTGTTTTTTTATGTAAGCAATTAAGTCTTTTTTATTTGCATATTGTTTTTGTTTTTACAGAACTTTCCTAAAATTTACTATATATAAAATGCTCATTAAAACACTCATAAAATATAACTGCTATTAAAAAAAATTTTAGTTAATGAAAATAAAATTAAATAAGTCAGTATAGATTATTTGAATACAAATATCAACTCATGGAATATATTTATGATCTTCTTGAAAGCAGCTCAAGAAAATAAAATTAATGGCAATTAGTAAGAAGTATTCATAAATAGACCTATATGTAACACAATCTTTTGCATATGCAAAACATCTTATAGATTTTTTTTCTTTTTCAATTCAACAGGTATTTAATTCATATCCTACTCGACTAGAAGTACTCAGCATGTAAAGGTGGAGGATATAGTCACCAGTTGGAAACAGGATCTCAAGCTACAGGGAATGCTATTTCATTAAACACAGGGTTGGGTCCCTGTCTTTTAAAAAAATGTGTGTATCTGTTATTTTCTCTTTTTATGTGTGATATATTTTATGTCCTGAAAATGTGAGACCAAAGCTGTGCCCTATCTTCAAGGTGCTTTCAGTAGAGATGGAGATAGTAATGCTATTTTTTAAAAGTATCTTAATTAATGCAGATGAAAGGAAATTACATATGTATATACAGTCTTATTTAACTACAAACATCAGGTCATGAAACATGTACAATCTTCTTGCAAGTAGCTCAAAAAAATAAAAATTAAGAACATAAATTAAAATTGAGATATAAGTAAAAAATTTAAAATAAATCAATGACAATTACTAAGATATCAAAAACAGAGATGAAGATAGTAATGGAAGAAGCTTATCTGGATACCAAGCAGTGAGTGCTCGAACAGGGTACACTCTGTGTGCCTCACTTGTGAGGAAGTAAGAGAAAGTTTAGATGTAGGGAAATATATCACATAAGTTTATCCTATAAAGTAACAATATAGTTTGTTTAGATCCATCCCTTCTCAGGTGTCTGACATTGGCACGTATACATGTACAGTTTTCTTAACTGTACAACAAATTTAAAACTTTCTTCAGAATGTGGGATGAATATTACATTCAATAAATAACACCTATGACACCAAACAGTGTTTGATACACATTAGGCACTTGTTAAAAATGTTTATTTCATTTCTTCCTTTATCTTTTGTCCCACATTTCCCCCACTTTCCAGTAGAAGTAAATTAAGTGAAGAACAATGGAAAGGATATGACACACAGGGAGTTTTTCATAATGTTATAAAATAAGAAATTGTGTTGGTGCTTCACTTGAAATAAAATATAATTGTCATTGTCGTGATGAATTTGGGAAGAAGAACCAGGAGGAGAACCTGTTACTTAAGGAAGTAATAATTTAATTAACCTGTTAATTAAGGAATGAAACTGAAATAGGGCATGTCATATTCTTTGTAAAGATATTTGTGCTTTGTTCTCTTAATCATTAGTAGTCACTTCAAGACTACTAATGAAGGAAAAGAAGCAAAGGAAAAACCTAAATTTCCAACTTCAGAGATCAATTTATGAGGCAATACTGTAACTGTGTAAACTATTTGGAAGATTCGATAGGCCAGGAGAAAGGTGATTGTGTCCTGGATTTGGTCTGAGGTAGAAAAGATGGAGAGAATGATAAATAAAGATTCTGGGGGAAAAGGAAGCTGTATTTAAATTTACATAGGATGTAGGGTATGAGTGTGAAAAGGTAGAGAATTACTCCAAGCTTTTGGTTGCATGATATGATAGATACTGTCATCAACTGAGATAGGGAAAAGGGAATGATGATTGGAAATAGGAATTCTACTACTACTGGGGATAGAACTGTTTTTCATGTAGTAAAGATATAGGAAATTCTACTTCTAGTGGGAATAGAATGGTTGTTCATACAATAAAGATATGTTTTATGAGAACTCGCCAAACATATTTGGAAAGCAAAAGAAATATATTATCATAAGTATAAGAATTTTGGCAGTTTTTAATTTTGGGTTTGTGCATGTAGTTGTATGTTCTCTGAGTTTTGATCAATGGATATATATATAGTCAGATAGCCATTACCTTAGTCAGAATATAGAACAGTTGCTCCACTTTCCAAAGTGGATGATTTTGCAATAAACCAGCTCACCCCAAAACTTTTGGAAATCTCTATAATCTATTTTCTTTCCCTATATTCTACTTTTTTATAGAACTTTATTTGAGTTATTCAGTATATAATTTTTGAAAGGATGTCTTTCACTTAGCATAATACATTTAAGATTCATCTATTTTGTGCACATGTTACTAGTGTGTTACCTTTTATTGCTGGGCTGTATTCCCCTGAATGAATGTAGTAGAGTTCACTTGTCATCCATCCATTGAGGAATATTTATTTCAAGATGGGTATAAAAGTGACAGTTAACATCTGTTGAGCAATACCATGGGTCAAGACTTTTTTGTACTAACATAATTTTCACAACAATATTATTTAAAGGCAAAGATTAAGAGTGACAAAATACAAAGTGAATGACAAATGTGAATCTCAAGGTTTTTATGATTTTTTTTTTATTTGAGGGAGAGAGGTACTGTGGATTAAACCTAGGGCACTTAACCACTGAGCCACATCCCCAGCCCTTTATATTTATTCAATTTTATTTATTTATTTATTAGTTGTAGATGGACATATTACCTTTATCTTATTTGTTTTTATCTTTATGTGGTGTCTCACTCATGGTAGGCAAGCACTCTACTACTGAGCCACAATGCCGGCCCCTCAAATTTATTTTGAGACACAGCATCTCACCAAGTTTCTTAGGGCCTTGCTAAATTGCTGAAGTTGGCTTGAACTCCTGATCCTCTTGCCTCAGCCTCCTGAGCTGCTGGGATTACAGGCTTGTGCCACTGGGCCTGGCAAGGCTTATGTGACTTTATAAGATTTCTTTTTTCCATAATAATTTTATGGTAGTGTTATAGAAATGCATTTTTTTCTAGTTATCAATAACATAAAAAATAATTAATGTTAAATAGCAATCTCAGAAGATATCTAGTCCAATCTCCTCATTTTAAACATAAGTAACAGGTAAATCATAAACATTTTGGCTTCTTTTTCCTAATTTATGAGTTATGGTTAATATTCTGACAATTGAGCAAATGTAAATCCTTTTTCTATATAAAATTGTGACATATATAAGTAATTTCATTTTCCTTTATGGAACTTATGTTAGTTTTAATTTCCTTTAACTTTGATCATTTATGAGAAACATTATGACACAGACTTATCTAATTAATCATAAGGACTCAATAGACATAAAGTTGTAAGACCTAGAAAGACTAAAAAGCATTTTGAAAGCAGAAAGCTAGTGTCTAAGTCGAATAAATCCCATTCATCAGTGTACTCTGGGGCATAAACTCAAGAAATAGGCAATTAATATAAATACTCCAAAATTTGTAGGAAATCTCTTGAAGGATACACGCATGGTTTGTTCACTCGTGTGTGTGTGTGTGTGTGTGTGTGTGTGTGTGTGTGTGTGCGTTTGTATGCATTTGATATATGTATCAAATTGGGCTTTGGCATAATACTTTAGTCATTGCATTCATAAGAAAGAGTATTGTATAATTTTTTATGATGCTGCTGCTGAAGATACTTCATTATATTACAATATTTTTATAAAAATTCTTAGAAGAAATTCTTCGTGAACACCAACAAGTAGCCATACTTGTTGATAAATTTACCTTTATCTTATAACCATGAAAATTGTTCAATATAGATGACTTTTTCATGTTGTCTATTAAAATTTTAGAATTGAATCTGTTACCATTAGCATAGTAATACATGTTGTCATACTCTTCAGTTTTCATCCAGTACTGGTCTCAATGTGATTCAATAGGTATACTCCTAATTTTGTGGTGCTTCTAAGATTGTATTTTCATGTTCTGTCCACTCTAATAAATTTCTGATATACTTTTCAAATCAAAATGGATAAGAAAGAAAGGCAGGTAAACTGAGAACTAGAAAGATAAAGATTAAGTAGTAAGTAGGCAAGTAGAGACACGTGGCAAAAAGAACAGAAAGTAGACTGTAAAAAGTGGGATTTAGAACGAATGTAGGTATGTTTATCTTTTTTTACCTACTTCTCAGCTTCAAAAATGGAACTATATCTAATAAAAAAAAATGTCAAATAAAAACATGTCAGATCCTTTTCAGGGAGTATAAAATCAAACTAGCTACCCCAAAGTCAAATTAGTACCAATAATAGAGAAAATTGGTTAAGAAATATACACCTGGATTTCTTCTGCTCTTAAAAACTGTTAAGCTCTGGGGTAAGTTATCACAATGCCCCTTATGAATCCAGGGATTGTCTATTATTGTTATATGCTTGGAATTTATCCAATTCATCACAATAAGTAAATAATCATAAAATCCTGAGTGTAACAAAATACTGAGGACATTTATCATAAAAGTTATATATTCTTTTGTTTTTTGATGTAACCTTTCCAAACTCATTCTATGATGCTAGTGTCACCCTGATACCTAAGCCAGATAAAGTCACATCAAGGAAAGAAAACATCAGACCAATATCCCTGATGAACATAGAGGTAAAAATTCTCAATAAAATTCTGGCAGATTGCATGCAGAAACATATTAAAAAGATAGTGCACTATGATCAAGTGGGGTTCATCCCAGGGATGCAAGATTGGTTCAATGTATGGAAATCAATAAATGTGATTCATCAAATCAATAGACTTAAAAGATAAAAATCATATGATCATCTCAATAGATTCAGAAAAAGCATTTGATAAAATACAACATCTTTTCATATTCAGAACACTACAAAAACTAGGGATAATAGGAACATACCTCAACATTGTAAAAGCAACTGATGCTAAGCCCAAGGCCAACATTATTCTAAATGGAGAAAAATTGGAGACATTTCCTCTAAGAACTGGAACAAGACAGGGATGCCCTCTCTTACTACTCCTACTCAGCATAGACCTTGAAACTCTAGCCACAGCAATTAGAAGAAAAAAAATTAAAGGGGTACAAATAGGAAAAGAATGACTCAAAACTATCACTATTTGCTGATAACATGATTCTATACTTAGAGGATCCAAAAAAACTACACCAGAAAACTTCTAAGCTGGATCCATCCTACATTCAAAAACACTCTTCAATACTTGCTAACATGTTATAAATAGAATATAATTATATATGGATATAGGTGGACATTCTTTTTAAAAATCCACTCTTTATGTTTGGGAGGCTGAGGAAGAGGATTGCAAGTTCAAAGCCAGCCTTAGCAAATTAGCAAGGCCCTAAGCAACTCAAGGAGACCCTGTCTCTAAATAAAATATAAAAATAGATGCTGGGGATGTGGCTCAGTGGTTAAGCATCCCTGGGTTCAACTCCTAGTACCAAAAAAAAAAAAAAAAAATCCATTCTTTATTTATTAACTTGTAATATTTACCTTTGGTGGCAAAATACTTAAAATCATTTCTACAGAATCTCAATATCTGTATTCTAATTAGAAGAAAAATGCCTAAAATCTTTTTAAGGATGAATCAAGGAAAAATAAACATAAAATGAGAAAATAGTACTGCACTAACAGAATATTTTATTTGGGAATTAAATTATGACTTTGATTACAAAGACCTAAAACTCAGGTGGAAAGGAGAATTTGGGTTCAGCAACTGTTCATATAATCATTGTCACTAAATAATTTTTGTAAAATATATAAAAAGATGAGAGAGTAATGTTCAATCATTTAATTGAATAAATATTACAACAAAGGTATTTTTAAAGAATTTTGCAATCATATTTGCAGTTGGGCTTTTTATAGCTCCATTTTATGTATGTGTATATGTATTTAATTTAATTTTTTTTTTTTTTTTTGTGGTAGTGGGATGGAACCTAGCACCTTGCACATGCTAGAAAAGTGCTCAACCACTGAGTTACATTTTCAACCATTTTTAAAATTTTTTGAGACAGGGTCTCAGTAAATTTCTCAGGCTGGACTGGAAATTGCAGTCCTCCTGTCTAGCTTCCTGAATACCTGGGACAGGCATGTGCGATCATGCTCACTTTTAGGCAGCTCCATTATACTATTAATAACTTAATATTCTGGAATGTGGTTATTATAAATTTGGGGAATCAAGGTATAATATATAGGCCACATGTGGTGACTCATCCTTGTAATCCCAGCTACCATCTCAATATAAAATTTAAAGAGGGGCTAGAGACACAGCATAGTGATAGAGCTCATTATGCATGAAACACTCGGGTTCCATTTGTAGTTAGTACTGAAAAAAAAAAAAAGACTTATAGAAGAGCCACATTCAATAAATACTAATTTAGTATGTACAAACAAAATATTTTTCATCTAAACTTGACTAAAGATGAATGAGTATCTATAAACAATGAAGGCAAAGAAGTACCTCAATTCTTAAGGAAAAAAAACTGCCCTAAACTGACAATTCAGCTTTAAAGTAGCTATATAACAAAGGAATGATAAATTTAACTTGGAGTACATAGTTTTTTAAAAAAGGAATGCTCTATACCATAAAGCTTTTTTGCATGTGACTAGGTCCATTTATCATTTGGAAATGGTATATATTTATGTGAATAAATAAAATTTTGCTGGTCTTTAAGAAAATCTTCTTTTTTGGCACTGTAGTATGAGAGTGTTTGACTTTAATTCAAAATTTTCCATTTACCCTAGTTTTATTCAACACAGTACAAGATATCCTAGCTAGAGCAATCAGAAATGAGAAATCAATAGATATTCAAATTGAAAAGGAGAAAGTCAAATTGTCACTGTTTCCAGATGACATAATCTTAATTATATTAAACGCTGAAGATTCCACACACAAAAAAGCATTAGAAAAACAATTTTTAAAATTCTTCGAAGTTGCAGAGTACAATATTAACATACAGATTCAGTAGTGTTTCTGTATTCATCAATAGAAAGTTACCTGAAAAAGAAATCAAGAAAACAATCTGATTTAAAATTGCTATAAAATTTTGATATAAATAGTTAAGGATTGTTTCTATAGGCATTGTAGAGTTTTGGAAGAGTCATTATGCCTACTTAATAACTGATCACTCTAAAAAAGCACCTGGTGATGAATTGGTAGATTCTCTGGTGACTTTGCTGTTTTATGAGATAAGTTTTCCAATAAATGTTAGAGTTAATATATGATTTTACCTGAAGCAGGAAAAAAAAGTGGAAAAATGTCTTCCAAAATTAAAAAGAAAATCTTTGTATGTGAATATGTGAATGTTGACAAATACCACCTATCATCTATTAATAAGAAATCAAAACATTTCATAAATAAAAATGAATACATTTTTATACAACAACAAAATATTTTCATGTATGCTTTTATTAGGTGAAAATTATCTATTCCATATAAGAAAATAGTTGTTTCTCAAATCATACCATCTTAAACAAAAAAGTAACACACAACTCAGATAAACATTAATAACAGCAGTTTTTGACAACATTAGTCCTTAAAAGGGGCAATAAAATATTTGGTGTCTGTATAATCAAACTAAGTGACTAAATCATAAAAAACAAAATCCTATAAAAGAATCCTTTATGATTCATGTATTACATATATCACTTTGTATTTTAAAGGTTATTTTAGCTTATCAAATTTGAACACATAGTTTTTAAAACAAGAAATCAATTCTTTGCTTTTATTTATTGGGATCATTATAATCTGAATTCTATTAAAATCAAATGGCAAAGGGAATTGTAATGGATACCTGAGGAAGATTATGAAAGCATTCATCCTTAAGAACTAACAAAATTATTAGAAACAATTTAAAATACAGTCACCCCTTGGCATCCATGGGGGATTCATTGCAGGACCCCCAATGAATAGCAAATCTGTGAATGCTGGAGGAGTCCCTAATATAAAAAGATATATAGTATTTGCATATAACCTACACACTTACTTCTGTGTATTTTAAAGCATTTCTTGGTTATTTATAATACCTAATACAATGTAAATGGTATGCCAATAATTGGTAGATTGTATTATTCAGGGGATAATAATAAGAAAAAGTTTATATATTCACTACATATGCAACTTTTTTCCCTGAATATTTTCAATCAACAGATGGATAAATATGCAGATGTGAAACCCATGGATACAGAGGAATATTCAGATAATTGTAAATGAGCCATTATGAAAAAATACTTCAACAGTTTTTGGCATTGAGAATAATTTTTACAATGAAGACAGAATATATTTTATTATACTTTGAAATCTAACTGCTACTCTCTGGTTGGAGAAAGGTGTTAGGAAATCACAACAAAGCATAGAGGTAAAGCATGAATTACCTATGTCTGCAGTGGGAAGAAGGTATTTAGAGTGGTGGTATCCCTTTTGGGAATGTGTTGATCATGTTTTTACATATGTTCTCTTAATCTCAACTATTTAACAAAGTTTATATATATATTTTTTTATCATGGAGGCTTCAAAGATACAATGTAAGAAATGGAGAAATTTCCTCTGTAGCAGCTATTTCTCCAAAAAATTTTAATAAAACATGGTATATTATAAAAGATTAATATATATGTTATAATTTACCTTTATAATAATATATAGTGGTTAACTGGATATGAAGGAAAAAATCAACAGGTTACATTTGTATGACTATCGCTCTGAAGATGCTTGGTTGTATCAAAATATTATTATAGTGATTCATTCTTATAATTTCCTCAGAGAATCTAATTTTCTGTGGCCTGATTATTCTCTGGGAAATAACAACTTTTAAGTTATAAATAAATTTAACATTAATGATGAATTTTTTCAGAAATATGAAATTTTACTTCAAAAAATCTTTTTATTTGAAGGATTATTTTATTATAAATTCTAGTATTAATTTGTTTCTGAATATTTTTATACTCAGAAGATTCATATGCAAAATTTGTTAGCATTTCCCTATTTCTTCTTAGTAGAATTAAATATGTAACAAGTAACATTTATATAAAAGAATATATTTTAGATTTTCATTGTATGTAGTTACAAATATTAAGTAGAATAATAGAGTGCATTGTATTATTCTTTTGTTTTTAAAGTTAAAAAGATCACCTGTTAGCTTACAGCACACAATGATCAATTTGTCACAATCTGACACTTACTGATCATAAGTATGTTAACCTGACAGATACCATAAAATAATAATATTTTCAATTGGAATATCAGTATGTACAAGAATTCAAAGTATTGTATTTTTCAGAGATTACTTTAAATATGAAAGAATTTTTGTTTCTTTTATATCTAAAGTAATAAGTAACTGGACCCAGTATGCATGCTTATAATCCCAAGGATTCTGAGACTGAGGCAAGAGGATTACAAATTGGAGGACTAAGGCAAGAGGATTGCAATTTGGACCCTGTCTAAAAAAAAAAAAAAAAAAAAAAAAGAATAGGGATTGGGTAGGGACAGGTGTGTAGCTCAGTAGTAGAATATCACTGGGTTCCATTATCTATGATAAAAAACAATTTAAAATATTAAAAAACAATCCAATAATAGTATTAACTTTTTGCTTTCTTAGTTAACAGTTGGTCTTTAACATAAAATTTTGAGACATGAATAATAAACAGTAACTAAAGATTGGCAAAGAATCCCAAAAATAATACTTGGGGCACTGTATCTTGATCACAATCGGGAAAGGAATGCTTTCCTAATAATTGAGAGGCAACCACTTATTTTTATAAAGTATTTCCCATAGTTTCTAATATCTGGAATGCAGCATAAGAAGCACTCTAAAGATACAAAACAGCAAAACACCAAGCAAGCTACAAGTAATCAGAGACCTTAAAATGCTGATACAGACTGTGCTGTGGAAAAGAAATCTTCTAAACACAATATGGTTCACAATAAGCCTTAAGATATCTTATTTAAAAAAAAGACTATTATTTACAGCAATTTTAAGTTCACAGGAAAATTGTAAGAGTGATTATATTATACTTAAACATTTCATCACTATGGGAAAGTTGTCCAGAGTCTGAATATTAATACAATAAAGTTGATTGAATCATGGTCAAAATTAGAAATGAAACATATACACCATGTTTTTGTTTGTTTTTCTTTAGGCATAGTGAATGCACAGGAGGCAAGCAGGAATTTACCATGTGCTAACTGATTTCTGTAACACAAGCATTTATCTAATGTGAAAAAAAAAATTGCCATCAAATTAGAACTTCAATTTAAGCCAGACATGTAATAAATAATGCCATAGGAATGTTATTTACACAATTTTTGTTACATATTTACTCAGTGCAGTATGGTAATAAGTGGCAATGATAATACTCTTTTAAAAAGGTAAAAATTATAACATCAATAATGCATATTGATTTTTACAGTTTTTTTCATAATTCAAAACTAAAGTCATTTATTGAAATGAGGTGCTTCTTAAAATTATTAAACCTTAATCAATGTAGCTGTTGATCTGATGTGTAAGTTGTTCTATCCTTACTGTATTTTTCAGACCACTTGCGAGTTAGTTCCAGATAAAGACTTGGTTTATGAGGCCGATAATCCAGGTAAACTGTATTACTGGTTCTTTTGGGTACAGCTTTTTCAATTTGAGTTCCTTCATGCCACTCATTAAAAGACGTGATAGAAATTAAACTGGGGTGTGTCTGAAGAGCAGCACTAAGCGCAACTTCATAATACTTCCCATTGATTCGGTTCCGAGTGTTTTGAGAGTTCCAGGGACGAATGCTGGTATCTATGTATCCTGGGCCCACACTTGGAATAAATATTAAATTGTATTTATCACAAAAGTATTTTAGGTTGGCCCAATTCTGATGTGATGAACCATAAGTAAATCCATTTGTGGCAAAATATGTGTAAATTCCATCAAAGCCACTTTTAAGAATGTCATATTTATGTTTTTCTTCTACGAGAAGTGCAATAAATAATCCATCATAAGGAGAATTGCGAACACTCTGAGACCCTGATGTGGTTAACAGATTGGCCCATTTTTCAGGTTTTGTGATATAGGAATCATAGACATAAAACATAGGAAGAGCATTTCCAGTCTTTGTCTTATATCTATAAAAAGCTGGGTGATTTCCATACCTAGAACACAAACATATTTAAAAGAAAATTAATATTCATGATTTGTTTGACATAGAAAAAACTGATATGTATCAAAAATGAAGGTAATCAGTACAGTTTGAGTACACCATTGTTCTTCAGGGAGTTAGTCATAAAAATATAATTAAAATGCATTTTTATAAACATTAAAATACTGGACATATTATCAAACAAGATATTACATTACTAAACAATATATTAAGTACACTGAGGTTTACGAATGGTGACAAATGCCATAAAAAGCTCATTATTTTCTACAGGGAAATAATAAACTGATTATTTTATATCAGTAATAAGCATTCCTTTGTTGTTGACAAGTGTCTTTTGTAAGAGTATGGCATCTGTCAAAGATTACTATTAGTAAAATCCTTTAAAAAATGAAACTATTTTAATAAATTCTTTCCTGTTAATGATACTAGATAGAAATAAAAATTAGGTAAGTGTCCATTGGTATAAGTAACATTATCTAAACCTTTTTTAAAAGATAAAACTATATTTATATTATTTTTAAAATATAAACTTAAAAATCAATGACAGAAATCATCTTATAAATGTAAAACAATGAAATCAGCAATCTTTATTTTTGCAAAAGAAACTTGTAAAAAATGTCAGAAATGGTTGGGCATTGTGGGTAAACCCAGTGGCTTGGGAGGCTGAGACAGGAGGATCACAAGTTCAAAGCCAGCTTTAGCAAAATCAAGGCACTAAGCAACTCAGTGAGACCCTATTTCTAAATAAAATACAAAATAGGGCTGGGGATGTGGCTCAGTGGTTGTCAAGCACCCCTGAGTTCATTCCCTGGCAACAACGAGAACAAAAAATCAGAAATATTCCTCAAAAAGTTTGAGACGTTTATTGTGAGTATAGTCTAAATTAATTTTATTAAAATTCAAAGTTCATACACCATTCAAACCTCTCAAGTATAATTTAAACGTGGCCTTCTTATAATAACTATCACAGGATAATACAACAGTAATTATATACATTGAAGAAACTCACTTGTCTATAATGTACTTGACATTTTTGTACATGTTTTCATCATCTCGATTGCTATATGGTTCTATGTGAAAAGTAACCTAAAAGAAGAAAATAAAATCAATTACAGAAAAAAAATTATCTAAGGTAAAAATAAAAATGAATTATATTTTATATATTTTTAAAAGTGACTGATTCAATAACCTTATCTTAAGGTCAATTTTTTTTTTGTACTTAGAAGATATCAGAGAATTCTTAGTAATAAGGGTTTCCTCTGCTAATCAGTATGTGAAACTCTATATCTATTACTTCAGTTAACCTTCAGAGTTCCATAAAGTAGTTACTGTCTCCATTTTCTAAATGAGGGAATTTAAAGTTAATATAGGTTCAGTAATATTCACAATTTGTTTGACATAGAAAAAAATGTTAATGTATCAAAAATGAAGGTAATCAGTACAGTTTAAGTACACCATTGTTCTTCAGGGAGTTAGTCATAAAAATATAATTAAAATGCATTTTTATTTTTAAACATTAAAATACTGGACATATTATCAAACAAGATATTACATTACTAAACAATATATTAAGTACACTGAGGTTTATGAATGGTGACAAATGCCATAAAAAGCCCATTATTTTCTACAGGGAAATCATAAACTGTTTTTTTTTAATATCAGTAATAAGAATTCCTTTGTTGTTGACAAGTGTCAAAGTGTAGGAATGTTATTTATACAATTTCTGTTACATATTTACTCCCAGGGTCATCCAGTTTGTAGTAGGCAATATAGGTAATCTGAATTCAGAACTGAATTTAGTGTGCAAATACTTTATGAAACACGTCAAACACTGTACAATACTTTATTTTTTAAAATATCTTATCATAAAATGTATAACATATATCTTTACATTGTACATGAAATATATAGGCACACACTCAACATTAAGATACATATTTTTAAATGTTTTTCCTAGTGGATTACAGTTATTCATGAAAGTGAGGCTCATGCTATATAGAATATAATTATCTCTACTTCAGTCCCAAGTACCTCCTCTTCTCTTTCCTACTCTCTTCCTGTTCCCATTCCTCTACTCTTTGGTCTGCCTTCTATTTTCTTATAGTTTTTTTTTTTAAATTTGTGTTTGATAGATATACACAAAGGTGAAATTCACTATATTTGCGTGTGTGTGTGTGTATGTATATGTATGTGTTTGTGTGTGTATATATATATCATATTTTCACTAAACTCACTCCACTGTTCCTCCCTTTTTCCACTGCTCATCCCTTCTCTACTCTGTTGATCTGTATTTTTCCTTAGTTTGTCTACTTTCTGAATATTAGATAAAACATTTGACCCTTAATTTTCTGATTCTGGCTTATTTCACTTAGCATGATAGTCTCCAGTTCCATCCATTTACCAGCAAATGCCACTATTGTGGGCTGGTTCCACAACTTGGCTATTGTGAATTGTGCTGCTATAAATACTGATATGCCTGTATCAATATAATTTATGCTGATTTCATTCTTCAGGATAAATACCAAGGCATGGGATAAGTGGGTCATATGGCAGTTCCATTCCTACTATTCTCTTTTGAGGAAACTTCATGCTGCTTCTCACAGTGGTTGTAGTAATTTGCAATTCCACTAACAATGTATAACTTTTTTCTCACATTCATGCTAGCATTCATTATTATATTCTTAATGACTGCCATTCTAACTGGAATGAGATAACATCCCAATGTAGTTCTGATCTGCATTTCCCTATTAGGAATGTTGAACGTTTTATCATTGATTTGTTGGTCATTTATATTGCTTCTTTTGACAAGTTACTGTTTAGTTCTTTTGTCCATTTATTGATTGGGTTATTTATTTTTTGGAGTTAGGTTTTTTGAGTCCTTCGTATATTCTGGGTATTATTCCTCTGACAGAGGAGAAACTGGCAAAGATTTTCTCCCATTCTGTAGTCTCTCTTTTCATGCTCAATTCCCCTGCCATGAAGCAGCTTTTTAATTTGATGATGTCTCATTTACTAATTTTACTTCTAGAACTTTACTTCAGGGGTCTTGTTAAGGAAGTTAGTGCTAATATATTAGAGTGTTGACCCTATGTTTTTTTCCAGCAGTTGAAAAGTACCTGGTCTAATTTCTAGATCTTTGATCTATTTTGAGTTGATTTTTATGCTGGGTGAGATAGGGATATAGTTTCATTCTTATATGTATGATCCAATTTTCCAGCCATTTTTTAAAAAATGTTATTTCCCAAACATATATCTTTGGCACCTCTGTTAAGTATCTCATGACTGAATCCATGTAGACTTGACTGTCTTCTCTTGTAGTCCACTGGTATTCCTATGAGTTTTTATGCTGATACCATGCTATTTTTGTTACTATAGCTCTATAGTATAATTTGTGATTAGGTACTGTGATGTTTCCACCATTACTCTTCTTGCTCAGGATTACTTTGGCTATTCTGATTCTTATTCTTCCATATGAATTTTTGTGAAGAATGTTATTGTATTTTGATGGGCATTGTATTGAATCTGTGTATTGCTTTTGATAGTATAGCCATTTTGACAATATTAATTCTGTCAAGAACATGTGAGGTCATTCTATCTTCTAAGGTCTTCTTTAATTTCTTTCTTCGGTGTTCTACAGTTGTCATTGTAGAGGTCTTTTACCTCTTTGGTTACATTTATTCCCAAGAATTTCTTTCTTTAGGTTATTGTGATTGGGATAATTTTCCTGATTTCTCTCTTAGATTAATTATTGGAGATTTAAGCATTAGAATATATCAAATTGGCAGGAAACAAAACTCATGTCTCTATAATAATATTTAATGTAAATGATCTAAACTCTCTAGTCAAAAGATACATACGGGAAGAAAGCATTAAAAAAATAAGACACAAACATATGTTGTTTATAAGAGACTTATTTTTCAGGCAAAGACATAAACAGATTAAAGATGAAAAGATGAAAAAGGATACACCATGGAAATGGAGACCAAACACAAGAAGGGGTAGCTACTCTTAGACAATGTAGATATCAAGTTAAAATTAGTTAGAAGAGACAAAGAAGGTCAATGCGTACCAGATAAGAGAATCATTCAACAATGAGATATAATAATTGTAAATAATTATCTCTCAAGTATTTATGCACCTATGTACACAAAACAAACCCTTTTCAATATAAAGAAATAAAGAGACCACTATACAATAATACTGGGTGATTTCAACAAACCCCTCTCACCAGACATAAATTAAGACACCTTAGAACTAAAAAATACTGTTAATCAAATGGACCTCACAAACATCTATAGAATATTTCATCTGTAACAACTGAATTACTTTTTTCTCCATGGCACATGGAATTTTCTCTAAACTAGATCATATTTTTGGACAGAAAACAAATCTTAACAAACAAAAACACAGAGATTAATCCTTGCATTCTATCAGATCATAATGAATGGAATTAGAAATCAATAAGAAGATAAAGAAGTAGAAATCATTTTAACACTTGTAGATTAATAAAATGCTTATGAAGGAGGAATGGGTTTTAGAAGAAATCTAAGGAGAAATGAAAAGATTCTTGGCAACAAATTAGATCAAAAAGAACATAACAAAATATCTCAGGCAGTACGAAGGCAATTCTAAGAGGAAAGAAGAACAAACTAATTTCAAAATCAGTAGAATACAGGAAATAATTAAATAATTAAGATCAGAGATGAAATTGAGAGTAAAAAATAAATATAATAGATCAATGAAATAGAGAATTATTTGAAATGATAAGCAAGGCTGATATCTTTCTTTAAATGTCCAATTAACCTGTACTGTTATAACAAATTACTGACAAAGTAATATCTAATAGTGATATAGAACAATAACTTTCATAGTGTTTATGCTGTTTATATCTTAAGTCTCTATAATAATAGTAGAAAGCAGTAATTTAAATTCTTTTGGCTGGGGATGTGGCTCAAGCAGTAATGCGCTCGCCTGGCATGAGCGGGGCACTGGGTTCGATCCTCAGCACCACATAAAATAAAATAAAGATGTTGTGTCCACCGAAAACTGAAAAATAAATATTAAAAATTCTCTCTCTTTAAAAAAAATGCTTTTAAATGTACTGTGAAGAGATTTAAATTTTCTACCCAAAAATGATTATACATAAATCTATAAAATCTGATTATGACTAATAAAACTATCTTGTAGGCCACTTCAAATTGTAAGGTAAACAATACAGATGATGACTTCCCATAAATTACAATCAATTTAATATTTTTAAAAGAAAAAATATAACAATTTTCACGTTTATTCCTAATTTTACTTATTTATCAACAGCAATTAAAAAATTTATCATTTCTCACTCAAAAAAAAAACTGGTTCACTGATATATTATTCTTCATGGTGTAAGATAGGGAGGATATTGTGAGTAGAAACAATCCTACTGATTTTTATATTCTTTTCAAAATCATCTTACCGAATTACAATTACAAGTGCTAAAGCCCCTGTTCTAGCAAATATTTAGGGAAGATCCAGCTCTTTTGGAGACTGGATCTAATAACAGAATGGAGCACAATCCCTTTATTTAAATGGGGAGGAAGGCCAATGGGATTAAGAGTGAAGAACTTCCTGAGGAAAACAGGAAAAACATGGCAAAGACAACTTGGTTGGGGCTTAGCAGGTTGAGCTCACCTCTATGCCAAACAGCTGCATTTGAACCTAGGGCTGTGTGAGCTAATGGACATGGTGTCGCATAATCTTAGCAGTTTCAAATTGGGGGAATTTCATACAAGAATTCTCAGAAAAGCAACCCACCTGCCTTGAGATGGCTCAAACAAACTCATAATAAATTCACAGCCCCCAACACATTTTAAAAACCACCTGAAAGTATAAAAACAGTTTCTTGAGCTCTCATTTCCTAGGACTATTTCAGGGACTGATCAGAAGAGTGGCCCTTGAATTTGTTTTATAGAAGTGACATCAATAACTTATCCAGTCTCAGAGATGGTATCAGAGCCTGGGGGCTCGCCTATTTGCAGATTTCAGATAGCAATGAAAACTCACAAAATGGCACTGAGAGACACAGCAGGTGACAACTCTTCCTAGTCAGTTTATTTGAGAGATGCTATCCTAAGTTTCAGGACTTTAAATTCAAGAGGAAGCAGCTATATGAAAAAGTATACAATAAAATGTGTGCCTATTTAGCTATTTCTGTCTCCCTAGAGTTTCACTTCTGTTCCCTAATAACTACTGAATTTTTAAATTGCAAAAAGAAAATTAAAACAAAATTAATTTTTTATATATTTATTTTGAAAAAAAATTGACTGTGATTCAAATAATCTTTTACACAATTCAATGACAAGTTTTGGACAAACCAGTCTATGCTCAATTAGGGTATATGAACTCTAAGAAGTTAGAGACTAGGTTAAAAAAAACTCAACAAATTTAGTAATGTGAAAACTCAAAGTAAAGGGTTGCTTGTTAAAAGCCACTCCACTGCACGTTTTCATTAGGATTCGCAAACACACTGAACTGAACAAGAATAAACTTGAAGAAATATGAGCAACCTGAAGAAAAGTAAAAAGTATCAGACATGAAATATTACTGCCCAAATACAAAGAACAGAGTAGACGATATAAAAAAAAAGAAAGAAAAAGGAGGAAAAAAAATGGTATCATGAGCACAAGAGCAAGAATAAGCATTAGTTTTATATTGATTTTAAGTGCTTCTTAAATTACATTATTAGGTTACCACATGACATGACTTGTGCCTTTTTTGTATTGTTTCATTGAATTCTTTCTCCATACTTAGGCAAATGTCATATTCTTTAATTCCTGCCATTTTATAATACATTTTGTTATCTGGAAGACAATTTTCCTTCATTTACCATTCTTTAAAAGTCTTACTTGAATCAAAGATATTTATAAACTTTTATAATTTCTCATCAAATTCATGTTTATTCATTTATGCAGATTCTATATTTCCCTCAATAAAGTACTGAAGATTTTTTTGTATATCTACTGATTTTATCTTCAATGTAATTTTTTCAATTTTTTTCCAAAATTTAGGAATCCTTTTGAATTCTACACTTATTGGCACCAGCCATCTTATTGAAATCATTATTATTTAAAACAATTTTTTTAAGATTTGTTCTTTTTAGATACACATGATAGCAGAGTATATTTCGACTTATTATACATACATGGAGTAAAACTTATTCTAATTAGGATTCCATTCTTGTGGTTATATATGATGTGGAGTTTAACTGGTAGTGAATTAATATACAAACAGAAAAATTATGTTTGATTCTGTCTTTCCTATTCCCATCCTCCTCCCTTCCCTGCATTCCCCTTTTTCTAATCCAATGAACTTCTATTCTACCCTCTTCCCTGTTATTGTGTGTTAGCATCTGCATTTCAGAGAGAATGTTTAGGCTTTGTCTTTTGGGATTGGCTTATTTCATGAAGCATGATAGTCTCCGGTTCCATTCAATTACCAGGAAATGCTATAATTTCATTCTTCTTTGTGGCTGAATAATATAATATTGCTGTGTGTGTATAAAATATATATATACACACTTATATATATACATATTTAAATATATATGGGGTTACATGAAATTCATATAATATATATATATATATATATATATATATATATATATATATTTATATTCATATTTATATCCTTATCTTTACCCATTCATCTGTTGAAGGACACCTAGGTCAGTTAAAGTATTTCTAATAGTGTCTAGGTAATTTTCATGATGCTACTCTTTTCCCATAGGTAAAATTATTGATATCAGTTATTAAAGATATCCTTTGCCAAGTTAAAGAATTTTGCTTATTGAGAATTTTATAGACCATTATTACCAAGTAGTTATTGCCTTGAATTTACAGTATCCATTAAGATGATCCTGTTTTATCTTCTTTAAATAGTCAATGAAATTTTATTTAATAACATTTATAGATTGCTTATTCTGTGTCAGATACTAACCTCAGAGATTTTACATGTATTACCTCATGAATTCTTCTTACCACTCAATCAGGTAGGTTCTATAAATATTTCTATTTAGGAGATGAAGGAACTAAGACACAAGAGTTGTATATGAATCTAAAGCCAGGTTTGAATACAGATTTGAAATTGGATTTCTTATTCTTGGAACCATTCTTAGATCACGCTAATATATTAAACAGTTTCACCCAAATTTTCTTTAGGAATTTTTATTAGATCAATCTAGAAGTCTCTTTTTTGTACTATTTTTGTTGAGTTCTAAAAAAGGATTGTGTAAACTTTATAGAATAAATTAGAAAGTTTTCTGAGATTGCATCCCAAAGGTAGCCCACATTGACCCTCATCTTCTGGTATTTACAACCTTCGTAATCCTTCCCATATTATGACAGAACTAGTTTATAAATATACAAACAAATAGTAAAGGGCAAAAGTGATAATACATCATTTCCAAACTTAGATCAATGACAACAACAACAAAGAGTGTAACTTCTATATTGTACCCTCTTTCTGTCAAATCATTCAACGTATTTTGGAGAATCCAGATGCCATGTCTTAAAGTGACTCTAGTAGTCTTGTGAAGAGGTGTACGAAGAGGAAAACTTAAAACTCCTCGTACTTCAGCTGGAAGGAACTGTTGTCAACTACTATAAGAGAAAGTTTATAAGTGGATGCTCCAGTCTCCACTGATAATAACACCAACCAACAACTGGCCTATAACTTCCTTGAGAGATCCTGAACTGAACAACCTAGTTAACACACTTTCGGATTCTTCACCCTTAGAAAATGTGAGAGATAATAAATGTGTATTGTTTTAAGCTACCAAGTTCTGGGGCAATTTTTTTTATGCATAAATAGTACACTTTACAATATCAATATTTCAGTATCAAAAGAATCAATAACTAATAAGAAAATCTAGTACTTTGGGGAAGGCATTTATTTAACTAACTTTTAGATTATTTACTAGGAAAATTAATTTAGAATTTTTTAAACCTCTTTCTTGTACAAAATTTAAAAATTAAAAAAAAAAAAAAAGAAGACAAAACCTTGGGCATTTTCCAAAAACATCAATTTCTTCTGAATTTCAAAAATTCCAATATATAATTTAAAACTTTCTTTTATACCTATAAATATATTACCTTCTAATTTTTGATATTGTTTTCTCCATTTTTTAAAATTCATTTTTCAACTCACAAGTGGTTCACGTATTCCCTCTCTCCCTAACATGGAAACAATTATAATGAATCTATGTAGGATACTGATTTTAAAGATTTGGATCTTATTTAATTAGTATTAATATTTTAAGAATTCTCTTTATGTTGCCCAGGCTGGCCTTGAACTTCCAATCCTCGTATTTCATCCTGCTGAATAGCTAAAATTATAGTAGTGTGCCTTAATTCAGTTTTAATTAATTTTTCATATCATTATTATTGTTCTTTCTTCTATTTAATTTTATTATCCATGTCCCATTGATATGGATCATGAAATAATCTTTATTATCTATTTTATAACATCTTCAATGAAAGTTTGATTTTTTGTTTACAGCAGGTACTATTTAAATTTTATACAATTTTGTATTTTTAAAATAGTTTTACTTTAATCAACTTTAAGCTACTTTGAAAGTGGTTAGAAAATATAGATTCTATGACTATAATTTTGTGAATATTATAATTAATGTTGCTACCTATACACAAATTAATTATACTTGAATTTTAAAATGATGCTTACTTTCTTATTCAGTAAAAAATTTCCTCTTGTAATTTCTATTTAAATCCCTTTAATCATCACTCATTCTTGTTTCCATAACTAATTAATTTGTAAAATAAGTAATATCCTACCTTGTGAAAAACTTTCCCTCATTTGGATATACCTTAATATTTGAGAATATATTTACACTAACAGCTGTCTTCCAACTTTCACCTGTTCTAAATATATACAGGATTGTGTGTTTATGCATATTAAACAGACCTTAAGAAAAAATCAGATTTGGGAAAATATTTGAGCAGTAATTTATTTTATAATTACTTTATAAAGATGTAAAGTCATATGATTAATAATACTTTTTTTTAGATTTTTGACATCTATAACCTTTAGATATAAATCATCTACAATTTCTGCACTATCTTTAACAAAGAATCTTTCTGTCCTCTTTCTGCTAAAATAAACAAAGATTTACATAAAACATGACTAGAAAATTAGTAAGGGATCTTTAAATTATTATAATTTGGACAATGTTTGAAACTGAAATAGAAATTTTTATAATTTATAGAAATTATTATAATTTGGACAATGTTTGAAACTGAAATAGAAATTTTTTTATGAAGCAGTAATATTTTAAAAGATTCTCAATCATTACTTTCATGCATATTAAGTTCTTAATTAAATTATCACTCCAAAAATTGCTTTACTATCTTCTTGTACAAAAGTTAACTTACGTATATCTTGAAAATAAATTAAATACCTTCAGATTATATTTATGAGCTTTATCCAAAATAGTTGGTACCAAGTTATCAGTAGCTTCTCCATTCTCATCACTTGAATCAGGTGGGTACCAAGATAGAGCTAGTACACCTAATAGAAAAAAAGGAGGAGGGAAAAAAAAACAAAAACAGGAAACAAGATGATTGCAAGTAGTCTAAAAAAGGCAGAATAAGTTTCAAATAGCTAACAGTATGAAAGAATAATTAACAATAAAAAAGAAACATATTCAAAAGAACTTATTACTTTCTTCAGGTCACATAATATGTTAGTTTGTTTAGCCAATATTTATGAACTCTTTATCAACAAATTCTTTTTAATATCAATGTTTTTAATTAATACACTTTTTTCACAATAAGTTTAAGGTTTACAGGAAAATAAAACAAAAAGTATAAAGTGCTCATATATACCTGCTACCAGCCTCCAATATCCCCTCCCCAGTTTTCCTACTTAGCATCTTACATTATTGTGATACATTTGTAATAACTAATAAACTAATACTGACACATCATTTTTAACAAAACACCATAGTTTATATTAGGATTCACTGTTTGTACAATTCTATGCATCTTGAACAAATGTATAATGTCACATGCTCACCATTATAGTATCAGACAAATTAATTTTACTATAAATCTCCTGTACTCCGTCTATTTATTCCTCCTCCATCTTCCTTTCACTCAGGGCAATAATTGAACTTTTAACACTGTCTATAATTTTGCCTTTTCTACAATGTCATATAGTTGAAATCATAAAATATGTAGCTTTCCCCAAATGGTTTCATTCACTTAGCAATTTGCATTTTAGTTTTCTTCATGTCTTTTCATGGCTTGATAGCTCATTTCCTTTTACTACTGCATAATATCCATCAAATGGATGTTTATCCATTTACCTATTGAAGGGCATCTTGGTTGCTTCCAATTCTGGGAAATTATGAATACAGCTTCTATAAACATTCACATGCTAGGTTTTGTGTTTATATTATCTGTTAACAGCAGATTTAAAAAAAAAAGGAAAATAATTGTAATTTCTCCCTGTAGTACCTGATTCATTTTGCACTGATAAATTACAAACTGTTAGAAATATCAGTTTGCACAGAAATCACTAAGTATAGAGGGAATATTTAAGATCAACCTATCCAAAACTTCACATATAAAGTAATGTGAGGCTATTAGAAAGATGAACTGATTATTTAATTAATCAATAGAGTTTTTAATACAGGAGTCAAAAGTAATAGTAGTAAAAGAGAAGTTTGTGGAAATTAGGAAATGAATGTTTAGAAAATATGAGAAAGCTAAATTTAAAGATTTGAATTATAGTATAAGTACTATGTAAAAAAAAGGAGTTTCATTAGAGAAACAAAATAGTATTTTCTTGAAAGTTGACCAAAATATATATATATATAAAAAAAAGAGTCTATGTCTTCTGTCCTTTCTGAAACTACAAATAGCAAGAAAATGAAAGACAGAAAAGGGAACCTAAAACATATGGGGTTGCAGGAAAGCTCTGAATAGCCAAAGAGGGCATTGCAATCTAGAAAAGGATGTTTGTGAGAAAAATGTAGGGAAAAACTGATCAAATATTTGAGCTGCCTACTAGCCCCATTAGTAATACCATCAATAAAGAGTGACAGTAAAAAACTTCCAACATGTGGCCTATTAAAAAAAAATTTACAAAAGATAAAAAGTGAAAAAGAACATGAAAAAAATAATAAAGATCACACAATAGAAAGATTATGCCACAAAGCATGTTAAAATTATGAGCAAAGCATTCTTCCATAAAATTAAATATTAAACAAGGTTCCTGTTTCTAATGACAGTGGAATAATTTCTAAAAATGGTGTAAAACTAAACCAATACTCCCATGAAAACAACCAAAATTACTAGGTAAAACATGAGTAACAATAAATTTCTTAAAGCCAAGAAACTGAGGGAAGAACTACCTAGGCAAACTGAAGGGTGAATGAAAGCCAGGGAGGTAAATTAGCAAGGAGGCCAGTTTGTCCCAACCACAGATAACAGAAGCAAACTGGTTCTCAAAGTCAGGGGATTACATTCCAGGTTCACAATGCTTATGTAGTTCTATATCTTTAAACTCAAATTAAGATGAGTCATGACTTGGTATTCTCAATAATTGCCAGGCAAAAACAAAAAGTAAATTTTCTCAGGAGGAAGGGATCTTCCCCCTGAGTTTCAAACTACTGTGAAAAGTATTTTTTAAAGAATAAAAAATAGTAATGCATTAACATATAATAAAGAGCACAAGGAAATAAAGCATCAAATACAAGAATCAACAAAAACCAAAAGTCAAAAGAAATTAACATGAACAACTTAACATATCAGCATGACAGATATTTAAAACACCTATCTTCATAGTTTAAAAGATAAACATTCACTTCGAAAATTTCAAAATATTGTCATATGTCCTTCAGACAGTGTGGTGGGCTTTGAAGATGTATTTAAATATTTCACTTTCAGTTACATGAGCAAATGATACATTAACCTTTCTTGTTTCTGTGGCTTTATCACCAAACACATAATTTTTACTCACAAAGGTATATTTTAAATATGAACATAAAATTCCAATTTCTAGTATACTGTTCAATAAATTTTGGTTCCTTTTCCTATCATGCTGTTATTTCTCACTTTGATCCCTCACTCCAACATCAGTGCGCCTTCTACCACATAGGATAGTTTTGTATTTTAATACAATAGTCTCCAAATTATTTCTGTACTTTTTCCTCATCTTCATTACACTCTAGTCTCATGCTGTCCAACTTGATACACACTTATCAAACAACTTAAAATTTTAAAAATATGTTGTTCACTTAACTAACCACATTTCCAGTGCCCACTAGCCACATATGGTCAGTAATATCTACTGTAATAGATAGTACTTGTATACAACATTTTCATCATCACAGAAAGTTCTACTGGATAGAACTACCAAACAATTCTGGTTATACTACAACATGCTAACCACTTCAACCCTAGCTAGTGACTTATCTTCATCTCACATTCTCTCTACTGGTAAAATCCATGGCTTGGGAAGAATTTTTTTTTCTCTTTTACTGTTATTATGTTTCAGATTTTCTATTGCATTCATTATGGATTCAATATTTCTAATTCTATCTTCATACTGTGCTTCACAGTTCAATTTATGTTTGTACAGTCTGGTTCTTAAAAAATCTGAATACAAAAGGGTTGGGAACCAAACCATTTATGGTCCAATTCCAGAAGAGGATTAGAAAATTTATAATAATAATGACTCCATGATAGTAACCTCTACAGTAAGCCAACTGAGCAAGAAATAAAGCTTAGTGGTGGAGTACTTGCCTAGTACATGTGAGGCCCTGGGTTTTATTGCTAGTGACATAAAAAGGAAAAAAAAAACTGTCTAACTAAAAGAAGCCAACTGAATATCTGTATTATTTATATGTAAAATTTATTACACTCGATCATTCCAACTGCTTATTCAACTAGGAAATTCTTTGAAATTGATTCTAGGAATATTAATATACAAGATAGAAAAACCCATGTCATAATTATGCCATCCCTTCAAAGCAATTATCATATAACCTTTAATATAACTCATATGCAATGATTTTTAAAGTTAAATGATGCCTCTAAGTGGAGTAATAGTTAATAATATATTATAAAATCAGATAGACCTAGAGAATCAAGTACTAATTTTATCACTGGATAGACTTGTATTTGTAGATCATTTTATTTAAATTACTTACATTCTACTTAAATTACTTAATTTCACACCTATAAAATGAGTGAATTTTTTTTTGAAAATAGCAAGAGAAAATTAATAAGTTCCTTATAATAGAATCACCATTAAACTAAAAACAGACTTTGTAGTAGAAATCTTATAGGCCAAAGAGAATAGTATAATATATCCAAACTTCTGGGGCAGGGGAAGCTAATTAAGAATACTACACCCACCAAAACTTTCCTTCAGAAGTAAGGAAAAAATTAAGACTTTCCAAGACAAGAAGTCAAGCTAATTTATCAGCCCCAGAGTGGTTCTACAACTGCTTAAGGGAGTCCTATACTAGAAACAAAAAGACAACAAGAACCATAAGAAGCATTAACAAGTACAAAATTCAAGAAAAGAACATACATGAAAAAGAAGGAAGAAAATTGAGCCCTATCAATGCCAAAAAAACTAACAAAAACAAACAAACCAACAAACAAAAAAAATCCCAAAAATAAATCACAAAAATGAACAAGACAGGACAAAAGGAAAAGGATATACAAAAGAATAGGAAAAAAATAATAGAAAGGCAGGAGTGTATCTTTATTTACATTAAAAATCTTAAATGTAAGTGGAATAAATTCCCCAATTAAAAGATACAAACAGACTGAATAGATTAAAAGCAAACAAACAACAAACCAGACTGAACATGTGCTGCCTAAAAGAAACTCACTTAAATAGTAAAGACATATATAGATTGAAACTGAAGGAATGAAAAAAGGTAAACCATGAAAACCAAAAGTGAGGGGCTGGGATGTGGCTCAAGCTGTAGTGCACGAACCTGGCATGAGCGGGGCGCAGGTTTCGATCCTCAGCACCACATAAAAATCAAATAAAGATGTTGTGTCCACCGAAAACTAAAAAATAAATATTAAAAAATTCTCTCTCTCTCTCTCTAAAAAAAAAAACTCAAAAGTGAGCAAGAGTAGCTGTACTTACATCAAATAAAACAGATTTCAAATCAAAAACTTTAAAAATAAACAAGGAATGCACTGTATAGTGATAAAAGGATCAATTCAGCATAGGAAACAACCATAAATATATATGCAACTAACAATGAAGGACCCAATTATATAAAGCAAAGTTATTAGATCTAAACAATGAAATTCTAATAAAATAAGAGCAGGGTCTTCAAAACCTCACTTCTGTCAATGGATAGATCTTATACACACACACACACACACACACACACACACACACACACAACATCTGCAGGTTAACTAACCTGTGGACTAAATGGACCTAATGGGCATTTACAAATATTTCACCCAACAGCCACAAAATATGCATTCTCCACATCAGCACATGAACATTTTCTTGATGGACCACATGTTAGAACAAAAACAAGTTTTGACAAATTTAAGAAAATTCCAGGTATAATAAGTATCTTCTTTGGCCACAATGGAGTAAAATCAGAATCAATAATAAGATGAATTTTAGAAATTAGAGAAATCAACAACATTGTCTTGAATGACTTATAGCCAATGCAAAAAGCAAAAGGGAAATAAAAATTTCCTGAATTAATGAAACTGAAAAAAAAAATTTACCCAAAAATATAGGATACAGCAAAAGCAGCACTAACAGGTAAATTTACAGTAATAAATGCCTACATCAATAAACAAGAAAATTTTAAGCAAACAATCTAATTATGCAACTCAAAAAATTATAAAGGCAAAAACAAAGCAAATCCAAAATTAGTAGGAGGAAAGAAACAGCAGAGATCAGAGCAGCAATAAATGAGATGGAGATTAAAAAACAATACAAAAGACTAATGAAAACAAATAGTCTTTTGTAAAGATAAAAATTATTGATAAAACTAGACTAAACAGACATGAAATCGGGAAGGAGTCAGAGAGAAAACAAATCAAAATAGAGATGAAAAAGGAGACATCACAACCAATAACAAAGGAATGCAAATATCACTAGGAAATGTCATAAACAACAATACACTGGCAAATTGGGTAACCTAGAAACAATATAAATTTTGGACACATAAGCAAACAAAACTGAGCCATGAAGACACAGATAACCTGAAAAGACAAATGAGAATAAATCAATAATAAAAAGTCTCCTAGCCAAGAAAGGCCAGAGACTGGAGGGCTTCACTGTTGAATTTTGTAAAGCTTATAAAGAAGAAAAAACAATACTTCTCAAACTATTTCAAAGTGAAAAGAAGAAAACTCCTCCACCTCATTCTACAAGGCCAGCATTATTCTAATTCCAAAATCAAAGAAGGATGTAATTAAAAAAGAAAACTACAGTTCAACATTCCAGATAAACACACATGAAAATTTCTCAATATATAAATAAAAGCCAAGAGCACATCAAAATGATTATACAATATGATAAATCTGAGTTTGTCCCAAGGATGCAAGGATGTTTCAACATATGCAAAGCAATAAACATAATATAACACATCAACAGAATGAAGAATAAAAAACCATATGAATATCTGAATAGATGCAGAAAAATAATTTGATAAAATTTAACATTCCTTCATAATAAAAATCATAAAGCAATTCCTCTAAGATCAGGAGTAAAATAAGGATTTCCATTTTCATTACTCTAAAGGACATCCATATGCAAAAGGATGTCAAATTATCCCTCTTTGCAGATGACATGGTTTCATGTATATAGAAAAAAACCTAAAGACCACACACACACACACACACATGCACCCATACACATGAGAAAAGAAAAACTGTTACAGATGATAAAGGAATTTATTAGAATTGTAGGCCACAAAACCAACATAAAAAATTAGTAGCTTTTTATATTAAAACAACCAAATTGCTAAGAAATTAAGAAGGCAATTGCAGTCACAATAGCTACAAAAACCATGCATAAATAAATAAATAGATAAATATACATGGGAAAAAACTTAACCAAGAAAATAAACAATCTATACAGTGGAAATCAGAAAACCCTGCTGATATTAAAGAGAACATCCTGTGTTTACATGCTGGAAAAATCAATATTATTAAAGTGGTCATACTAACCAGAAAAGTCCACAAATTAAATGCAATCTCTATCAAAATACCAGGGACAGTCCTTACCAAAAAAAAAGAAAAAAATGAAATTTGTATATAGCACAAAAGACCTTGAACAGCAAAGCTATTGTAGTGGGGGATTGGAATGATTTGGAGATATTACATGGACTGACTTCAAAATAAACTACAAAATGACAGTAAACAGAACAACATGATATTGGATAAAAATAGACACAGACTAATGGAATAGAATAGAGAATCCAGAAATACGTTCAAATTTTTACAATGAATTTTAGATGAAGATAGAAAATTCACTATATAAAACCATTTAACAAATGATAAATAAATGATACTGGGAAAACTAGATATTCACATGCAGAAGAAACCAGACTTTTATCTGTCACCAAAGGGAAAAAAAATTAACTAAAATGGACCAAAGACTTAAAAATAAGATCAAACCCATAAATCTACTCATAGAAAATATAGGGCACATACTTCCGGACATTGGTCTGGGAACAGATATTTTCAATATGACCCCAATAGCAGAGAGTGCAGATGCAAAAATTGACAAATAGAATTAAACCAAAATAAAAGATTCCTGTACATCCTGAACCTTCATATCATTTTGGGGAAAGGTGATATATATATTATACTTGTTTATGGAGTAGAGTTTGACATTTCAATACTTATATGCAATGTGTAATGATCAGATCAGGGTAATTGGCTTATCCGTTACCTTAGATATAAATAATGTCTTTGAGTTAGGAATGTTCAAAATCCTCTCTGCTGGCTAGTCTGAAATGTTGTATTAATTGTTGTCAACCATAGTTATCTTACTTTGCTGGTATTAGAATTCATATACACCCCTGTACCCACTATACATCTTCTCCTTCCTTCCAACCCTAAAAATCTTCTCAGAATTTGCTAAACACTATTCTATACTTCTTTGAGGTAAATTTTTTTTAACTTCTACATATAAGTGGGAACACATGATATTTGTCTTTCAGTGCCTGATTTATTTCATGTAATATAATATATTCCAGTAACATCTGCAATCTGATTTCATTCCTTCTTATGAATGAATGATATTTAATATATATATATATATATATATATATATATATATATATATATATATATATATATATATATATAATGTAATATTCCTAACTCAAAGACATTATTTACATCTAAAGTGACGGATATGCCAATTACCCTGATCTGATCATTACACATTGCATGTATGTATTGAAATGTCAAACTCTACTCCATAAACAAGTATAATTCCTATGTGTTAACAAAAAAAAAACAATTAAAAATCTAAACAAAGAAAAAAATTTTAAGTACTATAGAAATAGTCATATACCAGATCCATAAAATAGAAGATTCAATATTATTCTCAATTCAATTCAATGGTGTTAATATATCACCTTTCCCCAAAATTATATGAAGGTTCAGTGTAATCTAAATCAAAATTCCACCAGAATATTTTGCAGATACGGACCAATTGATTTTAAAAATTTATATGTATAGGCAAACAAATTATAATGCCAAAGCAATTTTGAAATGGAATACCAAATAAGAATCATATTACCTAATTTTAAGAACTCTCATAATGCTACAGTAATCCATATGATATTGCAGAAAGGATGGACAAATAGAAATAATGGATAAGAATAGATAGTGTACAAATAAATTCAAGCTAGAAAAACTGGATGCCCAAATGAAGTGTTAACAGAAAGAAAGATATGCCCATTTTCCAGCCATAAAAACTACATAACCATAGACTCTAACATATACATGAAATGACATACTTTCAACAAAATTACGATGCATAGGAAAGAGAACACACAATCAAGAGAGCAATCAATCAGTAGAAATGTACTTAAACGTTTACAGCAATATGAAAGCTATATGGATATCACAACTATACAATAGTAAACATAAATTTAAATTTATATTACAAACAGTTATTCTAAAGGGAATATTCAGAGCATCATGTTAGCTGTTATTAGGTGCATTTAAACTCTAAAAATTTAATTCATCTTAGTATAATTTCTATTTCTCCTACTTTTTTTGCAGAAACTTATAAATAAGATGAAGAAATGAGAATTATAAACTTAATAATACAATATTTTATGCTTGCAGAAAATATTCTATTATTGATTTCATCTAGTATTTTTGAAGCATCAATGTTGAAAACTAAGAGACTAAAGACTGTAACACAGTAATTTTCTTTATCTTTTTCTCCCCCCACAGTGTTGTGGATTGAACCCAGGGGTTCTCTACCACTGCTATATCCCCAGCCCTTTCTTTAAATTTTATTTTGAGAAGAGTCTTGCTAAATTGTCAGGGCTGAGCTTGAACTTGTGATCCTCCAGCCTTAGCCTCCAAAATATTTGGCATTACAGGTATGTGTCCGCCACTGTGTCTCCCTACTTCTTTATGTGCCAAGACTTCTTTAAGCGCCAAGACTCTAACACTCTAACACTATAAATAGTGCTAAACTGAAAGAAAGGAAAGATAATTTTAAAGATATAGAATGAATTGTTTTCTACATGTAATTTTCTAATGCCATATTATCAAAAATTTATGAACTGGTGTTATAATTTAGTGGTAGAGTACTTGACTAGCATTCATGAGGCTCCAGGTTCAGTCCCTAGTATCAGGAAAAACAGCAATAAGCAACAACAACAACAACAACAACAATAACAACAACAACAACAAAAACCCTCAATATTACAATTTACTTGTTTTAAACAATATAAATGTATTATCTTAAAAGTTTTATAGGTCAGATATTTGCAACTGGTCTCAAATGGCTAAAATAAAGATGTTGGACTAGACTACATTTATTTCTGTAGGGTTTTAGGGAAGAATCTAATTATGGGTCATGGAAGTTTATAGAGGCCACCACATACTTTTGCTCATGAACTCCTTTTGCCATCTTCAATGACAGCAACAGTGGGTTGAGTCGTTTGCACATCACATACCTCAGACTTTTCCTTTTCCCTCTTCCTTGTAAGGACCCATAATTAATGTAATATAAATAATCTGAGATAATCTCATTCAATGGATTATAGAAACCTTTGCAACAGTAATTCTAATTTTCTTTTGTCATGTAAAATAGCATATCTACAGACTCTAGGGATTAGAATGTTTTTCTACTAAGAGCCCTCATTTTGACTCATGAATATTTCTAAAATTGTTTAGAAATAAAAAATTATCCATTGGGTACTTCTATAATTTTTAGGTATCAGCATAACAGAAAATATGTTGTGTTATCCTTTAGCTAAAAGATTTGATACAGTAAAAGAATCCAACAAAAAGTAAAATATTTGCATCAGAGTAAAACTACCAATATTTAAAATAACAATTATACTATTGTCAATGTTTAGAAATAATTCATATTCATATATAATTTGGTAGTAAAATAATGAGAAATAAAAAGTTTTATAAACATAAAGGCATAAAGCCAAACATGAAATAAAAATATTTTTCCTAACCACAATCATACTATGACACTTAAATATTAGCTATGTAACTAAGTAATATTCGCATTTATTTATCTTATAAAATATACATGTTTTATAGTATGAATGTATAAAATATAACAGCTACATTTATAATTGAGGGGAAAAAATCATTGTATACAGTTCAATCTGTATAAAGAGAATTAACATTTTGAACAATAACCATTTTCTCTGCCAAACTCAGCTTTCTAAACAACAGTGTAGTCTTAAAATTACAAAGAAGACTTGGATCTGCTACTGGTTCATTTGTTTGTTTGTTTTTGGTAATAAGGGAAAAGTCTTTTAAGAAAGTTTTTCCCTCTAATATAAATCTGGAAATAAAGACAGATACATATACCACACAGAAGCTAATATAGTCTAAATAGGCTTTAACATATCTATTTATGGCATAATATGAACAGAATATAGAAACTAGAGTTGTAAGTTTATTCTAAAAAATAAGATATCATAAGTAACTGAAAAAAGTCACTCCATAGGAAAAAAAAAAATCATTATCTTACATGTTTAGTGTAGACTCACAGAATTCTACATTGTCTTGTTCACGAAAGAAACTTGCATTTTTCTATATACTTATCAACTCATTAGTGAGTTCGTGCCTTTATATAGAGAACAACCATTTTTCCTTGTGTTCCTTCTACAAAGAACACTAATGAGATAGAACTGAAACTGAAAAGTTTACAAAGGTTATAAAATAAAACTGAAGAATTTTCAGACATCAAATTATTTTTTAAATAAAATTGACTATTAAGAAAATAGAACTTTCTAAATAAATAAGTATAACTGTAATATAAGGAGGAAAGGGAAGAGAAAGCTGATGGAGATTTCTAAGAACATTAAGATCAACCAATGACTTAACATCAGTTAAGTTCAAGGTGCATATTTTGAACTTTAGAGCAATTACAAAATAAATAAAATGAATAAATATATTGTACTAGGCCAGAGAATATACAATATACATAAAAATGTAAGAGAAGAAAAAGAAAGGAAAAAAGATGATTAGAACAAATGAAAAATAAATAACAAAATAGAATATTAAAAAACCATATCATTGCATGATATATAAACAAAATAAACACAAAAAATTTTAAAAGACTATGAAAGTAGTTTAAACAAATAGAAACATGTGAAACAACACATATGTCTTTTAACAGGTGAGTATAGAAGAAAAATTTCTATAATTATATAATTAAATATTATTCAGCAACAAAAAGACTAAACTGTAGATATATGTTAAGTTAACATAGGTGCATTTGAAAATATTGTGGTAAGTAAAATAAGACACACAAATGATGGATGGTTCTATTTTCACAAAGTAATAGAACATTCAGAACTACTTGACAGTGATACAAATCAGATGCACAGGGTCTGTATCATAGTGGGTAAGTAAGGCAATCACCAATCATGATGAAACTTTCTAGACTACAGAAGTACTTTACCACTTGACTGATGATATTTATACAGGTGCATGCATACCTTTAAGAAACATAATTAAGCATTGTATTTTATGTAAAGCATAAATAATACAATTGAGAAAGAGAACTAAATTATTTTACATATTATGTATTAAATTATAACTAAATTTAATACATGATATATATATTATTATTTAATATTTTATTTTTATTTATTAAGAAATCAATAAAAACAATATGTACAGAAATACCCCAAAATTTAGAAATTAAACAACATACATTAAAGGCAGTGTTAAAAGGTAGTTACTGTTCTGGGGTCGTGGCTAGTGTTAGAGAGCTTGCCTCGCATTTTGGGGGCAATGGGTTTGATCCTCAGCACCACATAAATAAATAAAATAATTATAAAGGTACTGTGTTCATGTATAACTAAAAATTTTTAAAAATGTTAAAAGTAAAAAGGTGGCTACCTGGATTTTTAATAATACATATATAGTTTAATTTGTAGGTATGAATTTAATAATGTAATTAATAACAATGGAGAGACCAACTCAGTAATTTAATCTTCCACCAAAATTTGCTTATATACATAAACACATAAATAATATAAATTAATTACCAATGGAAGCTGAATGCATCTGTCTCATGTGAGTTTCTATGACAGTGGGATCCCGAGAGCTGTAACTTCCCAACTCAGGATAAAAGCTGGAGCCAATGTCATCTGGAGGACTGTGTCTCCCCTGTGGATAATTTTTGGCTATTCTAGGGTCCCAATGCTCCAAGACTGGGTGATTCCAATGTATATATTTACCATCAAATTGTGGGTTTCCATACCAACTGTAATAAAATACATGCAAAAAATAATTCAGAGGTGGCAGTTCTTCCAGGTTAAGTTCAGAAGTTTTGGAAGGTTTCATAGTGATTTCAACACTTTTTAAATTCTTGGTATTTGTTTCACTGTTGATTCTGTCACTCTTTTGAAAATCAATTTTTTTCCCCAAATGAATAGTTTGTTGATGAAGTTCTGGAAGAAGGTCAAGTCCAAAAGGAGCTCCAAAAGTAGCTGTATTTGGTCTCAGCAATTTTAAACCCATCATCAGAGAGAAAATAAACAGAATAAAAAGCGACAAAATGATGCAAGTCCTTCTCCGAAATTTTGCCATGATGACATACTTTAAAGTCCAAGATAGCAAATGCTTTGCTGTAATTTATTGAAAAAAAAAATTAGTAAGAGGTATCAATAATATTTTCTAATGTATTCAAAATGAAAACTAAATCCATAGTGATTAGATTAAAATTAAGAAAATGCAATATTATGTTATCAAGTATTAGTATCTGTAAAATAATCAATATATGCATAAATTAAGTGGCAGTACTGACCTGGAAATATCAACATTAGCATGCAAATTATATTCTGTTAAATAAAACTTTTAGGAATTTCACTTAAGAAAATAAAATATATTTTTCATCATTTTAAGAGATTTTATGAATATTGAGTAAAGAAAGGAACTTTTCTGCATATAGGAACTAAAATTTTCTAATTTTAAACATAGAATTTAAAAAACATAATAAAAAGAAATGTATGATGTACATTAAAGTTGAATCATAAACTGGATTTAAAATAAATCATTTTTAATTGAAATTACAATATTGTAAGGAGGAAATAATTATAAATTTAAAATGATGTTTGGAAATGAAATAGAATCAAACATTTTTTTAAAAAATGACAGTAAAGAAAAAAGAATCAAAAGTTGATATAAGAAATTTGAGCATTCATGAATTTTGGTATCCAAGGGAAATCATACAACTAATTCCATGTAGATACTGAGGGACAACTGTATTTACATGTAATATAATATATAAATATATACAGATGTAAAAATTATCATTGGGTAATATGCAAAATATGTAGAAATGGTTGAATGTGCATTTTTTTCTATAAGACTATAGTAATTCAAAAATAAAAAGATGAAGAGAATACCACCAGCAAATGAGAGGGCTCAAGCTACTAACATAGTATCTGTTCATTTCTGCTATTAATACAGTATCTGTTCATTTATGGGAAGGGACAACTCCTACAGTCCTTCAAGCTCTGCACTCCATAACTCCAGGAACTGAAAACTCAGTGAACATAGTGAGCCTGTTCACTGACTAGGAACAATGGAACAAGATAACCATTTTGGTCTGCCTCTAAAACTTGTCCTGACATTTCCAAGTTATTGAGATAACAATAAATCCTTTTTGTGCTTAAAAAAAGTGAGCATTCTGACAAGACATGAGTCAGAAAAACATTTTTGTTGATATGATTTCAACTATATTAACCATATACATAGAGGCAGGGAATATACTTAAAACATGTGATAGTTACCTCTAAGTGTGAAAACAGTAATATTTTCATATGTCTACTACAATTATAATAGTTTTATTTTATAAAGAATTATGTAATAACATCATTATCCAAAGTATATGTATGAAGACACAAATTGGTATCAACATACTTTATATACAACCAGAGATATGAAAAAATGTGCTGTATATGTATAATAAGAATTGTAATGCATTCCACTGTCATTTATTTTTTTAAAAATCAATTAAAAAAGAAAATAGAAACAGGAAAAAAAGAAAAAAAAAAGAGTTAATTGATGGCAATGAATACTGAGAAGGCAGAGAATGAAAGAAATAACCAAATTACTATGAAATGTATTTTTGGAATGTTGACTTCAGCTGAATGGAAAGTAATACTGAAACTTTTTTATATTTTTCAGGTTCATCTCCTAGATCCACCCATGAAACAGAATATAAAATTTGAACTATTGAGGCTGTCTTCTTTTTTCTTTCTCTTGACTATAAATATAATTTTTGAAGCTAGTCCCTTTCTCTTTATACATAACTTAATTCATTCACTTAAAATGTTTAAAATCCGTATCATTACAGATAATGTACCAGATAAATCTTTAGAGATAACCTACTGGCTGTAACCCAACCTCCATATTTCAATTGAGAATAAGTCATCTCAACCTAAATAAAAGCATCAGATATTGTGATTAAAGTTTCAGCTCTGTAGTTGCAATATATGACTTCAAATTCCAATTGTGCAATTTATTTGGTTTGATCTATACAAATAACCTGATCTTTCTGTACTACTTCTCTCCACTATGAGTTATCTCAATCACAAGATTTTTGTAAGGATCAGGAATAAATGGTTTAACAACATTCCTAGAAAAATGTCTGACTTAAAAAAACAGCAATGAGTATTTCCAAAGATACAATGCAGCCTCCTTGATAATTCTGGATTCCAGAGTGAAATAGTCTATTGTTTTAGCATTATCCACTTCTCAAATTGGCAATTCTTACATTATGTATTACAACATGTTATTTACATACAAGTCATATCCACAAGAAATGCAGTCTTTACCTTTACACTCCAGTAGAGACCAACATATCTTACACAGTCAGTGATCATTAGTTTTTCAGCTTATTTAATTTCTGGACGTTTTGCTTTTGACATTGGTATGTATGTGTTCAGATTCTACTGATTACATATACGTTTCATATGTTTATAGTCTATATTGATCATACTATACAGGAAGAATTATAAAGATTCAATAATTTTATAAACCCATTTTCAAAAAAATTATCACCTTCAAAATTGTAACACTACAGTGACTCTCGAGATACCTAAAATATCTGCTAATCTTGCAGGAAAGGAGAACTACTCATTCAATTTCAACCAAAAAAAATAATAATAAGTTTCAGACGTTATCTGAGAATAAAAAAACAAGTTAATTGCAGATGCACAGGTTCTCAAAGCAGGTATTGGCTACTGACAATGTGTTATCATGAAAGGATAATTTACATTATTCTAAAGTTATACATAATAGGTTCTTTTGAATTTGTTTTCTGTTTTTGTTATGCTTTCAATCTCTTAAAATGTTAGTTTACTTGGAGGTCCCACATTCAGACAGCTAAGAAATCAGATCTTGAAGCACTATACTATCATTATTTTAAAAATATTTGCTAATAATCACATAACTTAGAAAAGCTAAAGTCTCTTTTAGTTATTGTTATCAATTAATTTATACAAACTCTTCATGCTTTCTCTTGGTGGCGGGATGTTTTTTTCCTGCTATTGTTTGTTTCTAATGTTATTCTGTAGGAAATCTCTGGAGATAAATACAACTAATAAGACACATCTGGAACTCTCAGAATCAGTTTCTGTACTAAGGCTTCCTTGCTCAGATCAGTTCTACTGTAAACATTCATACCTTTTGGTCAACAGAAATTCAGTTATGCATAATCTCATCCTTCCAATCTGTGAATTAGAACTTCATTTTAACACTACTAACTTTTTCAAAGTCTGTGGTCTAGGATAGTCTATGGCTAAGCAATCTGCTTCAGAGTAAGCAACTTGCCAGATCAAAAAGAGCAAGTTCTGATCTAGTAGTTAAGCTCTTGTTCCCATACTATTTTGCCTTTCTACAAGGTATTACAGATATCAAGTTTAGAGAATATATCACTTTTTAAGACATGGATGAAAAACATAGTCATGTGTTCATTTAAAATTACGGTTTTAAGAAACAATGACTGTTACCTGTTTCATGAACTGTAGCACAGTCTGAAGACAGCGTATTTTTATTTATTCTGAGCATACACTATTTACTCATATGAATAAGAGAAGCAGCTTTGCAAATGTGTTAAGCATAGAGTCTGAAAATCCACAAAATTTACAGCAACGCCAGTTTTTTTGTCAGGTTTACATACACCACAATGAGTGGAGTAACCAACTTGACTGTCATGAAAGTGTTTTGCAAACAACTTGCAATACCTAGATTTTATTTCGTATTTTTCTTTCAGCCTACTGTCTACACTCTTCAATGTAAACAACCCCCCATCCCATTCTCATTTGCCTTTTTAAGATCATATAATAAATAGTCTTTCCCTTGCACTTGTTTTTTTTCTTTTTTTTTTTTTTTGGAGCCTTTCCAGGTTCCCTTAACGGTTATCTGTAGGGTTTCGTAACAATAAAACGAAACAAACTGATAGAACTGCCTATATTTCCAGTTCTCTTCACTGAATAGAAAAACAAAGGTATTCATGCTCCATAGTTGGTCTCTGAGTCTTAGCAAAGGATAAAGTCTACAATGGCAGCGCCAAACACTTTAATAGACCTGGGGGGGGGGGGGACATCTGCACAGTGGGCCTCCCCATCCTGCTCGCCTCTCCAGATGCCCAAGGGCGCCAGCAGACAGTAGGGCAACCTTCCTGCTGAACCCCAGGACTTTAGGATTTGAGGCTTGTCCTCCCAGTCGCTTCAAGGCCAAGATGCGGCATGAGAGTTATAAGGGCAAGGGACTGAGAAAAGTTTTACCTAAACCGAAATTTCCAACTTTCTTGGAAGAGAAGAGAAAACCAAAGCGACAGAAGGATTCCCCTGCGAAAAGACTGGAGAGGAAGCAGGTGGGGTCCAGATCAAACAGGATTAAAGGCAATGAAAGTAACTAACCTAAACAATCGGGGGTGAGAGAGACAGGGCGGACCTTAGGTGGCCGAGGGCCCAGGCTCAACGCTCAGAGCCTCCCGCTGCCGGCCGAGGGACGCGGGGTCAAAGGGCTTCGGCAGGAAAGCCGCGAGCAGATTGGCTGCCGTGTGCGCGCGCAGGCGCCCACTGTGGACCCCGCGCCCGCCGCAGCCGCGTCAGTGGGTCCGGAACTCTTGCAGCTACTCACCAAGGTCTAGGTTCGCCCACCAGTGGGGACTTAGCCGGAAAAGCGGTAGCCCACAAGACTGAGAAAGCTGACAGCTTCCTTGTCAGAGCGCACCCTGTGCCGTGGCCCAAACGTCTGGCGCAGGGCGTTCCGGGAGCCCTGCGGGCTGGGCCGGCGGGGCGGGGCGCACAAGGGTGGGCGGGGTTCAGTTCGCCCAGCGCGAGTTTGGAGTCCATCGGCGGGAGGGGCCTAGATAAAAAGAGGCTCCCGTGTTTTCAAGGGCGACCCATGCAAGTAAAGGAAAGGGTGAAGTTGAGTGAGGCTGAGCTCCCAGCCACTTTCAGCAAGTAGAGATGGCAATTAGAAATTGTCTTCTATGGCTCAGCTCGGAGAGCTGTTTTGATTTTTTGTTGTTTTAGTTTGGATTTTTGTTTTCAATATGAGGCATTCAAAGGTTGCTTTTAACTCGAGTATACTGCTTGTTTTCAAAGTTTTAACTTGAGAAACTGTTTTACCTTAAAAAAAAAAATTGCTCTTTACTTGAAAGCCAAAGTAGACAGATAAAAATGACATTTTTTAATTTGCAAATCAATTATCTAAAATCACATTTGTAGTGAAATCAATTGAAACAGTTGAAAATAAGGCAATATAAAGAACAGAAATTTTTGAAATAAATGTTACAGCAGAGGGTTTCCATCTTGCATCAGCCTCAAAAGCCAAGAGAATTCAATGTTTTGTTTTGGTTACATAGTAACGGGGTAATTTTAACTCACAGATTGTAACTATGATATGAAAACTTTTCTAAGGGCTCTCCGTAAAACTCACTGGCTTATTTAAAAACAACTATAATTGTGAAGCATACACAAATGAGTGTATCATATAATTGCACATTTTAAAGATTTTTTTTTTTTTTACATAACCCACTACAGAGCTTAAGAAATTAAAAAATACCTGTAGTTTTTAAGCCTTCTAAGTAGTCGTCTCAGAAAGCGTACTTAGGCTTCACATCACCATTATGCTGAATTTTGTACTTGTCATTCCATTTCTTTAATAAAGTAGTTATATACGTGTAATTCCATAAAAAATAATTTTCCTGGTTTTGCATTTTATGTTACTGGAACACTCCATCCATCCCACTTGTAACCTTTTTTGTCTCACTGCACATTCAGATTTTGAAATTCATCAATACACAAATATGTTTCACATCAGCTACTTTGGTGCATCCTTATCCATAGCATCTGCTATTGTCAACCTTAAGTTTTCACCTGAAAATAGCATCTAAATGCATTTCTTTTAATTTGCATTTTCTCCTTCCTATTGAAGATATTGATCTTTTTGTATTCTATGGGTAATAAATTTTCTGGGAAGATACAAAAACAGATCTAGACAGACACTGCCATCTGATAACTTGATAAAAAGTACCAAAAACACACTAGAGAAAAGATAGCATTTTTAACAAATGGTGTTAGAAAACTGGATACACACACACACACACACACACACACACACATGAATGAATGAAACTAGATCCCTCTCTCTCACCCTGAACAAAATGAAACTCAGAGTGGATTAAGGACCTAGGGATTAGACCGCAAGTACTAAAAGAAAATAGAGGGTCAGCACTCTAACTTATTGGCATAGGCACTGACTTTCTTAATAAGATTCTTTAAGCTCAAGGAATATAACCAAGAATCAATAAGTGGGATGGAATTAATTAAAAAGCTTCTGCAGAGCAAAGGAAGTGAAAGCATGAAGTGAGAACCTATGAAATGGGAGAAAATCTTATCCAGCTACCTTTTCAACAAGGGATATTGCCTATAATAAACTAAAAGAAAAATCCAATCAGTAAATGAGAAAGTGATCTAAGCAGACATTTTTCAACAGAAGAAATACAAATTTCCAACAAATACGTGAAACATTTGTTCAACATCCTTAGCAGATCAGAAATGCAAATCAAAATTGCACAGAGATTTCAGATCCAGTTACAATCAAGCAGAGGAAAGGGATCAAAAGGGAAGGAAGAGGGGGGGATGGGGGAAAACTGGGAAGAAAATCAACTAAATTATGCTGTGTCCATGTATACAAATACACCATAATGAATCCCACCTTCAAATATAATTGCAAAACAATAATTAAAAGTAATACTAATAGAAGGGAGACCAGTAGAGTAGCCAATATTAGAGGAGAAAAGAGGAGAGGGAAATCAGAGATAGTGGGGAATGTGATTGAGCAAATTTTGTGCTTGTATAAATGTGGTATAATGAATCCCACTGTTATGTATAATTTTAATGCACTAATGAAAATATGTTAAACAATTTTACTTTAGCTAGGCTTCAATCTTCTCTTTCATATAAATTTTATTATGGCCAGCCAGGATGTATTAAAAGTCTGAGTTTGTGTGTGTATGTGTGTGTGTGTGTGCATGTAGACATGCACATGTACACATGCACACACACTAATGCATGCTTGCATGATAGGGGGCCTTGAACCTAGGGCAAGTCTACCATTGAGGCACAGGTCTCATTAAGATATAGAGGCTGGCCTCAAACTTGAGATCCTCCTGCTTTAGCTCCATGTATGCTTGAATTACAGGCAAATTGAAAATCACTTTCCTGTAACTGCAGCAGGACACCTATTTGGGTTTCTATTTGACGTTTTAGATTAATTCAAAATTTGAATTTATAAATTAATTTAGGAAAATATCTTCTTATTCATGAATATTTATATTTGTTGATTTATGTTTAGGTCTTTTATGTTCTATAACTCTTTGTAATCCCTTTTATTAAAATTTGCATATTTATCATTATATAGTGACTTTTTATTGCTAAAATTGAAGAGTGTTCTTTAAATTGCATTTTCTAGAGGGCATAGCTCAGTGGTAGAGTACTTTCCTAGCAAGTGCAGGGCCCTGGATTCAATCCCCAGAACCACAAAAAAATTACATTTTCTAATTGGTTATGGTATTCTATTAAAAGAGCACCAAGTTTTACACATTGGTCTCATATCAAAAAGCTGTGATGAATCTTTTTGCTTTATTTTTATTACATCTCTAGAGTCTACATAGACATTTCTATCATTTGTAAATGAGAATTTTTTTTACTTCTTCACGTTTAAAATCACTTATTCATTTTCTCCTGTTCATTAACATTACCTCAGTATAGTGTTTAATGGAAGTATTGATAGTATTGTTATTTTTACTTGATTTCATTACTGTTTATATTTTGTCATGAAATACAATGATTTCTGTGGGGTTTGCTAGCTACCTTATCAAGATTATTAATTGTTTTATTTCCGGTTCCTAAGTGCTTTATTTACTTATTTTTTTTTTAACCACAAGTGACTGTTTAATTGATTAAATGTTTTCTCTGTTCTATTGAGAAAATATTTTTTTTCCTATTTTAATGCCATTTGGGGACTCAGTGAATATTCTGATGTTTAATGAGAGGAAGATTATTTCACTTTATAAATATGTTAATTCATGCCCACTCGCTTAAAAACTGTGTCCATTATTACTATCAGTGTAAATAGACTAAGTAGATTCTCATTGCATCATCTTCTCAGAAAGTCAGATACATTGCACAGTATTGTTTCTAAACTGAATTGGGATTGCAGCTAATGCCCTAGCCTCTAAATTTGACTATTCTGCTCATACCCTGTTGTTGTCCAGGAATGCTGACATGGCATTGACAGAGACAATGTTTACAATATTGGTTTTTATTTCACATAGTTTTTTAATATTTATATTTTAGTTGTAGTTGGACACAATACCTTTATTTCACTTATTTATTTTTATGTGATGCGGAGGATCAAACCCAGGGTCCCACACTTTTGAGGCTAGCGTTCTACCACTGAGCCACAACCTCAGCCCCTATTCCAGATAGTTTTTAGCATAGATTATATGTGTGTGTATGTATTTTTTCTCCTTCAACATCCCTGGTAGATAGCAAAGCAATGTTGTGTTGTTATTTTTACATATGTAATATTACATGATCAATCTTGCCATTTTTCAAATATGTGGTAGCCATAATTAATGACAAGTTTTCTTTTATAGTCTAGTTTTCTATTATAAACTAGTTTTATATTTCTCATTTTTTTAATTGGTTAAATAGTTTCCTGAATAAACACAGTTTAGGATTTGGAAGGTATGTAAGTACTGATTAGAAAAGTCTTCAAGATGAGTGAATACTTTGTAAGCTAATGCTTAAAAGAAAAGTCCATTTGCATACATTTAAAATATCTATGTCTACATATGTATACATCTTATACATAAAATATCTGAAAGGATAGATGCACTGTGACTTAAAATCTGAGGAAAAGGGGATTAAGAAGGGATTTCTTTTTACTGTAAATCTGTAGGATTTTTTTCTGTTAGCACATATTTATGTGTTTAATTAAAAATATAGCACTGGAGGAATATGCCATTCACTTAATAAAAGAGTTCTTAGAAGTAAATAGAACTGTGTGTAAATTGATTTTATTAAATAAATAAATATCTTAAATATGTTGCATAAAGGTGATCAGTCACTGAATGCAAAAGATAATAATTTGAAATGGGAAGATTCTACAGGGAAAGCTACAAATTTTTCTCATCAAATTCTAACAACAAACTAGCAACCTTTGCTGTCTCCTAAGTACCATTTATTATTATAATAGCTCCCACTACACAGGCTTCTTGAGATATGTTTTCATCTTGCTACTAGAAAGCAGCAGCCTTGTATTTTTCTTTTGCCCTTAGAAATGAAAATGTGTTTCCTTATTTCTCAAACATAGGCAAATTTTATACTTTTAGTATTTTTTTCTAGCCTCTATTTCAGTGGGCCTTACTATTTAAGTTAATTATTTATTCATATCATCTACATTTTCATTAATCAGAGTCCTTTTGTTAAATAATAGAAACCGAATCTGGCAAACCTATGCACAAACAGAAAGCACCAAAGGTTACAGAGTTGGATGCAGCATGAGGGTGAAGGATAGTACATTAGGTCATAGCAATAATGAGGAACCGAAAGGACTGGAAAATTGGGAGACAACCTCACACAACAGTATGGATTAGGGCACTGCTATATTCTTGGTTTCACTGAACTCTTTCTAACACTGTGATCCACCAAGAATAATTTCTCAACTCTGACCCTATTATCAGTCTCCTTCAAAATCCATATTTTTTATTGAGATAATTTTGCTGCCTAAACCTGCACTGTATTTCTAAGCCTCCTTGGCTACCTTGAAATGGGTACTAGCACTTTTTCTTCTTTAAAGGAAGACAGAACGTGAAACACAATAGAGCATTCTTCCAAACTCAGAAGGCTGTTTTGTTTGTTTGTTTCTTTTTCTGGGTGCTTAGTATCAACAAAACAAATGAACAAAAATAAATCCATAAATAAGTTGTATTTATTCATTACAGTATGCTGCATTGTCCATGTCTGATCTGCTTTCACCATGGCAGTTCTATTAAACACTATTTTATTCTTTTCATCCCAATTACATTTATAATTTCTTCAATATTTAAAGTCTTTCTCTGTATCACATCTTGCTTTATGAAAGTGTGGCTAGAACATCCCTTGACACAGTTTGACATTCAAACAATGTAACTCCAAGTATTCCCCTGAGTAGAACAGGAAAGTTTCCACCTTCTGAGAGCAACACTCTTCTCCCTAATGCCCTCATCCTTTTGTCATATGCAGTCAGAGAGCCAAAGATCTTCCAGAATTCTCTCAGCATGGAATCTATTGTAAATCTATCCTACACAAACTCACAAACTGTGACACATGAATTTTATTATACTATGTTTTATAGTCATTCCATTTTGTAATTGCTTATTGTTGATCTCTTTACTGTACCTAATTTGTGAATTAGGGAAAAATATAGTATTCACGCCAGTAATTCCATAGACTCTGGGACCTGAGACAGGAGGATCCCAAGTTCAAATTCAGGCTTGCAATTTAGTGAGGCCCTAAGCAACTAATTGAGACCTGTTTCAAAATACAACATAAGAAGGGCTGGGGATGTGGCTCAGTGGTTAAGCCACAATACCAGGTTCAATACCTGGTACCAAAAAAAAAAAAAAAAAAAAGTTGATGTGGGGATGTAGCTCAGTTGGAGAGTGCCCTGAGTTCAATACCCAGTACCAATAAGTAAATAGTCATCAAAGAATAACTAAGTGCCAGCACATTTGAAAATTTAGGTCAGAATTAATAGTTTTTAAATTATCAAAATATGCTCAAGGGTGGGTAACCTGAACAAATGAATCATTATTAAAGTTTTAGATTATTAATAAAAAATATACTCACAATAATCAAAATAGTAATTATAGTACCATTAGTTATACAGCCAATATCTAAATAATAGTAAATATACAAATAGTAAAAATCATTAGGATTAAAAAGTTTTAGAAGTGGTAATAAAGTATCCAAAGTACAAAACAAAACAAATAAACAACAACAACAAAAAAAACCTCTTACATCTCAGCAATTATTACTAAATTTTAATTGACTTGTGAATACAAGAATTTTACAATTTTCTATTAATATATTAAAATATTTTATAATTTAAAATATTAAAGAAATATCTAGGATAAATTTGGGGACATTTAGTAAGCAAATGTAATTTTAAATTCTCCCTGAAAAGGTTCCAAGAGTCAGATTTGTTTAAAGGATGATTTTGACTCACTTACTGCATATTGCTTTTGTGTTTATAAAATATGGGAAGGCAGGTACCTCCATGTTTTCACTCAAATTGTTTAGGAACTGATACTCTCAGAACATAAGATAAGTAGAGTGGTTGCAGAAATAGACTGAAGAGTGAAACTGGACTCTTGGGTAAGTGTCAGTAACATCAACTGTGGAATGGTGTTATGCTGAACCTGTATAGGTAATAGCCCAGGCATTTAATTCTGAGTACAAAGTTTTGAAACTCAAGAGTATGGATTTTAAATTCAAAATTTTATTTAAATATTTTCTGAATTAATGATTTTTATGCTGCCAATTCATTACAGATGCTAAGAAAATCTAGTAGATAAAGAGAAGATTTATAAAACCCTGTTTGATCCCAAATGTGTTTTATTGGGTACATGTGAGGATCAAGGCCAGAAAAAATAATGACATTCAATATAAAAGCAATTTTGCCTCCTGGAAAGGGGACAGACAATGACATTAAAACAGGTATTATTTTCAGTCTGGGAAAGGATGTGGAATATAGGCATTCTCACATATTATAGTGGGTATATTAATTGGTGGGATCTTCTTGAAAGACAATTGGGCTGAATCTGATAAATTGTATCTGTAATGGGGGTCCATTTTATACTCTGAGTATAACCTTCCTGATGGAACTTTATTAAAAAACTAACTTTCTTTTTTTTTTCTTTTCTTCCTCTTTCCTCTCTCCTGTTCCCTAAGAGTGAGGGGGAAACAAGACTAATATTTTTCCTGTTCCAGGCTAAGCTATTATGTCTTTGACTGCCTGGAAGATTTTCACTGCCCACAAGAATAAAGAAACTCCAAACCTGGAAATTGGAGCATGTGATAGGTCTCACAATGATACCTGATGGACACTAATTAATTATATTTACTGATGATATTTTACCTGAGTCATTGTAGTCCTCTTTTAAAAGCCTTGTATTCCCCCTCACAGGAAGAATCACAGCCTCTGTGAGAGGAGAACCCTGAGTTTCTTCTTTGCTAGCTAAGCAATAAAACTCTATCTTTTAATCTAAAGTTCTTGGGTTGGCAATGGAGACAAGTATCCTGTCTACTATTTGAGTACGCTATTCTATTTTTAGCAATCTCTTCTATATAGCTACACCCATAATATGTAAATTGTGCAAGTAAATTAACTCTCTTTAGAAATGGCATGAAAAGGTATCCATGTAATATTTAGGGAAAATGAAGTCACAAAACTATATGGATAGTTATATAAAGATATTTATAGTTGTATTAGTTTTCCACTGCTGGCCCCATAAATTACCATAAATTTAGTAGCTTAAGCTTCTAAAACACAACTTTATTATCTCAAAATTCTATAGGTTATATGTCAGATATGGGTCTCCTGAGACTAAAATCAGAGCATCATATTAGTTGCCTTATTGAAGGCTCTAGGAGAGATTCTGCTTCCTTGTTAATTTACTTTATTGGCTTAATTCATTGCCTTGAAGTTTTTAAACAGAGGTCTGTGTTTTTTTGATGGCTGTAATTGAGGACAGTTCCTAGGTTCCAGAAACCTAGACATTATCTAGCTGGTGAGTCTTCTCTTCCTTTTTCACAGTCATAAATGACAGCTCAAGTTCTTTTCATATGATTTTTCTGCTTTCCTCTTCCATTTTTAAGAATATAAGACTGTATTGAAAACTTCAAGACAATCACCCTATCTCAAGACCCTTAACTTTAACTGCATTTGTAAAGCCCCACTGTCTTGTAAGATAGCATACAGGTAATCATTAGTGGGTTGTGGACATCTTTGGGTGCCCATTGTTCTGCCAACCACAATATCTGTATGTGCATTTAAAAACCTAAATTATTTGATGCAAATAAAAATGCATACATGAAAGTGTGAAGAAAAATGAGAAGATATTAATAACCAAACCAAGTATGTATGTGGCATAAATTTGTATAAATATATGAAACAATTTAAAACTTCTATTTCTAGGATTAAGATTTCAGTTTTGTAAGTACTTTAAGAATGGTTTGTATATGTGTGATAAGTATGATTCATTCAGCGCTTAAAGTACAGAAACAATAAATTGATCAATTAAGCTCATATGCTTGATCTAATTCACTTGCCATGTTTCTTCATAAAATCACTTAGGGAAAGAATCAGTCTGAGTAAAATATATGTTCTTTGAATTATTCATCAAAATAAATTAGAGATACTTCACCACAGGTGTCATATGCTCTGAACTGAAGAAATTAACTTTTAAATTACTGATTGGTTGAAATGCTGAATGTCTAAATAGAGTGCTAATACTCAGCACAGAATAATCATAATACTGCTACTACTAATAGAAACTTCTCCAACCTTATAAAAATACAAATAATAGGCTGATTTATATTCTGCTGATTTATATTTTATAATTTTCCAAGCATGTTCAAATGCATTTTCTAAATTGTTAAGACCACCGTGAATACTAAATTGACAGAATAGAAAATATTTTCATCACTTTTCAAAAGAAAGAGTATTCGGAGGTACTACATAAGATTTCATCCAGGTTCAGTAGCTCAAAATTTTGTGAAATCAAAAAAAAAATACAAAACCAAAATATGTATTTATGTTAGTTTTAAGAAATATGTAAAATATAAAAAATACACAAAATTTCTGCCCTTATGAAGTTGATGGTATAGAAAAGGAGATCAGATATATATAGCCATAAAGGAAAAGTCATAAGTATTATTAAACAGGGTGAAAATGAAATGTCATCAATTCAAAGGAAATAAATTGCTTGGGTGTGAAATTATTAGGGAAATGGTATGGTTTAGATGTGAGGTGTCCTCCAAAAGCTCATGTGTAAGACAACATGAGAAAGTTCAGAGGTGACATATTGGGTTATAATAGCTTTAATCTAATCAGTACATTAGTTGACCAATAAGGATTAACTGGGTGACACCTGAGTGTGGCTGGAAGAGGTGGGTCATTGAGAACTTGTCTTTGGAGTATATATTTTGTCAGTGGTGAGAGAAGTTCCTCTCCCTTCCCTCCATACCTGATCTCCCTTGGTGGTAAAGTCCTGAACTGCTTTCCTCCATCACACTTTTCTGCCATGCTGTTTGGCTTCATGCCAGGACCTGAGTAATGGAGTTGGCTATCTGTGGACTGAGACCTCTGAAACCATGGCCCCAAAATAAACTTTCCAGCCTCTAAAATTGTTCTTGTCAGGTTCATGTCAGGTTCATGTCAAACAAGGAGTATTTGAACTGGGTCTTAGATGATAGCAATGCTGTGGTTTTCTCTGAACAAGTCCTTGAGTAGTGTGGGAGTATAAATTCAGGATTAAACAGGAGTGACTCTTTTGGGGGCAATGGCAAAGCAAGAGCCATTGGGTAGTCTGACAATATCAGAGGACAGATGAGAAAAAGAATCAAAGGTTATTTCATATTTTCTTTTCCATATACATGGAAAAGTTTGACTGCTAACCTTAGGCATGGTAAATATTTCCTCACCTTCCATTACTGCCTAAGCTTACTCTACCCCTAACTGCCCCTGACACTCCTCAGAAATTGCATTGTTCCACGTCTCCAGAGATTTCTTTTCGCTCAACATAGTAAGTCCAGTTCAGTTCATATTTCATGTTTTGGCTACATTTAGCTTTGTAGTTTGTTGGCTCCATCTGTCTTGAACCACTTTCTTTGATTTTCTTGATCCTACACTCTTTGATTTGACACTAGGCAATCCATATAAAATGCCTGCTGCACTTGATGTTTGCTGCAAACCCATACTCTGAATGTATTTTCGTTAGTTCTGCTATTAGTACACCTACTTTTCTGATGACACCACAATTTCTTTTGTAGGTTTTTGTTCTCATTCTAGCATCTAAATAGATCATTTTCTGTCTTGGTACTTTATCTTCTTATGTTATATACTCACTATTGGCTATCTCTATTCAGTTTCATAGCTTCAGTAACTATCTAAGCCCTGAGGATTACCAAATTGAATTTTCCAGTTTAGGCTTTTCTTTTGTCCTCTAAACCATTAACTTTCTTTTAACTAGTTATAAGTACCATAGAACCACAAATGCATCATGTAAAAGATTAAATTTATGTTTCCTCCCAAATCTGTCCCTTTTCTTATGTTCCATAGCACAGTGTAAAGAATTACATATCCCATTGCCTAAGACATAAATTCTGGTCTCTTCCCCCCTCGAGTCATAATAAAATAAATTACCAAGTATTTCAAAATACAATTTATTTTTTATCTTTTTAATCTCTAATATCACCACTTTCTTTGTTTTTAATATGATTTGAACGTACTCTCTCCAAAATCATGTGCTGAGAGCTTTGGTACCTAGTGTGGTGATGCTGAGAAATGGTGAGATTTTTATGTGGTAGGGAATTCCCCTCAAATGGAATTAATGCTGGTCACAGAGTGAATTAATTCTCCAGAGAGTATCATGTTGTAAAATGAGGACACCGCACAAACTTATTCTCTTCTGTACCCAGCTGATTCCTTTTCTGCCATCCCCCTCAACATCTTGTCATGCAGTCAGGAGGCTTCACCAGAGAATGACAAGATGGAACCACTCAGGGGACATTCAGCTTCCAAAAATGTGAACCAAATAAATGTCTTTATAAAATACTCAGCCTCAGGTATTTTACTATGGCAATAGAAAATAGGGTAAGACACCACTCACTACTCCAATTAAAGATTTTATCACTTCTCATTTGATCCTAATTTATTTTTTACATGCCTTTGGCCTTTCAATTCAACCTGTACACTGCAGTCAAAATGATCTAAATTCAAATTTGCATGTAATTACCATCTTTATAACCCTCTGATACACTCTGTCCCTGAGGATAGAATCCAGACTCTGTAACACAACTTAAAGAGCCCTTTAGGATTTAGCTGGTGATTACCTCTTTTAAACTCAAAACTCACTACATAATACCCCCTTCATCTAGCTGTCATGAACTGTTTTCTATTCCCAGACTTGCTTGTGTGACATGTTCTTTCTTATTCCCACACTACTGTTCTCTCTGCCTAAACACTCTCTTTCTCCCTTTACAATGCTAATTAATTTCAAATTGCATCAATCACTCTAAACATTAATTCATTTTAAGAAGATTTTTTCTGACACCCAAGTTGAGACTACGTTCCTCATGTTGTTCTTGCATCCATTCCCAAACTCATCATACCTTGGCACTTATCATGCTGTATTATTATAATTACTATTATCATCATCATCATCATCATCATCATCATTTTATTTATTTTTGCTTTCTGCATGAGTGTTTCTTAATTCTATGTATACTTCCTCAAGAAAATGACCTTATCTTCCATATTCATTAATTACTTCATACAATAACAACTGATACAAAAGCAGATATTCAACGAATATAACAAAAATGGCTGAACAAAGGAAAATAAGAATGAACAAGTAGAAATATTTGAGAAGGTAAAAGATAATTGAGTTTAGTTTTGGACATATGGCTATGACTTGAGGCATCATCAGAATTTTCAAGGCAGGAGCAGACAATCATGGGAATGGTTGAACCAGAGCTTATGGGAAATGCAAAAGCTGGGATGTGGATCTGACAGTCGTCCACAGAGTAGAGATAACTGAAGTCACAAGACTGGATGAAATTGGATATAAGAAATATAGATTTAAGAAAAAGAGAACTAAGGGTGAAATATTAGTTAAAACCTACCTATGTCCATTTTATTGGGGAGGGAGGGTTTACCAGGGATTGAACTCAGGGACACTCGACCACTGAGTCACATCTCCAGTCCTATTTTGTATTTTACTTAGAGACAAAGTCTCACTAAGTTGCTTAGCACCTTGCCATTGCTGAGGCTGGCTTTGAACTCAAGATTCTCCTTCCTCAGCCTCACGAGCTGCTGGGATAACAGGCGTGTGCCATCACACATGGCCATATGTTCATTTTTTAAGTAAAAATATAGTGAGCCAGAAATCAGGTGAGTAAAAACTCTATGAAGGGCTTCATACCAATAAAAAGTGATAAAAGTTTATGACTATGAATAAGAAGTTGTTTATGGTGACTTCCAGAAAAATAAAAAACTTGATCTTTGGTATATCTGGTCACTTTGACAACCCAATGCTCTTAATTACCTAAGAATTATGATGATGCTGTCCAAAATAAGATAAAAACCTGCAAAGGTTTGGGAAAATGGCTACTCAGTCTTCTTTGACTATGAAGGAATTTACCTGGAATAAAATAGGAAAGGTATATTGCTTCTTCCTAAGAGTAGTGTGGCGTTATAGAAATAAATAGGAAATTCTGGCACTTTATAATTTCCAGTAGAGAAAGATAAAGGCAATTAAAAGATAAAGGCAATCATATTCCCAGAACAGAACAAATGTGAGGTACTTCTCTAAATCCCTTTATTTCCTCTGAAAAGCATCAGTCAGAGTTATCTGCACTAAGGGATATGTAAGAAAGAAAGATACTCAAAGAGGAAACCAGCAGATAGTGACTTTCTTGTTGATTTGGGCAGTTATATGTTTTGGGTAACAGATGCCCTCCAAATCTTCTGGGTTAATTCAGGAATGCTCAGATGTAAAGTAATTGGATTGTGGAAGCTGTAACTTCATCAGCACATCCTAATTTAAGTCCCTGAGTGGGAAATGTAGGCCAGTGGGGCATGGCTGGAGGAGGTGTATCACTGGGGCGTGCCTTGGAAGGGTACATTTTCCCTGTAGCCCCTTCCTCACCTGTCTACTTTGTTGCTGTCATGAAGGAAGCAGCTTCCCTCAACCATGCCCTTCTACCATGATGTTCTACCTTATGTTGGGCCCAGACTAATGAAATTAGCCTTCTATGGACTGAGACCTCTGAAACTGTAAGCTCCAAATAAATTTCCCTCCTCTAAGTTGTTCTTATAAGGTATTTTAGTCACAGCAACAAAATACTAAATCAGGCAGTAACTCTTAGAAACATAAGTAAGTATATGGTGCACCAAGCCTAAAAGCTGGGCAAAATGGAAAATGAGACACAGAGAAGTTCTCATTAAAATACTTATTTTAGTTGGGCACAGAGACACATAGTAGTAATCCCCGAGGCTCTGGAGCCTGAGGCAGAAGGATCTCGAGTTCAAAGCCAGCCTCAGCCAAAAGCAAGGCAACTCACTGAGATGCTGTCTCTAAATTAAACACAAAAAAAGGGCTGGGGATATGTCTCAGTGGTTGATTGTGCCTGAGTTCAATCCTTAGTAGCCCCCATCAAAATACTTATTTTTAAACTATGGAAAGAAACTCATGCATATATTAAATTATTTCATTAGCCATGCTCATGCCCTAACCTCCTTCCAGTTCTTTCTGTAATGACAGATTATTAAGCTTAAACCAATTGTCTTTTTAGTTTAAAATATTAGAGAAATACTTTGATAAATATACTGAGGTGTCAATAAAGACATTTGTCTATTCCCATGTGATATCTAGGCACATACATCCATAAATGACCTCTTTGCATTCAAGAAGGAGAAATCAACATGAGAAAAAGAAACAGAAATATACTTTTTAATAAAAGTACTAGAGCACAACTGCTTAAATGTATTCTTGAAGAAAAATTTTTTAAAAATTTCTTGAGAAACCAATGAAAGTATAAAAAAATCTATCTTATGTTGTAAAAAAAATTCATAAGGACTCTTGAAAAAAGAGATACAATATGAAATGACAATTAAAATGATAAATTCTTACTCTATAAAACTCTCTTAATATCTCTTAGTCTTGGGAGATTTGGACTGAATATATTTAATTGAGGCCTTGTTCATTGCTATATAAGTGACAAGAGAGGAAAGTTCTCCAGGGGATTCCTATGGTTACTTTCCTCTGAGCTGGTGAGCAGCTAATAATAAGGAGTTTCACTCACTGAACTAAGGAATGTGTAAACCTTGAATAAAACAAGAAACCCAAATTGCTAAGACCTGAACCCATCAATGGGGACCTACAGGTGAAAAAGTTTATGATTAAAGGGAAAAGGCAGCTAGGCACCAAAGAGAAAATAATAATAATAATTATTATTATTATTATTATTATTATTATTATTATAGTTTTCACTTCTCCAAATTTCTTAGATGTGTGAAAAATTTACCATAAACAGAAGATAAAGACAAGTTACACATCCCTGCAATAAATAGTGGATATAGTACCAGATGAAGTCATTTTAATAATAAAAATCCCTTTGCTCTGGTGGTCTTAGATATTAAGTCTCACTCTCCTCAGGAAATTAGACAATTAAATAGGTAATCAAGCCTTAAACTCTGCCATATATTCAACTATATTCTAAGTGAACGATTAAATGGGTTCTAGCCAATGGAAGTATTAAAGATAATTTAACCAGTATATTTTAGGACAAAGTCATTTTTCTGCAAATTAGAAATGCTCTCCTCTCTGGACTGATATGGTATTAAAGGAAATTCATTCCTCTGGACTAATTCAGGCTTTCATCTGACCTCTCTCTCCTTGTACCTTGTCCCCCAATTCTGTGTTGAAGTCTCCCATTGACTGAACTCAATCAGAAAACAAAAGCAAATTTCCTGAATCTGCTTGATTCAGCCCCCAGAGGACCTCTTCCTATGGCAAGAGAAGAGTGGGAAGAGGTGGAAAGTACATCTAAAGAAAGCAGTCTAGTGACCAGTAACATGATTAATACACACAATTAACATTTTTTTAAAAACAAGCCTAAAAAAGCAGAATAAACATCTGAATATGCAGGAACATAAAAAAAACTATAGTATGCCATTTATAGCACCACAATTCACAATAGCTAGACTGTGTCCTTCAATGGATAAATGTATAAAAAATTGTGGCATTTATACACAATGAAATATTACTCAGCACTAAAAAATAACAAGATCATGGCATTTGCAGGGAAATGGGTGACATTAGAGCAGATTATGCTAAGTGAAGTTAGCCAATCCCAAAAAAACAAATGCCGAATGTCTTCTCTGATATAAGGGAGGTGACTCAAAATAGGGTAGGGAGGAAGAGCATGAGAGATAAATTACTTCTAGATAGAGAAGAGAGGTGGGAGGGAAAGTGAGGGAGAAGGGGAATTACACAGAAAATGGAAGGAGACCCTCATCATTATACAGATTACATGTATGACAATGTGAGGGAAAAAAAAAAGAAGTGTGTCACATTAGATGTGTGTCACATTAGATTGGGTAGAGAGAAGTAAGAGGAGGGGAGGGGTGGGGGGATAGGAAGGACAGCAGAATAAAATAGACACTAGTATTGCTGTATGTGTATATGTGACTGTACGACCAATGTGATTCAACAACTTGTACACTCAGAAAAAGGAATAATTATACCCCATTTGATTCAAATGTATGATATGTCAAGATCATTGTATTGTCATGTGTAACTAATTAAAACAAATTTAAAAAAAAGAAAACTATATTCTATTGAGGCTATTTTAAAAAGAAAACAAAAATGGAGGTTCGTCTTATTTTGAAATTTGAAAACTTAGTGTTGAAATACATCAATTTGTCCAGTTGAATCCAAATGTTCATTATTTTTGCAATTAAAATCTCGAGGGCTCCATTTCACAACTGAATGATATAACACACACATACAGGTTAGAAAATTAACTTGTAAGAAAATAACTAGAATTATTCTCAAAGAAGAAGAATTAATATAATCATAAAAGTACAGTATTCAAAATAGTGTGGTTTTTTTTTTGCGGGGCGGGGGGGGGATATCAGCCAGTTAGATCAATGGAACTGAACAGAGAATACATAAATTGACTTCTATCTTCTTATGGAAAATGTAACATTTCTAATCGTTTGGGAAAATATAGATTACAGATAAATGATGCTATGTAAATTGAGTAATCAATTTGGGAAAAAGAAAATGCAGTTAATATCTGATCTCAAGTAAGAACATTGCAATTAGATTAATATTTCAGTGTATTTTAAATGTAAACCAAAAACTTCATAAATATAAAATTACAATTGGATAAATGTAATTATCCAATTTCCTTGAGTGTGAAGTTTGTAAAATATTTTTAATAGACCAAAAAAAAAGGCAAATTAAACTAAAAAGACAGTGGAATGAATCTGACATAATTTTCCTATGTACATATATGAATATATAGTGAATCTCACTATCATTTACATCCACAAGAAATTAATTACAAAAAAAAAAATAACTATGCCATAGGTAGAAAGGCAGTAGAATAGAGGGAAGAGAGCAGTGGGTAGAAGGCTGGGAGGGGAGGTTCTGGGGACTGAATTCGGACAAGGTACATTTCATGCTTTTATAATTATATCAAAATGAATTATATTGTCATGTATAACTAAAAAGAACCAATAAATTTTGTTTTGTAAAATTAGCAATGATTTTTTTAACAATTAGTTCTGAAATTGGAAAAGTTGTAATTAAAAATTTTAAATGTAAAAAGTTAAAGAATAAAAATATTTTCTATTCATCTCAATTAAAAATACTTTAACAGTGGAAAAAAGGGATAAACTAGAGTATTTTTTAAATGGATGAAAGACACTCATAAAGAATAGCCAGACATAAAATCCAAAGGGCCAATATGCAACAAAAATGCTAAATTCAGGATCAGTTTCATGAATGAGCAACCTATGGAGACACACAGGGCCCCAAGTAGATAAAGGCCCCATGTTTTATTAATCCTCTGATGTCACATTCTTGAAATTTAAATAATTTTTGAACAAATGTACCTGACTGTACAAGTTAAAATTTCATTTTAAAAACCCTGAAGATATAACATCAAGAGTATAGATCAAGGAACACTCTCATACACTTTTAGTTCAAGTAATTGCAAACACCATATATCAAAATTTAGAACAAATATTTTTGCCCCACACAGTTTCTGTTCAGGAATATATATGTGGGAACTAATTAAACCCATATACAAAATGGTCATAATTACAAAAATAATTAACTAATATAAGTGTCCATAAATATTATTTATGATTGAAGGACACATTTATGTAATTTTATATTTCAGTGTGAAGGCCTCAATAAATTGTATACATTTACAAAAAAAAATGGAATGTAAAGATGAATAGCTTATGGAGAAATATCCATGATTCATGGTTAAGAAAGAATCAGGTTGCCTAACAGCAAAGAAGAATGAAATGCTGTAAGTAGCCCTAGAAGAATTTTATACATACACATACAAATGTTTGAAAAAGAAAAGTGTAAAGATAGTTTTCTTTGGAATTACAGCAAATTTTCATTTTGTTGTTATATTTTTAAATACTTCTTTGACAATGAGCTTTTATTTCTGTTAAAATCAGCAAATTTGAATATCAATAAATAAAAATTGTGAGATTTTACAATTACAATATTTAAATAAATAATTGAAAAAAATAATTTAAGTTTGGTAAAGTGTAAGGTAAACTAAACATTGTAAAAATTTTGAAATAAGCAATATAAAAAGTTTTAAGTTATTTCAAGCTTGCAAGTAATGTACCTAAAAGCTGGGAAGTGGAAGTAAAAGCATACTATACTAATTTTCTCAAGAAAGGAACAAATAAATGTATACTGATTCAGCTCTCATGTACATGATTAGAGAAATAGGGTTTCATTTGGTTTTGCAAATCATAAAGGAGGTAGTTTATGAAGATTTTGAGAAATATGAAATATTATATTAGTACCTGATTTGATATAAAAACATAAGGTAATATATCTGAAACTAAAGTGAAGAACAGAACTTAATGAGAAACAAAATAATTTATTTGGATTCAAACTTAATTGAAGAGAGAGAAAATCATACCATACTTTGTAAACTGTAGAAAGTTTTGGTATTTCATCTGAAAGGAAAACACAGAGAATGTAGCTGAATCCAGATGATGTGTTACAGTTGTTGAGCTGATTCTCTGTTGATTAAAATAAATACATAATCTCCAATAAATTGCTTCCTGATATTCCTTTAAGTTGTTTTACTTGAAAGAGATTTAAAATGGAGGAAAATAGCAGGCATCTAAAATAAATGCAAGACCACCTGCAGTGTGATTCTCTGAAGTCTGATGATTAGAGATATTTTAGTCAAAAGAGTCTGAGATGAAATATCACATTTCTATCATCATTTTTATCGAAAAGGGGTCTCTTCAAGGCAATCCAGGACAATATGAAAGTCAAATTTTATCTGTGTGTTTGAGCTGTTAAAACTTACTTTTTAAAAACTGAATTAGATATTTTGGGAAAATACCAAGGCGTGGGATACTGGGTTATAAGGTGGTTCAATCCCTAATTTTTTGAGGAATCTCCTCACTGCTTTCCAGACTGGTTGTACTAGTCTGCTGTCCCACCAACAATGTACAAGTGTACCTTTCTTCTCACTACCTCACCAGCATTTATTGTTCATTTTCTTGATCATTGCCATTCAGACTGGAAGGAGATGAAATCTTGGTGTAGCCCTCCCTGACCAAGGTATTTATTTTTATTTCATCATTCTTGGCAAATGAGACAATTCCAGAAAATTTATGAAAAACACTAGGCAAAAGGCAATACATAGATTTTAAAAAATGTTTTAATTTTTGCACTATAGCTGTCTTATTAAGGAAGTCGGGGCCTAATCTGACATGATAGAGATTTTGGCCTACTTTTTCTTGCATTAGGCTCAAGGTCTCTGATTTGATTCATAGGTCCTTGATCCACTTTGAGTTGAGTTTTGTGCATGGTGAGAGATAAAGGTTTAACTTCATTTTGTTACATGTGGATTTCCAGATTTCCCAGCAGCATTTGTTGAAGAGGCTATCTTTTTCTCCAATGTGTTTTTGGTGCCTTTTCCTAATATGACATAACTGTAATTATGTGGGTGTGGCTCTGTAAAAAAATATGGAATGCTTCACGAATTTGCATGTCATCCTTGCGCAGGGGCCATGCTAATATTCCCTGTATGGTTGCAACTTTAGTATATGTGCTGCCAAAGTGAGCACCTTAGTGTAGTTTTCATTTGAATTTCTCTGGTTGCTACAGATGTTGACCATTTTTTCATATATTTATTGGCCATTTGTGTTTCCTCTTTTGAGAAGTTTCTGTTTAGTTGTTTTGCCCATTTATTGATTTGATTACTTTTTTTGGTGTTAAAATTTTGGGGGTGCTTTATTTATTTTAGATATTAATATCCTATTTGGGTAGTAGCTGGGAAAGATTACTTTCCCATTTCATAGGCTCTCTCTTCATGCTTTTAATCATTTCCTTTGCTGTGCAGAAGCTTTTTAATTTGATGGTATCCCATTTATTGATTCCTGATTTAATTTCTTATACTTTGAAGTTCTTGCTAAGGAATGATGCCAGTACCTATATGATGGAAGTTGATTGTATGTTTCCTTCTAGCAGTTGTAAAGTTTCTAGTCTAATTCCTATGTCTTTGATTCGTTTTGAATTTTGTGCAGTGTGAGAGATAGGGTCTAGTTTTATTTTTCTCTCTACAGGTATCCAGTTTCCCCAATATCATTGATATATTTAAGTCAACTGTATTTTTTCTTTCTTTTTTAGCCAAAAAAATAGTCTTTTCTTCAAAATATATTCTTGTTGTCTTCGTCAAATATCCAGATGACTGTAGGTACGTGTAACTTTCTTCATGACTTATATTCTGTTCCACTGGTCTTCGTGCCTATTTTGATGCAAACACCACACTGTTTTTGTTACTACAGCTCTGTAGCATAATTTCAGATCAGGTATTGTGATGCCTCCTGCTTCATATTCTTGCTTAGTATTGTTTTAGCTATTCAGGGTATCTTGCTTTTCCAAATGAATTAAATGAGTCTTTTTTTTTTTTTCTAATTGTGTGATGAATGTCATTGTAATTTTGATGGGATTGCATTGAATCTGTATATTGCTTTTGGTAGTATGGCCATTTTGACAGTATTAATTCCACCTATTCAAGAACATAGATGTCTTTCCATTTTCTAAGGTCTTCTTCAATTTCTTTCTATAATTTCCATTGTGGAGCACAGTTTTAATCAGCTTTTTTTTTACTGCTGTGACTAAAAGACCTGACAAGAACTGCAGAGGAGGAAAGGTTTATTTAAGGGCTCACAGTTTCAGAGGTCTCAGTCCATGTACAGCCAGCTCCGTTTCCCCAGGGCTTCAGGTAAGAATAAACATCATGGCAGCAGAGTGTGGAAGTGCAGCAGAGGTAAGTGGCTCACATGATGATCAGAAAACAGAGAGATTTCCACTTGCCAGATACAAATATATATCCCAAAGCCACAACCCCAAAGCCCCACCTGCTCTAGCCACTCCCCACCTGCCTTCAGTTACCACTCAATTAATTCCATCAGGTGATTAATTCACTGATTGGGCTAAGACTCTTATAACCCCAATTATTTTTTTCTAGGACCTTTTTGCATTGTCTCACATGTAAGTTTTTGGGGAGCACCCCATATTCAAACCATAACAAGCTCCTTTATCTCTTTGGAGTTTTGTGTATGTCAGGTACAGCACATGCTTAGCACCTATGAGGCATGGGTTTGATCTCCAGCACCACACAAAAGACATATGTATACATATTAAGTATAAAATAAGTATAAAATAAAGGCAATGACAGTGACTGGATCCTCTTAGCTGTCCCATGGAAAAGGGAGGGGCTGAAGTAGGAGTAAACATAGGGTGAATAATGAATGCTATTTTATTCTAGGTAAAAGAAAATGATGATTGATATGGGGTTTTCTAGTGAAATTCATGATAATAATTCAGTTTAAATTTTTTAATGTGAAACCACCAAAGTTATTGATAACTTGGCTGTAGGAGTAGCTAGATATCACAAACCATAACCCTTCCTGCCTTCAGTTATGACTCAATTAATTTCAGCATAGGAAGGGAGTCAAGACAGATGTCAGTGTTAGAAGCTATAGTGACAAAGGCAGCCTGCTGAGAGGGACATATTTAGCAGCTCTAGCAAGGAGGTAGAGGGGCAGATAGTTAGCCTTTGAATGTCCTCCTTAGAGCTGGGACCAGGCTTGAATTTCAAGGCAGGATTAGGATTTTTTTCCTTTGTCACAAGAGATGAGTAAACCCAAGGGATATGAAGGACTGGGTAGGTAACTAAGAAAGGGTTTTAAATCCCCTAGGGAAAAGGTAGGAGCTTAATTTTCAGAACTCTCTTAGGAGAATAAAACCAAGGGATTTTTTTTTTTTTTCTTTTCTAATGCACTGCAAGATCACTGGCATAGGTGACAAAGCTTAGTGTTAGAAGATTTGCCTAGGGATGATTAGGTCAGGCTTGTCCTAGAACTTGCAGGGCTGTAAATGGGAAGCTAGAAAAAATCGTCTGTGGGAGAAGAGGAAACACAGGTTAGATTTATACCTACATGTAAAAAGTTCATGGTGCTTTAAACCAGGAGGCAGTGATAGTGCCATGTACAGTATGAAATTAATATGACACTATAGAAACATAAAATGTGCTGAAGGAAATGTGCCACATATGTCAATGGAAGAGAGCAAGTATCAAAATCATCATTATTAGTATGGCTTGACTAAGTCTTTACCAACTTCAAGCTATGACACCTATACAAATATTAAAACATGGGTATTCATAACCCCAAATGAAGACAACAAGAACTATCCGTAATAATTACAAGTCCTTGAGCCAAAAGAAGAGCTCTAATTAGTGGGTGTTGTTTTCATGTACTTTGTCTCCTGAGGGTAACAAAGATGTAAACCTAAAGGTCATTAATCTTCATTGTTTTGCCATAGATAGCCTTTGTCCTCAAAGCCAATGTCTATACTAACCATAAAACTAATTTTTTTCCTCTCTGTGAAAGAAGAAGCTACTTTTTCAAACATCCAGGACCATTCCATCATTCAATTTCTTCTACTTGTAGAGCTTTCTCTTGATTTATGTAATACAATTATCTTAATTTCATTCCTGCCAGTGGCAGACATGAAAGAGCTCTGTTGTGTGGACACAGCAGTTGGGAAGGATTGTGATCATGAGAGTCAAGAGGCACTGTATTCTAAGTGCTGTCACTTGTCTTACATTGTGTTCATCAGGGGAAGATGAAAAGTCTATTGCCAATCATCAAGATGTAAGTTAGCATTCTCAAGACAATAAGATGGCAAAAATTGAGGAATATCTTCTGTGCCTAAAGAAATTTGGCTACAGGCTTTGCACCCTCATAAATCCTCTGGCTCAAAATCCATCTAAGGGAAGTTGTGTTAGAGTTAGATGGCCCATGAATTCATCGTATGCTTCTGAAGAAATAAATATCTTATTTTGACAATATTTTTTTTCTTATCAGAATAGGAAGTTATGTTGGTGTATTAACAAATGTTACATAAAAGAAATATAAACACATTTAAACTACAAAGATACACTTTTAGAAAAGAGTTATCAGAAATTCAAAGCATATTTTTAAAGCATCGTTTTGTGTCCTTAGCCTAATTTAAGCAAATACAAACTCTAGTGGGAAAGATAAAAATATGATGTGAAATGTCAATAGATTGTCAAGGGAAAGATACTGAGAGGAAGCTAGAAATTAAAGTAAGAAATACAAAAGGAAAGACTCTCCATAGAGAAAAGCTACTCAAGACATGAATAAATCAAGCCAAGATATTAATTTAAATTGACTAAAGAATGCCTGTGTACAGCATTAAAACCAGGTGGAATTAAATTTTGAAAAAGATTACAAAAAGAAAATCCAAAATTAATTATTGAAATAGAATATAAAACATGTAATAAGTAATCTTATTTTATACGTATTATAAATTTCAGATGATAACAAATTCTTATCACCCAACCAAGAAATAAAGAAGAGATGAAGGATGCAAAGTGATGCTAATATACAAAATTATATTGGATGATATCAAAGAAATTGTAAATTTGATCATTAAAATTCATTTTATTACCATGTATATCTATAAAATTTGAATATCAAAATAATGATTTCCCAAGTACTAGCAAAGAAGGTGTTGAAACTAAACCCCATGGAGAGCTACATAAAAAGAGAGAATATAGAGAAGCATAAAAACATCATTTGAAATTTAATGGCAAGTTAAGAGGCTACTCAGGCTTAACAGGCTTAAAAGTTTTGAACTTGGAAGGGTTAAACTCTCCTATTAAAATCCAAATGAATGGAATTTTCAAGAGACATGCCTAGGAAAATATGGCCTAGAAATGTAGACGAAGAAGGAGAAGAAGAAGGTGGAGAAGGAGAAGAAGAAGAAAAAAAGAAAATAGAGATTGACAAAGACATATCATGTAAAGGCAAAAAAGAAAAAAAAAGAAATAGCACATATTAAAGTCAGCTATAACTGTTTGCTTTTTATTTTTTTTGCAAATAAATCATCATAAAATAAGAAAAATGCCTGCTCTTATAGAAAAATGATGCCTACAATGAAAATATTAGAGCAAAAATCTTTTTTTAAAGTAATTTTTAAGAGATAGAGACAGAGAGAGAGAGAGCAAAAATCTTTATATTGTGGATAACACAGCTACAAAATATTAAAAATGAAGACTATGCTACAAAATTTTAAAAAAATAGAAAATTAAAAAAAAAAATCTCTGAAGAGATATCTTCAAAATTTTGAAGAACCATGTAGGAGCAAAGTAAAAACAAAAGGCTATATAATGATCTAATTTATAAGTTGTTTAATAAAAGGATTTAGTGTATTCCAAATAAGTTGCATATATACCATATTTGAAATGACAATGGATATCTGACAAAAATGGCCATTTACATGCCACATAAGAGTTGAGTATATTATAAAAATGCTGAAATTGTTCATTCCTGTTGCTAGTTTACAATACAAAATAGCCATTAATAACACAAGCTGAAAATTAATTATTTGGAAATAAATAATGCATGGCTCATTAGCATGGATGAAGGGGGATTACTGATTGTTTACAAAGCAATACAAATGAGAGTACTTTATTAAATATTTGATAGGAGCATTATATTCATAAAGCTTATGGCTTAAAATGGGGAAGGTGGGAAGTTTTAGCAACAGGTGGATAGTGAATAACACTAAGATAATTCACCTAGGTTTATGAACAAATGTCATGTATGACTATAGTTTTTCTTATGAAGAATAAATAGATTTTTAAAAAATAATAATATGCATCTATATAGTAAAAAATATAGCACTTAAAATACAGTCAAGGCTATATGTATGGCAGTTGTTTTTTAAATACAAAGAACAAGAAAGAACAGAAAAAACAAATATAAACAAAGGGTAAACAAAAATAAACTGATCATTCAAATTATCTACTTGCTTAAAAAATGTAGATTTAATTATTATTCCAGTATTTTGAGACCCACAGATAGAAGTCAGTTGCCATCGTAAAAGCAGTTTGTTGAGCTGAGGATGTGGCTCTGTGGTAGAATGTTTGCCTAGCCTGTGCAAGGACATAGGTTAGATCTCCAGCACAATAATGACAACAACAAAAACAGCAATTAACGAACTCATAGTTCCCAAGAATGATGCCCATGCCATGCCATTCACATGGGACCACATTGAGAAGCATCAGAGTTAGTCGAGACGTGTGAACAGGTTGGGGGAAATATAGGCAAGAATTTTTACTGTGGTTTTTCCATCATAAAATAAGCCAGTTTAAGTTTAGCTAGTTTTAATAACTTCAACAAGCAAGCTCAGGGTTTCAGGGACTGTCATCAGATATCTAGTACCTAATTTTGAGGAGATTATGGTAGAGGGAAAGAGATCCTGAGTACATGCCTAATGAAAGTGGTGGTTGGGTGTGAGAATTCTTGATGATTTTCATGCTCTTGAGGTAGTCATTTTCTATCTCTAGGAGATGGCTAGCTTCCTGAGAATAGTCTCTTCAGATCAGCAAAGTCACAAAATGTCAAAGCCTTTGAACTACAAAGAAAAGTCATGATTAATAGAAGGATGATCCCAGCAGTGTTTGGAAGCTGGTTCCTCCTTTGTCAGGACCACATCTGCTATGCTTCTGTAAATCCTTCCACAACCATAGCAAATGGTGTGGCACACTGCTGCATTCTTAGGAATAAAAGACTCCAGCTGCTGAAAGTGTTGTCAGCGGATACCTCTAGCTAAAGAATTTCCTCATCTGCACCTCTCTCCCTCTCTAGGTGGACATCCAGTGATTCATCTTTGTAAAACAGTGTTTCTTTACAATGGCGCTACTGATAATTTGTTGTTTTGTTGTTGTTTTTGATGTTGTGAGAGGCTGTTAGTTTCACTGTAGGATGTTAAACACCATCTCTGCCCTCTACCCGCTAAATGTATTAGAATCTACCCTCAGTCATGGCATCAAAGTATCTCTAAAATTTGCCAGCATCCATTGAAGGAAAAACTTACCTCTGGCAGAGGACTGTTGACATAATTGCACTTGCATACATTAGTTGATAGGTGTATACTGACAACTTTCAAATACATATGTCCAGCCTGATATTTTGTTTAAGCATCAAATCTGTATAATGAACTGCCCATTGACCATGACTTTTTTTTTTAATCAAGAGACATGATTTATTCGTGCTTTTGCACACGAGCTCTACAAGCAGCTGCTTATGTAAAGAACTTAATTCACCAATTAGCTTTGTGACATTGGGGTACCACTGAGTTCCTTGTTGCCTCAGCCTTATATCTTTAAAATTTACACAACAATAGGAATAATAGTTTTCACTTCATAAGTTTGTTGAGAGAATCAAATGTGTTAGTGCATGTGAAGTTTAGAACAGTTCCTTGTAAAGTTTAAGTCCTCAATAAATGTTAGCTATTACTATCAGTCACTCAGATGCCATGCAAGTACCAAATTAGATTACCCATCTCCCAATCTGGTGGTTTATCCGTATTGTGTATTTCAGTAAATAACATCACCAACCACCCATTTATATTGAAGGCTTAATCAATGATGTCATAACTAGTTTTTTTTTAACTACTTCAGCAAGTACTTCAAATTAATTACCGTAAATCTGTATTCTTAGAGTTGGTTGAATTTATCCATTTTCTTCATGTCAGTTGCCCGCATTATGGTTTAATCCTACATATCCTAATGCCAGACTCTGGTAAAGAAATTAGAACATGGACTACAGAGTCACAGAAAACTGAATTTAATGCCCAATTCTACCAATCGAATGATAATGGCTAATTTAAATTTTCTTTCTTTACTCATAATTTTTGTATGAAAAACAAAAATGATCATGCTTACCTTAAAGAATTGCAAATATTATCAGAGAGGTATCCTTTGCTTAACCACAATTTAAAAGAACTCAAATGACAATTAAAAGAGACTGAATTAAATTGTGATATTTTTATATAATAGAGTAGTACATAATATTGAAAATGAGCAAACCACCACTGCACACTAAAGCATGACTGAATCTTAGAAAAATCACGAAGATATAAATCTAATATACCTATTGAATTTATATAAAATTTACAATAAGAAATACTTAACTATTGTACAGAAATGTGTAACACAATCCATTAAAGGGCAAGTAAACTAAACAGACATTTTTCAAAAGAAATCATGTAAATGTTCAACAGATATATGAAAAAAAATGTTCAATATTGCTGTATCAGCAATCAAGGAAATGAAAATCAAAACTATGCAGAGATTTCTTCTCACCACAGTTAGAATGGCAATAATTGAGAATATAAATAATAATGAAAGTTGGTGAGGATATGGGGAGAAAGGAACACTTATACATTGTTGGTGGGATGGCAAATTAGTACAACCACTATGGAAATCAGTATGGAGATGCCTTAGAAGACTAAAAATGGAATTACCATATGACCCATCATTTTTACTCCTCTTATTTATCCAAAAGAACTAAGATCAACATACTATGATACAAAACACCAGTGTACTGTGGATTTTTATTTTATGAACATTTCTTATGACTATATTTCATAGTTTATAAAAGGTTAAATTAAAAGGATATGATAAATATTAAATATAAACACATAAATAAAACACAGTGACATTTCATCTTATGTACATATATATATGCATACATATACACATGTATGTAAATGGTTACTACCTGCTCTGCATGTCAGGATTGCTTTAAAAAGATTTTAGATTCTCATATAACAGTTTCCTAGGAAACAGTAGATTTAAGGTAAATGAGCCATATTTTATCTGCTTCATTTGTTCTGTGGAATACATCTATCTACCTTGGTTTGGCATGGTTGGGACATGGACATGTGTTAATTATGGAATAAAAAATTTTGATGGAAAATAAAAGCTCTAATTTTCTTGCCCAATTTCACCCACATACGTTACCACTTATCTCTGATAGCTGTAAACAAATATGTGAGTAAGGATGCAAAAGAAGCCTCTCTTTTATATAATTTTGTGTACTTGGGTGGCAGGCAAGATGACATGATGAGGAAATGAAGACGCTGTACCTGCCACATACTCTGACTTATTTCCATCTACAACACTAAGGAAACGCAGTTCGGTTGTCTATATGTATTCACTGGCAATTAGTTACAAGATATGCACTGTCTGCCTATGAGGCTATTCACATTTTTCAGGAATGTTTTGCCCTTTTAGAAAAAAAATGGGTCTCTGCTATGCTTTAGTTCTATTGTACTTACAGAGGAATGCTCTGGGTGTTTAGATCCAAAGTTGACCAGATGCTTCTAAAATGTTAAGGACCACCTGGATTATAGCAGCATATCACTGAGTTTTGTGGCCTTTATTATCATTCTTTATAGCATGTGTATCATGAATTTAAGAGGAGCTTCCATTATCTATAATGCAATTAGTGCTAATGAGCAGTATAATACCAACACTGTGTTCTCCCTTTAGGTTAAAATGGTTGTGTTTTACATTCCTACATAGGAACTAGTATTAATAAAAACCTGTTAGTTCATAGCTGGGGTATTATTAGACCCACAGGCCAGAAAGAATCCCAAATTTCTTGGGCACTTAAGTGACCATTCCAGTCAATGAAATTGTATGGCATATGGGTAAGGAACTTTTCTGTTGGGAAGGTTGGGGAAATTACTTTGTAATAAAAATAAACATTTGGTATGCAAAGTATTACTTTAATATCTTATATACTGTTATTTTGTATAATAACAAGTTGTTTGTGTGCTAAGCATTATGCTAATCTCTCATCTATTGCAATTTGTTGTAATAAAGTATTAATGGGTTCAAATAAAAGAAAATGGAATGTATGCTTAAATGACTCCTGGGATGAAAAGATATTTTGGGAAAGTGGTTAAAAATCCCAAATTGATGTTAACCCCATGGAAACTGATTATAGTTAGAGAATCTGGGCACATCTAAATGTATGTAAATTTGGCCTTAGAGAAACAAAACACACATCTAGATGGCTCTAACTTAAAAAAAAAAATAGATGTAATAGTGCATGAAAGGGAGGCATTCACAATCTACAAGAAAGTATCAAATGACTTGCAGAGTATGCTGGTTAAGATTAGTATAATTAGAGAAAAGGATATCTACTTTCTATTAAAATAATATAAATATGGTGGTCAAAAGTGCATAGTCCTGCTTTTTTTCAGTGTACAAAACATTAAAGTGTGCCTATCAGAAAAAAAATATTTCAGAATATTTTAGGGATATGCTTTACAAAAATATTAACTTGTTCTCATGGTGGGGAGTAAATTATGGGGAGAAATTTAACATTAGCTTGGTCTGATGTGAACTTCTCAGATCTCAGTCACCCACAGCTTTCTGTTCATGGATGAAATAAAACTAAGAATTGTGAGAAATGTTGCCTTTTTGTTGTTGTTGTGTGAAGTTAGCTTTTGGTTGGAGTACCAAAGGCTGAAAAGCAACTTTGGGCTGTTATGGATTTGAACAGTACAAGGGATTAATGGAAAATGTAGCCTCTAGTTTCTGTTTGTTGAGCTTCTGTTTGTCAACACACACACGTAGTCTCATCCATGGAAGCCAAACACCCATCTGGTGAGTCAGACTAAAGAACCTATGTGCATTAAAGTTTCTGCACAAGAGACGAAGATGAGTTATTATAGCTGCTGCATTTCCTGCCTGTTTTCTGTCATAACACTGAATAAATGTAGTAACATGTTACAACTGTTTGTGTCTTATTAGTCTACTTCCCATCTTTAACCTGGAACTATAGCTTTGATTCACTACTTTCCTCCCCAAAATGGAAAATACTTTTACACATTAGGAAATGTCTCTATTTAATTCTTTATATCCATAGAACAAATATTTTCTAAACACTAATTATGCCAAAATTTCTTTTTAAAACTGCTTGAGCTGCTATAAAAAATTTTCACTGATATATGAAACATATTTACTAACATAATCATTTCTAAGTGATAGTAATTATTAAAATAAAATAAAAGCCTCTTAACTCTGTCTATACTTGAAAATCTCCAAATATTCCTTCCCATGATAACTAAAATAGACATACCTAAAATCATGCCTAAAAATATTGAGAATCTTAATACAATTTCAATTTATTATAAGACTGTATTTATATCCTTTCATAGATGTCATTTATATTCTGTATACCTATGGATTAATCAATAGACAATGGTATTTTTTAACTATTTGCATTTCAGAAAAATAAAGATTTTCTCTTGGCCTTGATCACCCATGTCAACTTAAACCTTTCCTATCTCTACTCAACTTAGTCTAAAATCATGTACAGAGTTATAATTTTTCAAACTTTTTTATGACTTAAATGAATTTTTTCACAGCATCTTGTGCCTTTCTTTCATCTAACTTCAGTATCATCAAGCCATCTTCTAATTCTCCCATATTTGTTTTTAAGAATATTTATCCTAAAAACTTTTAGAATAATAAAGTCTCTAAATGGTAGGCATTAGAATTCCAATGACTAGGCTGATACCTGTATCCTTGAATTATTATTTAATTCAAAGTGTTTTATGATTTTATTAATTTACAAATATGAAAGAACTGAGAAATTGTGTTTATCTCATCCACAAAATTAAGGATTATGCCATAGACACCAAAAACACTGGTTGGTGAGACTGTCTTTTAAGTATTTTCTCCTTCTAGCTGTAATGGCCAGGCTTATATTTTTATTAATGTATGTCTTCATAATAAAAATAATGTTTCTCTTTGATGAAATTTATACTGTACCAACTTTACTAAATGAAAGAAAGCTTTGTAAATAGGTCCACATAACTTTGTTCTTAAATAATTAAGATAAACATAAAATTATATTTTTCTCCTATATAGACGAGATATAGCATTGCTGTTAATACTATGGATTTTGGAGTCATAACTCTTGTGTTTGCATTTCGGATCCACATTAATTTGTATGACCTAGCGCACTTAAGTTTGTTACTTGTTTTTTTCATGTATGAAACCAAGAACAATGATGAGGGAACTTTCATCACTGGGTAAGCGAATGGATTTGGTAAAATAAAGCATGCTTTGTTGAGAAAAGTGCCCTGCTCACAAAAGACACTTAAAAAATGCTAGTCATAATATATTTTGAGCTCTCTGAGTTTTCTGAGAGTGGAAAACAGTCTTGCAAACAAAAACCTCAGTAGCAAGGAAAGCTTCTGAGTGTGGGCAACTAAAAATTTTATTTAAATGGGAAAGCATTATAATATTTTTCAATCAGTAGAACATAGACTTTGTACAGTAAATTCAAGGTATTGTTTAATGCCCACCTAGTATTTCAAATGCATTTTTAGTGAAAGATTTTTAGTGAAAGATTGGAAAAGTCTGCTTCATGCCTGACTCTTGCTCTATGACTGATTTTACCCACAAGTTAAGAAGTGAATGAAATGTGACCAAGGAACAGCTAAATAACTGTGAATATAGTTTACTAATTTCAGAGTGTTTTGCAAATATTTATAGCATTTTACAGGATCAACCAAAAGGAAGATAAGAGTAACTTGCCTAAGTAATATGCTATTCTTTAGTATGAATTGCTATCACTGACTATAAATTCTTTTGTCTTACTTGTCTAATTACACCAGTCTCTAAGTCATCTCTGTTCCTTGAAAGTAGCCACTCCCTAATATATTGTTTAAGACTTCAGAATAATCTTCTCCAAACACAAGATTGACCATTTCATAATTTTCCTATATTTTAAAACTCATTATAACTATGGTTCTAAAATTTTCTTCAGTCTTGGAGCCATTTGTCCTCAGTTAATTTTTATAAATTACTCTAAGCCAAATAGTCAGCAGTTTATTAGTGAGGTTCCAACAATGTAATGGTGCTGATCATTATGGTGATCTAGAGACATTGCTGATCCTGAAACTTAAGGTGTCCCATGGCACTTCTATGAGTTTTCTGTGACATCTTGGGGTGTCACATCTTGTGTTCTGTGATATGTGGGCTATCTTTCCTTCCACCTCTGTCATTGCCTATCTAACTGAAATTTCTCCTCCCTTTGAAACCCCATCCCATTCACAGACCACATTTTTCCACATGCAAATCTCAGAAATGATGGAGAATTTTTTACAACTATGCTTTGTCAAGTTCTAATTTTTATGCCCTTACTTCTTTTTCTAGTCACTCTCCAACATAATAGGATCTATCCCATCACTTCTAATATCACCTCCTTGATTAATATATTCACAACCCTGTCTGTACCACATAAGAGTTGACTTATTCTTTATGTTTACACTATACCATTTATGGATTCCTATCACAGCAGCTACATTATTTTATTTGAACTATTCTTTTATGGATTTCACTCTCATAGACTGTAGCTCCCTTGATCAAAAGGTAAAATCATATCTTAACAAAATTGAAGAAGTATAAATTTCTAAAAAGTTCATACTCGCCATGGGCAAATCAGGACCTGCTAGAAAGGTTTAAATACAGGTATTTATGTCTATCATTCTAAATTTCATGGTTTTTGTTAAAATTTTTAAGGATTATTTATATTTAATATATTCAGCTTTTAATTAACCTCTGAAAAGGATTATAAACTTCACTTCCTTTCCAATAAGTATTCTTATTTAAAACAATTTTGAATGAAAATTTGTTTCATTTTAGATAACAAATTTATTTTTTATCAAGTTGAAATCTTACAATTTACAAACAGAATTTCATAATATTTGGGAAGCTTTTATTCAATACTCATTTGATTATTTGCATATTTTACATAACTATTGATTGCATTGGGCAGCATATATAAAAATGTATGTGACAAAATTAATTAGTATGCTTTAATTCATTAGTATGGATAAAGACTCTGACTTTCCAAACCCAATATCAAATCCTTTTTATAAAATTTGCCAGTGCATTGCACTATAAAAGGGAAAGTTCTGGCTGCGTCCCAGTAAAGCACTTGTCTCTTGTAGATATGACCAAGAAATGAGATCACATTACACTTACGGTATTATAGGTATTCTACTGAGATATAATAGCATCTTCTTTTTCCATAGAGATGCTGAGTTTTCTCAATGACTTTTTTCAATTTAAAAAGTCATTCAATTGCCATTATGCAGTTTCTTCTGGCCAAGACTCTCAAGAGAATCTTTGCTCTCAAAAGTTACTGACTCTTAAAACATCACCAAATATGAATTACCAACAATTCATCACATATTTAATAAAACAGTACTTTCATCTTGTGTGCTTTAAATTTTCTTTTCTTTTTTTTAGGAATGCTAAAAACACCCTTGAGAGGAAGAGATGTTTTCCATTATTACATCTATTTGAGAAATGGAGGAACTCTGAAGGGATATTCAATTAAAGTCACAGAAATCACTGGTGCACTAAAGGCATAGAATTCCCAAAATGACAACTTCTAGATCATTGCTTGAAACTTTCAGTCATATAGAAAAATTATATGTTTGATGGGAGGGGCAGGAATACAGATCTTTTTTTTCCTGTCAGAAAATTATTGTATTTTCTGATCTAAAAATAATTATAACAGCTTTGTGGCTATTAGGAAGAGAAAACTGGTATTTTACTACAACCACTTACTTTCTAGTTACTTTGTTAGTTTTTTTGCAATAATATCTTATATCTAACCAAAGATTATGTAAGGTACTATTGTTTATCTTTATTTTACAAGAAGGAGTACGTCATTTGCTAAAGGTCACACGGTTTTTAAACATATGTGGATCTCAAACAGAATTCTGAAGTCCATGCTTCCTCTAATCAAAAATTCTTTCTTTTTCATCTCACTATATATAAAAATTGAGAAGCATATAGAATCATATGAATCACCAGGTTTTTTTAAATGATATACCAAAACCTAGAGCTACAGTTATAGATTTTTTTAAAGTAAGTTTACCAAAAGTGCTTCATCTGGCTCACTGTACAGTTGACCAAAACAGTCTTAATGTTCCCTTTAGCTTGACAAATCTTTGGATAGCTTTCCTATTGAATACAGGCCCCTAACTCCTATTTTCTTATAGCATTGACTTTCGAAAACTTGCAGTAGTAAAATTTTTTTTCTCTTCTCTTTGAAATGTATGTAAATCTCTCTCAACTCTTCCTTCTTTCTCATTTCCCTGTTCCTTCCTTCGTTCTTTCATTCCTTCCTCCCTCTTTTTCCTTCCTTCTTTCCTTTTCTTTCTGCTGAAATTTTAAGACCTCTGACCCTTTCAGCGTAACAGCACCTTCCTTTTGGTTGTTTTTCTATATTATAGATTTCAGTGGATTGACAGCAGGTTGAAATTCATATGTAAATCTAACCATTGTGTGTCTATGACTATCCTTCTGTATTGATGCAGATCATCTGTGTTCTAATTGGAAAACTCAAAATAAAGTCAAAGCTAAAACTTCTAATATAGACCCCATTTTTTGTATTTTTGGTGAAGAAACTTTGATGTTCAAATTGATACAAAGAAGAAAGGGAAGATTTATTAGAAACTTCACATTTTGAAAAAAAATAATGTTTGAGAGATGTGCTTAATTTAATTAATATTAATTTTTATTGCAGGCATAGGTATTATATTTTAATAACATTATAAAATATAAATCAAATTCAGACTAAGCTTCCAATGAAATATCACTTTCTATAATGTTTTAATATCAGTACTGCCAAGTTGTTCCTTTTTAAGAAACTATCCGTATTCTATTCGATATCCCAAAATTACAATGTGGCAGAGTATGCTAATTCTTTAGCATTTATAGGTCTTCCCATTCATAATAATACTTTTCCTTATTTTTCATTATCCATTCCCCAACTTATTAGTATTTTATGCTCTGCTAAATGTCTTATCAAAGTTGAATCCAGAAACTGATCATAATCCTTTGAGAGGGAGGCAGTGCTCTCTGAAGTTTGCAGTCCAAAGACTTATGCCCTTCCAGTAAATTTCTTCCTGCCTGTCAGAATGTCTTTGAAAAGAATTTCAGTCTTTTCATTTTTCTCCTTGTCCTTTTCCACAATCTCCCATCTATCTTAAAATAAATGCTAAACAATTTCTCAAAGTCCTGCATGACCTGATTTCTACCTATCTCTCCCATCTTCCATTAGTGTGCTAGGGCTCTCATAATCAAGTACTACAGAAGGGTATACCCTAAACAACACAAATGGATCACAGTTCTGGAGGCTGGAAGTATGAGCTCAAGGTGCCGCCAGCCATCAGGACTGGCTTCTTCTGAAGCTTTTCCTTGATTTGTGAATGGCCATCATCTCCCTGTGTCTTCGCATGCTTTTTCTTCTGTGCCCATCTGCCCTACAATTTATGTTTTGATAAGAATGCCAGTCATATCGGATTAATGTTTACCTAACAACCTTACTTTAACTTAATTACCTTTTAATCACCACATTATCCCCAAACAGTCTATATGGTTCTGATAATTAGGATTTCAACATATGAATTTGGGAGGGATGTGGGCACAATGAAGACAATAACAGAACAGGCTTCCTAAATTGTCTCTGCCTCTGTCACTCTTCTCTGACTGGTTTATAGTTCTCGATCTTGAGAAAAGACATCTCATGGCTTCTGTTATACATCATTCTCTCTTGAATGCTGTACTTTGTTCCTTTACTAATTCATACTGTCCTTTTATTTAGAGTTGCCTTCCAAGACATCCTTTCTGATGTATCCTTTCTCAGGTGCACAAAAACTTTCATCACTCTTACTTCCACTTTTCTTCACAAGGCTCATCTCCCTGGCACACTTTGGTATAGTGTGCTAGATGTTTGTCTACTATGTTCTGCCATCTTAAAATGCAAGTTATTTTTCAAGGTCAGTCATATTTACTGCTAGTGTACTTTGTTTCTATTAGGTGTTTAATACATTTTTGATGAAAGAATGGATTTATTCTAGGCATGCATGAAATGATGGATATGGCTGAAAAACACCTACAAATGCACATACACAGGAAAGGATGAATTCTGAATGGACTGAATCTAGACTATTCAAGTCTTTTGGTGGCAAGATTATTTTAATCCGACAATCATATTGAAAATAGTGAAATAGACTTACAGTGACTTTTCATGATTTTGGAGACCCCAAGATTTCTTTAGTGAGAACTACCATTCCCAGGGGAACTGGATATTCTCCTGACTATATAATCACTTTGTTATGGGAAATATGTTCTGTCATTTTTAAGTTCCACATTGTATAATGATAATTATGATATATTTTTTATTTTCACAATGATTCAGAATATATCTCTTTAACAAAAAAGAATTGTATCCCCAAATATTCTGAAAATGTATTTTCACACAATGGCTATATCCTGTGATTGATCTGATGTTCAAAATTTATAAAGTGCAGCGAAATTTAAGAGCCAAGTTATTAATAATTTGATAAAGATTCAAAGATTGATTGATTTAATTACTGTGAAATACAGGATTTTATGTGTGTAGATATTCATAAAAGTTGGAATAAAGCATGGCAGATTTTAAAAAGTGAAGTCATCTCCTCACCAAAATACTTATCTCAGTTCAGCATATTTTCTGCCTGCTCTTCCTATTAAGTAGATTTGAAAATCAGAGTCTGAAAATACTATAAACTATGATTCACATATTTAAAACATAAAATGTGATTTCTTCACTTCAGAATGTGTATTTCCTGCATATAAAATGTTGTATTACTTCTAACAGAAGAACATAATTGCTGACTGAAAAGATTTCAAATACATAGGTTAAAAATTTCAAGATAAGTTTAGTAAAACAGAGGAAGGATAATAGCATAATAAGTCAGAGTGGGAGTGTTTTGATATGCTTTGGATTGGATAGGAAGGATATATATGAAATGAAATACCTCAACATATGAAACAGTTTGGGGTGCTTTAAATAAGTTACATCAGAGAAAAAAAATATATGAAGAATGTAATTATAACACTTTAAAAATGTTTCCATTAAAAGTCATTTTATAGTATATCTTACTATTATAAAGTTTCTTTAGTATGATAGAAGACAATTTTTTTATGTGAATATAGCCAACTTGTAAATGTTCCTTGGTTTCAAATAAAAAGAAGAGCAACAAACTTGGGAGAAATGTTTTTTATTTAGAATGAACATCTTGTAAGTGACTGATTTGAGTTAGCTTCTCTGTAAGTGAACTAAGGAATAAAATGAGAGCATTTAATACTGCAGTGCCATTTTATCCCAAGGTTGAGATTTTTCAGCAAAACTCCAGGATTGATTCCCTCAAAATTCAGTCCTCTTATTTTGCTATTAAATTTTTTTTATTGAGGTATAATCCACATACCATGCAATTCAAACTATAGAATTCAAAATTTTTAGTATATTCACAGATATGCACAATCATCACCACAGCCAATTTTAGAACATTTTCATCACCTCAAAAAGAAGCCTCTTTGATTGTGTTTTAATGAAACCACAGGCTTCTCCTGCAACTGTCCTAAAGGGCAGATGAAGAGGAAAACTTTCTGGTTTGTATGTCCTATACTCCAGTCACTCATCTCCTCTCCAATCTGAGACAAAGTAGATTTATAATTTTTGAAACAAAAATGATAATAATGATAACTCTGTATCATGACTGCCATATCAAAGTGTGACTGACAATGAGTCTGGATTCATGATCAATTTGAGTATAAGTCTATTCACAGGCACTTCTGGAACACACAGTTCTCTGCATCTACTTAAATGTGAAATGTCTTATATCTTGAAGCATAAAGGGGATTAAATTGTGCTCAGTGTTGTTATGTTTGTTTACTTACTGTTTGAGACAGGCTGTCCACTCTTTTGTCCAGGTAGGTCTCTAACTCTGTTCTGAAGTAACACTCCCATCTCAGTCTCCCCAGTAGCTGGGACCATAGGCATGGACTTTGTATTGAATTTTATACATATTAGTGCTAAAGAAATACTAAGCTATTTTCATTTTAATTTACTAATGTTCTTAGTGAAATTTAAATATGTTCTACCTCAGAGATGGAATCAAAATAGTTGTCATATAAGGATCAGGAAAATACATCTCCCTTTGCCCAGTTGATGTACATGTAAATATACATTTTTCCTCTCTCTCTCTCTCTCTCTCTCTCTCTCTCTCTCTCTCTCTCTCACACACACACACACACACATACACACACACACATACAGGGAGAGAATGAGAAAATGGTGGAAGTTATCACTGTTTCCTTTTGTATTGTTCTCAGCCATTTCCAGGAGTAAGGTTATATTCAAGGATTACTTGAAGCTAATTATCATACTTTTGTATTAAGTTTCTTATGAAGGCTCACTTTTATTTATAATTTTCTTTGTAATAAATTTTTTAGAATATAACACACTATGGAAAATTTAAAAATCAGATAAAAAATTATTTGGCTATTAAAAAATTTTTGCTCTACCTTCAATATAACTTCACAACTTCCATATTTTCCTTTTTTCCAGCATAAAAGAAATTATAGTAATTTTCATCATCTTATAATGCCACAAGGGTCAAATTTTCAGTAAATATTTATATTGGGATTTTATAAATAAATGACTGTATAGTATCTTGAGAAAGTTTAAAGATTCTTATTTAAAAGACTCTCTGAAATATACTTTGTTGTAAAACACTTTATTCAAATAATGTACCACCATGCTTTAAATTCTTGGTAAAATCATAGGAGAAAAAGAGTACTTAAATTTATTTGAATTTGTTTTATAAATGTTTTGGAAAAAACTATGTAACTTGTTAGAATCTGTAAACAAGTCAGGATGGTGCCTGGCATTTTGCCAGAGAAATGTTAGAGTCTGTAAACAAGTCTGGATGGCGCCTGGCAAAATGCCAGAGGGAGTGGTTTGTGAAGTAACAAAAGTGAACCATTAAGTGTGAAGATTCCTTATTGGTTTACTGCTGTATCTAGTTTATGCTAATTAAGATAAGCTGTGTGGAATGTATAAATACCACTCCTGTCCTACAATAAATGGCTCCTACTCCTGCTGTATCAATCTACACAAGTTGTTCATCACCCCCAGGTTATTTTGTGCCAGCCGGCCTCCTGCAGTAACTCATATCTTTACATTTATATTTCCATATATTTTTATTCAATTTACAAACCTTGTAATATCAGTTTACATTTTAGTCATTTTTTTGGGAGGGAGCTGGAGTTTCATTCATGCTAGGCAAACACTCTACGACTGACTGAGCAATAGTGCAAACCACAATTTTAGTTCCTGTGACTCAGCAACTATTAATTTTTGGTTATGACATGTTAAAGTAACTAAGCTATGCTGCTTCCTTTTTATTTTATTTTCTTCCTGATAAATTTAAAAATCATCATTTGATGTCAAAAAAATTCAATTGAGAAATCTATTTGAATTTGATACTAATAGCCTTTCTTTGGTTGCAAAGAGCAAAAATTGATACAAACTCTTTTAAGGAAAACAGGAAAAAGAGCATTTAAAATTTGATACTTTAATATAGTGTTACACAGAATTCAAAGTGTTTTGAACTGTTAAGCTGACTATTGTCAAGTCAGAGTAGGGTTTCTGACCATGGAAGTGTACACGAAGTGTTCCCCTGGTGAGAAAACTCCCAGTGGGTAACAAGCATCCTGTTTTCCACCCTTAGAATCCCCTGTAATCTCTCTTAGGATCTCATAATGTAGCTAATATATGTGGAATGTCTAGCTGGTATGGCAATGCCCTGAGATGCCTCATTGAGCCTCAACATGATTGCAGGCACATAGCTCCTGGTAATAAAGAGCTTGTTTGCTAGATAACTACAATATTTAACCAAGCTCCAGTGATCCTGGAGCAGCCTGCCTAACAGTAACTTCAGACAATGGACTTCCTTGAGAACTGCACAAAGCTCCTAATATTGCATATTGTAATTGTGAAATGTAACCACAGAATAAGCAACCTTACCGATATTCTAAACAATAATGTGGTTATGGTACTAATGACCTAATGTAGCCTATTGGTATAAATAAAAGTGGCCAGTTGGACAAAGAGCCACTCTGCCACCTGTCCTGCCTCTGCACCTTGTCTCTCTGTCTCCTATTTATTATTATTCCTTACAGCTATTGACAAGTCAACTTCATAGTATTCAAACTTTCCATTCAGAAAGTCATTAAAGCCATAATGTGACCTTGCTTCAGCCACACAGTGCTTGAAACTAATTCTAAATTTCAATTCCCAAAAGTGAAACTGTGATTAGCCCAGTTCTGGAAAGATGTGGCTGACAATAAATGCAATATCAGCAGCCTCTAAATTGTCCATGACAAATTGTGGTCCAAGAATGTCAAATGATCCTGTATCAGGTTATCAGAAAACAGAAGGAAATGATGGACCAACTCCTGCCATTCTACCTGTGATTAAAATTCAGGCCTCTCACTGTTTCATTTTCTATCTCTGCACACTTTGAGCCCATGGTCAGGAGCTGGAGCCTGTTCCACCATTGGGCATCTCCATTAAGGCAGGATATGTATAACCTTGAGATGGTTATATCAGAGTAAGTGGTAGATTTTTAGCTAAGATAATCAGTTTCATTAGAGATTTGATAATATTAGGAAGTTAGTTTGTATAAATGGTCATAGAATATTCTAAAAGGAAACAAATGTCCTACAAGGTAAACACTCTCTATATTGAGTATTTGACAATTTGGTTATGTCCACATCTATTTCTTTCACTGCTTAATATTCCTCAGGCAATTATATTTTACGAAAGCTAAGGTTAATAATTATATTTTAAGAAGATTATATAGTAAACCTTCTACAACAATTTTATTTCTAAAAAACATACCTTTGTATGTTGATGTGTATCCTATTTTGGTCAGCTTTTTTCTTCTGTATCCAAAAAAACTGACGAGAACAATTTTAGAGGAGGAAAAGTATATTTGCGGCTCATGGTTTCAGAGGACTCATTGCAAAGATGGTTGACTCCATTGCTTTGGGTCCTAGTGAGACAGAATATCATGGTGAAAAGGTATGGAGGAAGAAAGCAGCTCAGAACATGGAACTAAGGATCAGAGAAAGACTTCTATCACTAAGGACAAACTATATACCTCAAAGGCATAGTCCCAGTGACTCATCTCCTGCAGACACACCTTACCTTCCTACAGTTACCATCAAAAATTTATATAATTTTTTTGAGCTATGTCTTTGAAGAAACAATGTCATTGCATTGTGTTCTTCTTAAATCCAAAGCCACAATATTTAAGTTTTAATTGAGACTTTTAGAAGCATTTACTTTCACTTTTGTAATGTTATCCTTGGCTTCCATCGCTTAAATATCAAATTTTCTACAGTTTGAGGTGGCTTTTTAATTTTTTTTTATTTTTATCTTTTCCTGAGATATTTGACTATTCTTCTATTATCTGTTGAAATGATTTGCTAGTCTAAAATATCTGGTTTTATTTATTCAATTTCAAAAAAAGTTTTTATGCTTACCTAATTATTAAGTTAAAATTTATATAATAATTTCACTAGATTTTAGGAAATTAAATAAAGGTAATCAGTTCTCAATAACTTGCTAGGAGGTTCCATACCTTTTTTTTTTCTTTATAAAACATTATTCTTTTTTGCATTTTAGTGTTAACATAGTTACTTTGTTTACATATGCCTTTAAAAATTAAGCATTTATTTATTTATTAATCAAGGTCATTTAAAATATCTTTTAAGGATTTATATGAGGAAGATAGACATTATGTATATCATTCATGATTATTGGAGATTTTCTAATCTGAATTTGTAGTCTATGTTTTCTCTTCAATGTGTAAGTATACTGTGTTAATAAGACCTTAGTTAATCAAGTTGATCTGGTGTATATTCTGTCCAATAGTAGCTTCTACTCCATCTGCTAAAGAAGTTTCCCTGTGCTGTGTCAGAGAGAGAGGACATAACTGAGTGTGAGTTATCTCTTTGTGAAACACCTGACCTTTGACCCTGTAATGCCATGTCTTGCCTGGGATGGTGGTGATTGATGGAGAACCACACATCTCTAGCAGGCAGGCCAGTTGGGAGAAATGTAGCTACCACTGCTCCAGTGGTTTAGTATACCAAAAACTTCATCATCTCATCTCTAAGAAATAGTTTATCCTCAAAACAAGGGGGAGAGGTTATACTGTATTTCTTGATATTCTGTGTGAAACCTTGTTTCCACAAACAGGCTCCTAATTTAAGAACCTGAGCCTCAAGATATTGATTATTCACAAGTAGGTTGTAAAACATTGCAGTAACTATTCTTTTTGTTGGAGAGATCTGGTTTAACTCTGAATGCTACTTTTGACCCTAGTATACCTGAGGGACACATGAAGCATAGTAATCTTCCTAAGAGAACAAACAATCCCACAGGGGGAGTGGGAGTAGGTAGAAGTCAGCATTTTCTTAGACACTAGTGTTAAGTTATATGTAATCTGGGTCTATAGACTAAGCAAAAAACTTGTAGTGTTCCAGTTGTCTAGCCTAAATTTCTCATAGTGGTTGCAAATTTGTTCCTATGTCTATTTACTTAAATCAGAATCATTCCAGAGCACTACTATCTATTTAAATCACACATTTATTTGAAACACAAAATGTTTATTTAGAACACAAAGGAAAACTGTGTTGAAATTTTTTTAAAATATCTATTTCACCCCTTTCTTTTCTTTCCGTATGGCCTTTATAATTAAATTTTTCCCATTCTTGACTTTATCTCATGGTAAATCATAAGAACTATAAGAGGCACTTTTGCCAAAATGTAACTGAATCCTCAAGTTTTGCTTTTTTTTTTCTTTTATTGAGAAACAGTAATCTGTTATACAATGATTTAATTAAAAGCTTGTCCCCTTGAGTGCTTAGGAATTGATTCTTCTTAGGCTGTTGGTAACTTCTTTAAATCATGTGTCATTATTTTTATTTGTTCTCTTTTTCTTCTTTATTTTCCTTTGACGAAGAGAGAACTATACAAACTCACAGTTGCGTAACTTAAGGTGGGCGCTGACAGAATTTCTTCATTCTTTTGAGGACAGGGTGACAGGTGAATGTCCATCACAGTGTACAACACAGAAAAGGCGACTCACTATTTTTCCATCCAGTGAATATGCGATACATTCAGATTTTCTCACCTCAGTACCAACAGACAACACCAATCCATCTTTTTTTTTTTTTTTTGCATTCTTCCTCCTCAAAGTCCCCAGAGTCCCCATTTAGAAGATGGCTCACAGTTTTATTAGACTACCTTGATAATTCTAAGATATAGATAAAAAATTGAGAATTAAAGACTTATGTTTTCTCTGAAAAATATTTTGGTATGTGTGTATCCATGGCTAATAATGGCTCTGATTCTTTTAAAAGTTTTCCCTTTTTTTAGTTTAAGATTTTTATTGTGAAATCCAAGGATTCACTTGTTTACGTCCTTAACTATTCTTAGGATAGAAGCCAAGAATAAGGATCCTAGCTAAAATAAGTATTATCATTGACTCAATGACCTTTCCAATTATTGAGGACTGAAGGGGAAAAAAATCTTCCCCAATTTTGTAAAATACTTTATTTCAGGTTTGAGGTCTTTCACTTTTCTTTTCTTTTCTTTTGGATATTTGGATATTCTTATGAAAATATATAAATATGTTAGGGGACTGAAGTCTCTAGCAATTGTACTTCTCCAATTTCCTGTTGGAAGTCAGCCTTCCATCATCTTAAAGAACTTGATGATTTTGAAGACTGAGTGATTTTCTTGGAGAATGATGCTTAAGCAGAAGTTTGTAACAGAAAGACTGTAAGCCATATCCCAATTGCCAATGTTCTTACTTGGTCCATAAGAGACTTTTTTTTTTTTTTTAAATTGGAGAGTTTCCACATTGTAATATTTCTTAAGAGTTTTCCATTGTAATATTTCTTAAGAGTATTTTTGGTGATGATAAGCATATTTATATTGATTTTAAACTCTTACCACTATCCGTTTCCAAAACTTTCATCCAACCCAATTGGAACACTCTATCCATTAAACAATATTCCTCCTTCCTCCCTCCCACAGTCCCTGGAAACCACTATTTACTTTCTGTTTTTATGAATTTGGTGACTTTAAGCATCCAAAATAAGTAGAAACACACAGCATTTGTACTTTAGTGTAGGTTTATTTCATTTAGCCCAAGGTATTTCAAAGCATATCCATATTGTACCATGTGTCAGAACTTCTTTCTAAAGACTGAGTAATATTCCATTGTAAGCAGAAACCGCATTCTATTTCCCATGGATATTTGGGTTGCTGCCACCATTGGGCTATTGTGAATAATTTCGCTATGAACATTGTAACACACATATCCATTTCATTTCATGTTAGTGCTTTCAATTCTCCTGAGTATATACCTAGAAACAGAATAATATTGATAGTAATAGTAATTGGATTGATAGTAATTCTTTGCTTAAATCTGAGGAGAAACTCCAAGTCATTTCCCATTGTGACTGCCTAATTTACATCTTCCCCAGTAATGCACAAGGTTCTGTTTTTTCCACATCTTATCCAGTGCATGTTGTATTTTAAATTTTATTTTTACAATAGGCATTCTAATGGGTATAATATGTTATATTATTTTTGTAGATTTAATTTTCATATCCACATAATATTTTGAAATATTTAGAGAAAGTAGCCAGTGTTGGAAAAAAACTAAAGATTTTACTTAGAAAACTGGAATTCCTGCTTCTCTTGAAAAGCCAGAAGTTATGATGAAACACATTTCTACATTTTCATCATGAGTTGGAGAACTGAAGAGTAGCAGCTTTCTCAAGATACAGCACAGGCTCCCCTAGACTGGTTATGTCATCCTTACTTAGTCTCTAGCTACCCTACATTGCCCACTTAATTATATTATTTGCATTTCTCATATTAATAGTAGTTTACTGTCTCTGATGTAAAATCATCCTAGATTTTCAGTTGCCATGTGAAAGGAGTGACAATAATTGATTCAGAGCATAAAGAAGAATTTAGCAGACTGAGAGAAATGATAATATTTCAGTTTTTATGACTCTCATAGATCTATAAACATCGAGCTTGTGGGCAGGATTTGTTTTAAAATGTGTCCTAAATTCAAATTATCTCCTGCAGTGTTGCTATTCTGAGTGTTTCTAAAATCTAATTAAATTAAAGGAACATTTGGAAATTGCCTAAAGTACTTGCATAAGCAGTTTTTGTAAAAACAAGAAAAAGTAAATAGCTACTTTAATGGGAAAAACACCCAGCCATGAAGTCTTTTTTTTTTTTTTCCTTATTTTTGACTGTAACAAGGCAGCTTTAATAGCCAACACCTCTACAGTGTCTTCCCGAATTCACTGAGGTGTCTCTATTTTAAGAGGGAAAGGAGAGAAGTAAGGTAATCACAGAAGGGATGCAAAGCAATCTGTCTTCCCTCTGAGGTCTGTTTTTGAGATCTAAGTGAGGGAGAAGTTAACAGCAGAGGTGTACAGAGTAATTCTGGATAGGTCAGGACTGCATTGAAATTGGAAAACAAAGTATGATACAGTATGGGGGCAAAGGGTATTGTCTGCCTTTCTCAGAGAGTGTGCCAGAGTAGCCAGAGGGTTACAGGTAGAGACTAAGAGATAGTAAACTGAATGAAATCTTATTGTTTTCCTAATGTATTCCATCAATATTGACACTCCTCTTAACACATTAGATCTAAGAGGAATGGCACAATCAGAAGAGAGAGTAGAACAAGAATGGAGCTAAGACTTTGCAAGTGAAAGACTGATATGTGGATCCCTCATATCAAAAACCTAGTTGGGCACAGTCAGAAAAATTTGGGGATACCATAAAGAGATCTAAGTTTTAAATTCCCATGGACTTTTGCTATCATGATTTTGAAAAGAAAAGTTCTGAAAATATATCTGGAATTATTGAGTTTCTAATCTGTATTAATTAAAATTCCTTGATTGCTGTAATAGATAATAATCACCAACTCAAATCATTTAAACTGTGAGAAAGTGCATTGCATAACAGTAGTCCAAATCAAATGTAATGTCCAGATCAGGAATGTGTGAATTTCTGAAGTCCTGTTGGTTTTGCCCTTTTCCTAGGGGTGGCTTTGCTAAGGTCAGAAGGAGGGAATTTGCAGCCATTTCAGGAGATGTATATCAAGAGAGAAAGATGGAACTATTCCCAGAGGCCCTCATCAATTTTTTTTCATGCATGACATTAGCTAGAATTAGGTAAAATGCTCAACCGCAAGAACATAATAATTAAGGGAAGATTTCTAAGATTAGCTTAGATTTATTAGAATCTCTCTGGGTATAGAAACAGAGGTCACCTTTCCTTGAATCACACCGTGTAGAGATGAATGTGAACAGAAAAAATAATTCAATTGTAGAAAATGGTGAAAATAGAAATTAGACTATCAAAAGTGACTATCTTTGAAATGATGTGATTTTCTTCATGTTTTCCATTCTTTCTTTCCCATTGTCTGTTTTATTGTTTTGGGTGATTTACTCGCATTCATGAACTTCACTTATTGATATTTATTATTAAAAATTATGTTGAGAATATGGATGTCAAAGTAAAGAAAGGGGAAACTATGAAGAGGGGAGAGATTTGGATAGTAGAATGAGTTATATGATCTTGGAATGATGTAATAGTGTTGCCATTTTACCACAGAATATTACTCTAAATATTAGACTGAATAAAGTAAGGATTAAATAATTATCATTAGTTTTGTTCCTTATATTTTCAGTCCAATTCTGTCAGTAACACTACTAGTCCATTAAAAATAAGTTATATGTTACCTTTTGTATAACTCCTAACATGTTAAGTTCAATATAAATTTATATTCATATAAGGACAGGAGTGGTATTTATACATTCCACACAGCTTATCTTAATTAGCATAAAATAGATACAGCAGTCAACCAATAAGGAATCTCCATACTTAATGGAGATACAGCAGTCAACCAATAAGGAATCTCCATACTTAATGGCTCGCTGGCCTTACTTCACAAACCACTCCCTCTGGCATTTTGCCAGGCGCTATCCAGACTTGTTTACAGACTCTAACATAAGAAGTTTGTTTTCCCAAAATCTACCTTAAACCTATCAATGCATGGACAGTATATTTATGTTAATTTTTATGTGTTTAATTATTCAGAGAGTAAGTTCAAATTCACTTGGAAGTTTATAAAGAACTGATATGTGAGTCTCCACTCTACTTTGAAATAATTGACTTTATAATTGTGCAAGTAGAACTGAGAACATACATAATGTGATGATTTTTTTCTTCACATTTTACCTCAACTTGTTACAACAAGTATTTGAGATATACACAAAGTAATGCAGTTTGAAAAGCAAATGTTTCCACAGGAAATAATATTGGAGATTAGTGTTGACAGAATATGTACCAAACCAGGACTTAGGTTAAAGGAAACATGATGTAGACCTACAAAGGTAGGAAATGCCCTGGAAATACAAAGGCAAGGGAAAATAACTCTAAAGAGGAGTACAGGACAATGTATTAGATGCATTAACAGAATTGTGGTTCTTGAGAAAACAAGAATGAAAACCTGAGGAAATATCATGCTGAAAGCCCCAGAAACCTAGGGATGTATGTAGCAACATACCTTATCTATTTGATAACAGCATTGTTTGGGAGAATTGTACAGTACAAAATTTTTTTTTTCCTGTAAACTTAGATCCACTGAAAATTTTCAGAAAATAACAAATATTTATGGTAGCTGATAGTGTCTGGCTGAGAGAAGAGAAATGAATTTTACACATAATTCATGATATTTAGATGATGCCTTAATTTCAAGAAGGATTGATTGTACTTCATTGCAGTACTTGAAAAACATTTTCTGCAAATTATTTAAATTATATAGTTTGGCATTTCAACTAACTATCCTTTTTTGATTTTGAAGTCTTTTTTTAAATCATTGGTGCATATTTTCATAAATTTATTTTTATATTAGCAATATTTCTAATTAGCTTATGGCCCCACATAATTTCTTGAGAACATGATAGACTCCTTTAAAATCCTGAAGACATATTCAAGTAAATATTCATCATGACTGACAAGCTGCAATTTTACCTGACAACGATATATTAAAAGGTACCTGAAAATACACTAATTACATTTTACTCAAAAAGATATAAAATGGCCATTCAATAGTACACTTGATGTTTCATCTCTAGTCACTGGTAATTATTCTCTCACTCTGGTAAATACACACCTTCAATTCTTTATATTTATAATGAATCACCAAGCTTGCAATATTTGAATTTTAATTTTGAATTCCAAGTGGCAAAATCCCCATTAGAAATAATTGTAGACTTTGCATCTCATTTAAAGGTTCTTTATTTAAAATATGCTAAGCCATAAATATATAATCATTTTAAGTAGTTTTTGCATTGAAGTGGAGGCAACCTGTAAATGGATTCACATTTTCAGTGCTAATGTGTAAAAAATATACTGCAATATTTTTCATGTATTTTGTAGTTCTCTGCCTTTAATATTGCTGATACAATAAATATACATAGGTCTTCTCTGATCATTTTATTGCAACATCCCCATATCTAGTTCTCAAACTGCTCAGTTCCAATGTACTCTATGCCTTCACATTTTATGGTGAAGTGGTTTCTTATACCTGGAAGCATAACAAAAAACAGAAAACTGTTTTGTTTTTTCTTTATAAACAAGTCTACATATTTCAAATTTATTGAGTATTAATAAAGCAAAACCTTATATCACATCCAATAGATGGTATGTACAGTTCTACAGGAATTTTAAAAATAAGACATAAATCTACAATTACATTTGTCTATAAATGAAAGAAACATTACTTTTTTTTTTAGTATTTTCAATAGTTTAACCAAAGGTCTTCACTTTAGTCCCCTAAAAATTATTTTTGGAAACATATTTTGTGTTTATAAGTTGCCAGCAACACATGGCTCCTGTGGTAGATTTCAATGGCCACACTATTTTGAACCTCAGCCCATCTAGTGGTGAAGTGTGTTGATGAAACATTAGTCTTCATTAGTCTTGGTGAATTGAGCAATAGAATATGGTAGAGATAATAGTTGTATGAGGTCTGGAACTTAGGCATTAAGAGACATTGTGGTTTCTACATTTGCACTTTTGGATCATTGACCTTAGTATTCTATGTAAAAAAAGATAATTTGGTTTATTAGAGGGTAAAATGTTATGTAGTAAAAAACTGAAATCCACACATTGACAGCCAACACACACTGCCAGGCATGTAAGCACTGCCAGCTATCTCCATCCAATCCACAGTGGAACTATCAGATGACTTGAATCACATAAGTGATGTGTTTGAGGTCAACAGAACAGTTCACTGTGTGAGTCAATTAGGTTTTGAGGTGGCTTATTCTTTAGCAATGAATACTGAAATGGGTGCATGCGCGCGCACGCACACACGTAGTCAAAAAAAGTCACCCACCCTTATTGTATCCACTTCTACAATCCTATAATTCATACCTTTAAAAATCTTCAGTAGTTCTTTTTCCCCATATGTACATTCTTTATACACTCATATGAAGATACTAAAGCATTTGTCTCACCTTCCTTAGGAAGAAAACTAACAGCCTGTGTATCTCCCAATATTCCTGTTGAAGACATTGAGGTCATCAAAAAATAAATTTTAGAAAACAAGAGCAAATGTATAAATTCTCTCTGGCATGCTCAACTGACATTGCTAAGTTATCATTATGTTCTTCACCTTTTTTACTTTCTATCATTTTGGTTATTTTCTTTTCTTTTCTTTCTTTCTTTCTTTTTTTTTTTTTTTTTTTTTTTTTTTTTTTTTTTTAGCTTCTCTGTATACACCTCCCTGGGCAAGCACCACGAATCACTTTGTATTGATACATGACACACCAGCTTTTTAAATCTAGCCATTTCTTGTAGCATGGCCCTCTGTCACAAGGTACTCTGCTAAATCCTTAGGTGAATGCTCCATCTATGGGGGATTTGCAGGGATATAATTTGGAAATGATATTGCACACACAAAAAAGCCACAATTTTGACATGTTAACTCCTGTTTAATAAGAGAATTGCATTAAATACATATCCACTATTCTGCCACATTTCTAAATTTCACCTTTCCTTCAAAGTGTTTGATAGAATTTATTCTCTTTTTTGCTTAATCCATGATTTTAGTACACTAGGATTAGGTCAAGATTTCTAGAAAAAAAGTGATGAAGAAAGTCATGGAGAAAAATGAGCAAGAATGAGTATAGAATTCAGAATCTACATTGGCACTAAAATAACAAAACACAACTGAAAAATAGTAGCAAGGAAGACGATAGTTTATCCTGTTGGAAGACTTTTATTTGATCAAAGTGAAATTTTCTATTTATATTTCAACAATATTTTTTTTTATTTTAGTAAAAATAAATGAATATTTATTTAAGATGTAAAGGCTCTGTTACTGTAAAGGTCGTTTTAGAATGATGACGAGGTAGATTGGTGGGACATAATTTTGGTAGAAATAAAAAGATCTGAGATGTTGGATTGATTTTTATGTTATAAAAATGATTCATTCTAAGCAAACCTATAATCCCAGTGACTTGGGAGGCTGATGCAAGAGGATCACAAGATGGAGGCCAGCATCAGCAATTTAGTGAGGCTCTAAGCAACATAGTGAGACCCTATCTAAATAATTTTTAAAAAATGCTGGGGATGTAGCTCAATAGTAAAGTGCCCCTGGGTTAAATTTTAGTACCACTAACAACTACAGAAAACATTCATTCTAATAATATAGTTCCAGGTCCATAGCATTAGCATTTTTGAGTGATTAAGATCAGTCCATAATTCAAATGAAGAACAAAAACAATCAGAGAAGCAAAAAAAAGAAAATAAAAAAATTACAAAATGGTAGAAAGTGAAAAAGGGAACAGTAGAAAAATTACTAATGAAAAGAAAGATAAATAAAATGAATGTATCTTATTCCTTTCTGGAATAGTGGAAGTATAAGCACCGTTCTGTGAAATGATTGTGAACCAAGATTCATTTTAGAAGAAAGATAAATCTGAAGTATAAACTAAAAAGCAATGACCTCAAGAGACATGCATGTAACAATTGAGATGATGGAAACCAAGAGATTGATCATGGAAATAGTATTTATTTTTCAAAAATTGAGTGAAAGAGGAACAAGAAAGAGCACTAGGAGAATTGAGCAGCATTGTCACTGAACAGGATGGTATTTAAGAACTGATCCCTTTATTCTTTTACTATTGAATGCTATGTAGAAGAGATCTTTTGACAATGATTATAATGCTTTTCAATTCTTTAATAGGTAGCATTTCAGCTTTTTCATACACAAAAAATGCATGAAATGAAACAGTGATAAGGAAAAGTTGACTTTACACACTGTCTTATACAATGTGTGACCACAAAAGTTATCTTACATATGGGAAAATAGCACTGAAATGTCTTTAGAAATAAGATCCTTTATAACACTGTTGTAAAAAAGAATTTTTAAACTAACCATATGTCATAAGTATAAATCTTTCTGGAGGTAGTTTTTAGCATATCATTACTTATTTGGTTAAGTCTCCCAAAGTTTTTGTGATAGCCACTTCTTACTACCATGTCATGAGAGAACTTTCTCTGCTTGCTTGCAGGAAATGGACATTCTCTTCCTGCCTATCTCACTCTTTAGCAGGTTACTCATCCCTCTGTCTTGATACTGGGATTTCTGTTATATTTTCTGTCTTCAATGTAACAGATAGTTACTAGTCTGAGTAAAGGACTAGTATATATTTATTAATGTATTTATTTTTCAGTTTTTGGTGGACACAACATCTTTATTTTATTTTTATGTGGTGCTGAGGATCAAACCCCGTGGCCCCACGCATGCCAGGCAAGCACGTTACTACTTGAGCCACATTTGCCGCAGTCTGTCTGGGCACAAATCACGAGCCACTCAAGCAAGAATAAACTTTATTTGCGAACTCTATGCACGCGGCCTTCTCCCAGGACACACCACACCAACCGGAAATTCCTCCTCCGGAAATCCCTCCTCAGGCACTTCCCCAACCAACGCGAACTCCCCAGGAATCCCCACGAGAACTCCAAAGTAGCACAAGAACTCCAAAGTAGCAGGCTGAGGCAGACAGCAAGGGTCTAATATACAATTGAATACACAGCTTAACATAACCATCATCATCTCAATGGCTTGCTGGCATCACCTCTCAACCACTACTTCTGGCAAAAATGCCATGCCTCATCCCGACTTGGCTGTGGCCCTCAACATCTCCCCCTTTCTGTTTAATTAAACAACAAGCAATGTGGCTTAGGGACTGTGCCAGTTAGGTAGTCCAATACAATATATGGTTCTTACCCATCATCGGATGAGCTGACCTCAAGACGTCAGCCTCCTGTCTTAGGTTGGTACCATTGCAATTGGATCGTACCCGTCACTGACTACCGGTCCAGCATACAGCCATACTTATGGATAGGCCTTTGCACCAGTGGGGGCGAGAGGTTCTTTGCCTCACCTTTGTTGGCCCCCAAATTTGGCCTTGGTGACAGTGGGGGGGTTAGGTTCTTTGCCTCACCTCTGTTGGCCCCCAAATTTGGCCTTGGTGCCAGTGAGGGGGTGAGGTTCTTTGCCTCACCTCTGTTGGCCCCCAAATTTGGCCTTGGTGCCAGTGTGGGGGGTGAGGTTCTTTGCCTCACCTCTGTTGGCCCCCAAATTTGGCGTTGGTGCCAGTGGGGGTGTGAGGTTCTTTGCCTCACCTCTGTTGGCCCCCAAAATTTAGCTGAACAACCATCACAAATAGAAGGGAGGAGGATACAGAAATTTCAGGACAATTGATGGCTCCTTTGGAAAAATTGTACCATCAGTGACACCATCAGCAAAGATACTCCAGCACTACCACAATTCGCTGCACCAACAGATAGTTCACAATGCATACAAGTGATACATATTCCAGGCAAGTTCTGCAAGCAATTCAAAGCAGAGGAATCTAATAATATGTTCATTTCCTCCCAAAGTAACTCAACTCCTTGATTGAGCATCACTTATTGAGTTACATTATTCATTGATGCATCAGTTTATACAGTTTTTTTTGTGATAGCTATCGCAGAAGCTGTAGTTTGGTTTTATCTTTGTCTTCACTGGCATTGGGATGAAGATAGGAATTCTGGCAATGATGGCTAAAAAAAAAATCATGTAACATTCCAGCAGGCACTAAAAGAAAGCAATTTTCTAAACAATTTAGTATCCTGAATAGAATTAGATATAATGTAAAGGAAAGGTTAAAGTAAACAAACAGATCTGTTAACCTCTTATTTGTTCACATATTAAAACAATCATCAACGGATGTTTACCCAATTTAAATAAAACCATTTAAATCATGTGAATAAAATAAAATTTGGACCCATTTTTTTCATGAGTGCTCCTCATATATGATATATGGACATACGCACATACAGACATACAACACAAAACACAAGTGTGCACACATAACATACAACATATAAGACAATAGTAAAGGCCTTGTAGCTACACAGGTGAAATCTCCATTGCAATGTTTAAAAACTCCACAGTCAAAAAATAAAACTGATCAGAAAAACATTAACCTAGGTCTGTATGAGCTCAAAAAATAAAATAGAACTTTATGATGTGGGAAAGGGCAATAATAAAATAGATATTGAAAAAGACATCCTGTAATTGCAAGAGATTTCTTCTCTCTTTAATCTTTTTGAGAGATGTATGAAAACCCACAATGATATTTATAATCAAACATTTTTTCACATTTTAAAATATATAATACATGTTTAATTGTAATTATCCAATAAGTGGACTCTACTATTGTAGGTAGAAAGTGATTGTAAAATTAAACTCACACCAAATTGAAATATAACAGTGCAAATTTTAAAGGCTTATCCTAAATCAAATAATTAAGGAGAGATTAATGAACTGAGTTGAAAGTGAAAATAACAAACTTTCAAATGACAAAGCATCAGTGCATGGTAAATATAGAATTTTCAATAATGTGGAAATGAAAAAAATATAGAATATTTGTTTTTATATTTATAAAAATCCAAAAGTTAGTAGTTTCACACCACAGGAAAAAGTAAATGACCAATTAATTAAAAATAAAATAAAAGCAGAAAATAGTTGAAAAATAGTGAATTAACAATTTTTTTTATTATCATAGTATAAGACATGTTGATTATAATAGCAATAAATACAACTGAATAAAATGTTATCCTTGAGAATGTAGTCATTTGTCTTTTCCAATACAATAACATTTATGTGTAGAACAGTTTCTGGTATTTGTATACAGCAGAGATTTAGTGCATTTTTTAAAAATATATTTTGTTGTTTATTGTTATTTTGAAATAAGTTATCACTATATTGCCCAGGCTAGCCTCAAAAACTTCAGGGCTCAAGAAATCTCCATGCCTCAGTTTACCAAGTAGCTGGGTCTATAGGCACATACCACCACTCTTATCAAGTAGCATATTTTTTGAATGGTGAAGCAATACTGAGTAATTAGAGATTTAAATTCATTAAAATTAAAGGCTATTATAAATCAAAACATGTAATGGGAAAAGTAGTAGCCAAATGAAAAAAAATTACGAGTTAATAGCATAAATAAAAAATACAGGGCTGGGGATGTGGCTCAAGTGGTAACATGCTCACCTGGCATGTGCAGGGTGCTGGGTTTGATCCTCAGCACCACATAAAATAAAGATATTGTGTCCACCGAAAACTGAAAAATAAATATTAAAAAAATTCTCTCTCTCTCTCTCTCTCTCTCTCTCTCTCTCTAAAAAGATACATTAAATGACTAAAAATAATTGCCATTATTATAGGGCAAATGAGCATATAGTATGAACAAAAAAATTAAGAGAAAAATACTGGTGTGACTCAGCATCATGTACAGCCAGAGGAGTGAGAAGTTATGTTCCATTTGTGTACAATGTGTCAGAATGCATTGTACTGTCATGTATAACTAATTAGAACAAAAAAAATAAAATAAAAATCATGGTATGTAAAAAAATTAAAATAAAAATAAACCAAAATTGGAGCTTTGCATGACATTGATATTCAATGTTAAAATATAGAAAACAAATATTTACATTTTATATAGTTGAAGATTTAAAATTATGAATCTTGATATTAATGAGTGCATTTAGGAAAAGTAATACACTTCGAAAATTTCAGGTGGATGTATAAGATGTTAATATTTTGTGGGGTATTTGGCAATATGTATTAAGCATCTTATGAGTTTTTACAACTATATGCTAGAATTAAATTTTTAAGAATTTAAACAATTATTATATAAATATTTGGCCATACAGAATGTTTATTTTGGTGTTAGTTAAAATTGTGTTGTAGCACTGTCAAAGTTGCATAGGCTCCAATTGCCCTTCAAACCAAATGTATATATATATAACTTCATCAAATGTGCTTAGTCCAACCTTTTTTTCCAATCAGTCACATCCTGAGATCCAATCTTAACTCCAACATTGCATGTCTTGTGTGTAACTGTTATAAAGGATTTTATCTGTGTCTTATATGTATCCATTGTGTACATTTCTGTATAAAGTAAAAAGAAAGATTTACAGATGAACAATACAACCAACTATCTAAGTTTCATGCCAACTGAAACATCAAATAAATCTTGAAGAGTAAAAAAATAAAATAAATGTATTGTATCAGAAAAAGCAAAGAATCCAAAACAAAGAGTTTTCTTTTTAATTATGATACATAAGAATGAAGAAAGACTGTATAGTAAACGTATGTTGGTGTAATCAATTACTTGATTTCATGGATACACAGAGATCCTCTTAGATGTTCATACATAGACTCATATTCAATTTTTCAATATAACCCAAGGTTTTGAAAAAGTGTCATAAATCTAATAATATTCCTAGATTACCATAGATAAAGAATCTACTGTTGTATTGGTTTATCTTGCTTTAAGGCAAGATGAACAATGAAAATGAATAAAGTTACAAAAATATTGAATAACCCATTATCACAATAAAATGTTTAAAACATCTCTTTTGATATATTATAGACAAAGCAAAGAGAAAGAGAGCTATGGAATATTTGAGATGTCATTAACTAATAGTGCTCATTAACATTGTTTTAATTTGCTGTTTAGCATTGAGCTAAGAAAACCTGACATCAAAAGATTAGCCAATGGAAATTATTTTCAGGCTTTTAATTTTATTAATATTTTTCTTGTTTCCTTTTGTCACTTTCTTTCAGGAAACACTGGTATATATTCTCTGAATTCTTAAATTGTATGTTTCCTTAATTTTAGTGCATTTTTTGTTTTTAAAAAAAGTTGACCTTACACTCTAATGGTGGAGTTATGAACTAATGTAACTACACTGGAGGATAATTTGCAATATTAAATAATGCTTTAGCTGCACAAGCAGTAGGACTCAACACTTCTGCTTAATCCTAGGAATAGTCTCAGGGGAAACACACAGATGTGAACAAGGTCATATGCTTGAGGGTGTTTAATTTAATTGTATTTATAATAGGAAAAAGTGAGAAAAAATTATGTATACATAAAAAGAAAATGGCTAAATATATTTTATGTTGAGCATAGATTATAATTCCACATAGCAGTAAATATCACTAAGGTAGATCTTCATGAGGAGCTGGCAAATGAGAATATGAAAACCAAAATGGTGACAAAAACAAATTGCAGAAAAATGTGGAGTGTGTAGCATGTTTTGCAAATTAGATTCATATATATATATATATACACATATTTATATTTATATGTGCAAGGAAGCATATATGCTGTACATTATATAGGCTTAGGTTGATATATGTATGTATACATCTATATATCTATACATAAACATATATACACACAATTTAAGATAGTGGCACTAATGAATGAGAAATATAATGGTGAAGGAATCAAGGCCACTAGCAGCGGGAATTCAATAGGTACCTGTAATATTCTGTTATTATTTTGAATGACTAAAATTTAAGAATTAATCAAACCAAATGACAGAAACATAGTATTCCTCTTATATATTCTAACAGCCTACTTGTTATCATTGTGATCACTTTCAACTTATCATTGTGTATTTTCTTCTAAGTTAAACTAAAACACCTCTGAGTTCTCTAACATGACTGTCACAACAGTCTTGTATCCTAAATGAGGTTATAGAAAGTTTTGAGGAAGCATGATATTTTTAAAGAAGTCATTTTTTTTGTGCTCATTATTGAATTATAGTTCCTTCGACAACATTCAAAAACAACAAATAAAAGACATCATGATAATAAATGAATGGAATCTAGGAACCTATTTACTTTTGAGCCAAGTACATTTTATATATAATTGTTCCACCATTTTTAGAAGAACAATAATAGTTTGACAAATAATCGTCCCTTGTGGATTTGTAAAACTGATACTAAACACTTGCATTAAAAGTTTAAAATTCAGTATCTTCTACAAATAATTCTTTGTATTTTACTAAGGTGTAGTCATAAAAGCATTTATAAATGTTAGCATCCATTTAGGGATAAAATACTAGGACATACCTTTGGGGACCCTTGTGAAGCCTCTTTAAGTGTGACTCATAGTGAGATTAAGGAAAAATGCCACCTGAACCATCCTGAGAAAGGCATTACAGTTTCCTAACAATAGGAAGCTTTCTGGGAAATATGAAGCATGTGAAATGGAAATGTGATGTCAAAGATACAGAACAGTTTTCATTTCTTTAATATTGTTCCCTCTTCTAGCTGGGGACCTTAAGGGTATAAATTTTGTTTCTGTATTAAAGAGAAAAATTCCACTATTTAAAATTAGTTAAACTTCCTCTGGATATTATTTTTTACTTCCCTCTCTAAAGAAGTTTTGGGGTTGCCCATCAAATAATTTTAGAATTTTCTGGCAATGCCTTTTTAATACTCTTTTCAGAATGATTAAGCAATACCCCTTTTCCTGTTCTCTTTCTTTAATCACTTTTCCTCTTTGACTTTTGCACTTCTTTCCTGTTCTTGGACTCTTTAGAGCATTAATGATTATAAATCAAAGAATAGTATTTTTTTTCATGAACAAAATTTACAAGTTTTGAGAATTAAGGGAGTTATGATTTTTTTTGTTTCTGATTTACTAGCAATAAAAGTAAACTCTTTTCCAATTTTATGCTTTGAAATTTGTCAAATTAGACATGCAGTCTATGTTTTAAAAGTGACTTTTAAAGCATTTCACCAATGAGAAAATATATCTACCTTAATGCTTGTGTAAAGTTAAAATTTATTTCTAAGCCTATATTTTTTTTCTTTAAAGAACTTAAAAAACTATTTCTCATAGGGGATTCTGTACATTGAAGAAGATAATAATGTAAATTCTATTACATTAGCCTTCCTATACTTGAATAACCTTGAAACTATTGACTATATTACACTTGTCATGTATCACAAGTCTTAAAAACTTATTTTTATTTGAGCCCCAAATTTATGCATCTGTGATGGTTCTGTAATTCAACATGGTTTATCATTACTTTTAATTAGGAAAATCTTATATTTGAGTATGATGTCTCAGTGAAACAGCAAAATGATTTTTATTAAAACAAAAATCTTTCAGAAATAATGCCAATTAATTGTAGGTACCCATTAGGGTGATTTCAATTGAGAGTAACTGAAATGCTTATGCTAACTGGCTTTACTAGTATTTCTGTTAAGTACAAGTATGGTAAAGACTGAGTAAATTGCAGGGGTGAGATGAGTGTATCTTGAAGAACCCTTAAAATTCATATTCATTTTGTCAAAATTCACTGCACCCTAACAATTTCTTCATAATTACAAGAAGTGTTTTGTTACTACATTCAGCATTAAAAAGGTAGAGAATGTATCCCAAACAAGTCCAAAATGGCACTTCTCTTTGGACTAAATGGGTCACTTGTTCAAGCGTGAGCTAGACACAATCACCAGGGATAGAGGTGAATTTCAACTACTTGTAATTAATCCCCTGACTCCTGAAGTTGAGGCAGAAGGAGCACAATTTTGAGACCAGCCTAAGCAATTTAGAGAGACCTTGTATGAAAATAAAAAATTGAAAAGGACTGGGGATGTGTGCCCCTGGGTTCAACCCACAGTACCAAAACAAAAACAAAACAAGCAATAATGATACTTTGAGAAATTCAAACTTTAAAGCCTGGAAAGGGCCCTGATCAATGTGTTCACAAGCTCCTATTTTCTTCTGTAACATTTGCAAAAATATACTGTTTAACCTTAATTAGTTAAGAATTCAGTGTATTGATTCTCATTACTTATTTATTTATTTGTTTGCTTGCTTATTTATTTATTTCTTTATTTTGGTACTAGGGATTGAAGCCAGAGGTAATTTACCACTGATTACACCTTCAGCCTCCTTTTATGCTTTTATTTTGATACAGGTTCTCACCCAACTGCTTGGGACCTCAGTAAATTGTGATGGCTGGCATGAACTTGTAATCCTCCTGCCTCAACTTCCTGAGCTGCTAGGATTATAGGTACGTGCCACCAAATATGGTTGATTAATTTTTAATTTTCACATATGATATCATTTAATTTTAGATGATATACAAGTGGTTTAGAATATTTGGGAGAATCTTGACAAGGAGAATTTGAGATATGCCACAGTCTCTGGCTGGGCACAAATCACGAGTCTCCACACAGCTTGTAGATTCAAACAGCAATTCTTTATTCCCGAACTCACACCTGCCGTCTACAAACACGCTCTGGGGGAATCCACGTTCTCTGCCCAAATCCACTTCTCCCAAATCCACTCTCTGCCCAAATCCACTCCGCATGGGCTTCTGTCTCCCAAAATATACTGTCTGACCCTAAGAACTCAAGAGGAACTCAGCAGCAGGATACGCCCTATTCTAAAGGGGGAACACCCTAATCTCCTATTATGCTAAACTGCCCTATTCTAAAGGGGGAACACCCTAATCTCCTATTATGCTAAACCGCCCTATTCTAAAGGGGGAACACCCTAAACACGGATCCTGCCCTGGTCCTTGAGCAAGGTCACCTTTCAGAAGTCCTTCCACTAGACAGCATGGGAGTAAGCTGACAAGGAATTTGTCATACCTACTTGGCTGATGGCTCCCAGCATCTCCCCCCTTCTGATTAATTAAACAACAAGTAATGTGGCTTAAGGACCGTGCCTGGTAGGTTGTCCAGTTCAACATATGGCTCTTACCCGTCATTGGAAAACTGACCTTTAGGCGTCAGCCTCCTGTCTTAGGTTGATACCACTGCAACTGGATCATACCCGTCACTGACTACCGGTCCAGCATACAGCCATACTTGTGGATAGGTCTATGCACCAGTGGGGGGGTGAGGTTCTTTGCCTCACCTCTGTTGGCCCCCAAATTTGGCCTTGGTGCCAGTGGGGGAGTGAGGTTAATGTGGCTTAAGGACCGCGCCTGGTAGGTTGTCCAATTCAACATATGGTCCTTACCCGTCATCGGAAAACTGACCTTTAGGCAACTGACCTTTAGGCGTCAGCCTCCTGTCTTAGGTTGATACCACTGCAATTGGATCATACCCGTCACTGACTACCGGTCCAGCATATAGCCATTGGCCCCCAAATTTTAGACCATCACTAGCAGAAGGGAGGAGGATACAGAAATGCCACGACACCAAGCCAATTGACAGTTCCTTTGGAAAAATTGCATCATTGGTGACACCATCAGCAAAGATCACTGGTGACACCATCAGCAAAGATATGCCAGCATTACCACAATTTGCTGCACTAAACGTAGTTACATAGTCCAGGCAAGTTCTGTAAGCAGTTCAAAGGGGAGGAATCTATCAATCTGTCCGTCTCCTCCCAAAGTCCGTTGCCTCCCAAAGTAAGCTGGCTCCTTGATTGAGCATACTTGTTGAGTTATATTCATTGGGATGAAGATAGGAATTCTGGCAATGATGCTAAAAAGACATTATCCTGAAAAGAATTATTAAACATAATAAAAAGGAAAGGTGAAAGTAAACAAACAGATCTGTTAACCTTCTTAAAAAATAATCCTTAACAGCTGTTTACCTGATTTAAATTAGTAAACAAGCAGATCTGTTAACCATCTTTAAAAAGAATCCTTAACAGCTGTTTACCTAATTTAAATTAGGCCATTTAAATCACGTGAATAAAAAAAATGATAATTTGGATCCATTTTCTCATGAGCGCTCCTCATATATAAAAGACGCACACACAGACATACAACACAAAACACAAATGTGCAAACAAACGTACAACACATAAGATAATAATAAAGGCCTTGTAGCTTTACCTAGGTGAAATCTCCATTGCAATGTTTAAAAGCTCCATAGTCAAAAAATAAAACTGATCAGAAAAACATTAACCTAGGTTTGTATGAGCTCAAAAAATAAAAAATAGAGCCTTATGATGTGGAAAAATGCAATAATAAAAAAAGCATCCTGGTTATTCACTGTTGCAGATGTAAGAATGGCCAAGCTGGAGTTCTGGATATCAGCTGTTATGGGTTTGAGTCAAATCATCTTCTTTTCGATCTGTAGAAATCATTTTGGTTAGTCTTTCTGGAATCCAAATCGGCTGCTGTTCTCCCTGTGGAAACACACAGACAGAGCCCCGACTCCAGACGATTACTGGGTCAGGACCTTTCCATTGTCCTGTTAGAATATCTTTCCAAAGAACTTTAGGCTTATGCACATTTTTTGGATACATATGCCTTTCCGCAGCACTAAGTCCTGATGAATCCAAATTTAAAAAGTTTAGAGTAAAAAGCGTTATTTTAAGTTTATCTTTGGGGGATATATACCCCTTTCCAATTCCCTCTTTTTGCTTTAATAAGTACGTTTTAATAGTTTGATGAGCTCTTTCAACTATGCCTTGTCCCTGTGGATTGTATGGGACTCCTGTTATATGAGTAATACCAAATGATGAGCAAAATTGTTTAAAAGAGGTAGAGGTATAGCCAGGACCGTTATCAGTTTTTAACTGTTTAGGAACGCCCACAGTGGCAAAATTTTGTAAGCAATGAGCTATAACATCTTTAGTTTTTTCTCCGGCATGAAGGGAGCCCATCAAAAATCCAGAAGAGGTATCAACTGTAACATGTAAATATTTTAATTTTCCAAATTCTGGCAAGTGTTTGACATCCATCTGCCAAATATGGTTAGGTATCAGTCCTCTAGGATTGACTCCAAGATTAACTTGTGGTAAAAAGGTCACACAATTTTGACATTGTTTTATTATATGTCTGGCTTGTTCCTTAGTTATTTTAAAACGCTTTTGTAAAGTATTAGCATTAACATGGAATTTTTTATGAAAATTCGTAGCTTCTTCTAGTGTAGAGAAAATATGTATGTCATGTGTAGTTTTATCTGCTAAATCATTGCCCAAACTAAGGGCTCCAGGCAATCCTGTATGTGCTCTAATATGTCCTATAAAGAATGGATCTTTTCTGTCCCAGATTAGACTTTGTATAGTGGAAAACAAAGAGAAAACAGTAGAAGAAGGGGAAATCCTACCAGCATCTTCAGGAGATACTATAGCATTAACTACATACTGACTATAAGAAAATAAATTAAATACAGAATCTTTAAACATTAAAAAGGCTTGTAATACTGCATTAAGCTCTACCTTTTGAGCTGATTGTTTGGGTACTAAAAATGTAAAAGTTTGATCAGGAGTAACTACTGCTGCTGTACCATTATTTGACCCATCAGTGAATATATTTGGAGCATTCATGATAGGGGTTTTTCTTGTCATTTTTGGAAAAACTACAGGATGCTTAGACCAAAAAGACAACAAAGGATTAGATGGTAAGTGATTATCAAATGAAACATTAGATTTACACATGATTATTTCCCAAGTATTTAACTCATTAGCTAACTCATCAATTTGATCCATAGTATATGGAGTAATAATTTTATTGGGAGAAATTCCAAACACTCCCTTCGCTGCTTTTATTCCTTTGAGTATCAATTGTCCTACAGCCTCAGGATACCTAGTAAGAATAGTGTTAGGAGAATAAGATAAATGTATCCACAATAATGGACCTTCTTGCCAAAATACTCCTGTAGGAATATTTTTTGTTGGTAGTACAATAAATAATAAAGGCAAACTTATATCAATTCTATCCAAATGTATATTTTCCATATATGTTTCAATAATTTTTAATGCTTTTCTTGCTTTAGGAGTTAACATGCGAGGTGAGTTTGGATCTGATGGACCTTTTAGAATATCAAATAAAGGTCCCAACTCTCCTGTTGGTATGCCTAGATAAGGCCTTATCCAATTTATGTCTCCCAATAACTTTTGAAAGTTGTTAAGTGACTTGAGTTGATCTACTCGTATTTGAATTTTTGGTGGACGGACCATGGTTGAGGATAATAGAACTCCTAAATAATTAATTGGAAAATTTAATTGTACTTTATCTATTGCTATCTCTAGATTATAATTTTTTAATAAGTTTGTAAGTGTGGCATAACATTCCAGCAATATATTTTTATCTTTATGTGCCAGGATTTTGATTTCTAAGTGGCTGGATTGCTTTATTAACATATATTTGACACATAGTTGGACTGTTAGCCATCCCTTGAGGGAGTACTTTCCATTCATATCTCTGATCAGGACCTTCATGATTTAATGCAGGGATAGTAAATGCAAAACGTGGACTATCCTTGGGATGAATTGGAATTGAAAAAAGACAATCTTTAATATCTATGGCTAAAACATGCCAGGTTTTTGGCAAAGCAGACAATTGAGGAATCCCTGATTGAGCAGGTCCCATAATAACCATTTCATTATTAATGGCTCTTAAATCTTGCAATAATCTCCATTTACCTGATTTCTTTTTAATGACAAAAATGGGAGTATTATGGGGAGATATGGAAGGTTGTATATGTCCTTCCGCTAATTGTTGTTTGACCAGATCATGGGCTACTTGTATCTTTTCTTTAGTCAGGGGCCACTGAGGAACCCACACTGGTCTTTCTGATTTCCAAGTAATTTTTATTGTCTCAGTGGCCCTTTCTGAAAATCCAACCCATGTCTGTCTGTTCCTTGATCTATTTGAATTAGTGCTGCTATACCTTGTCCTTGTTTTCCTAATCTTTTTTCTTTCCTAAAACCTTGTCTAGCCCTAGTAGTGGGCGCATTATGATTGATGTTATTTGTTAACGTCAAACCTAATTGATCTAGGACATCTCGTCCCCATAAATTTATAGGAAGATGATCCAATACATAGGGCTGTATAGTTCCCTCACATCCTTCAGGATCCTTCCAATCTAATATCATTGCACTTCTATGGGGATTAGTCGCCACTCCTAGGCCTCGAAGCGTTTGAGTGGCTTGTTGTAATGGCCAATGTTTTGGCCATTCCTTACTAGATATGATGCTAAGGTCTGCATCTGTGTCCAGTAACCCATTAAAGTTGTGTCCTTGAATATTTAGTTTTAACATTGGGCGAGAATCTAAATTTAAAGACAGCATAGCCCAATCTACACCTGTGGAAAAACATACCTACTTGGCTGATGGCTCCCAGCAGAGATAGAGTTCACTTGGATTGGGGTTAATGAGTTAGATTTATGAGGTTTGCAGTCAATCTCACTTTTAGTTGGTATAATATCTTATTGCCCTTCTGGATTATTGCCCACTGTGCTTAAGTTAAATCTTGATATAACATATTCCATTATGCCTGACACTAGAAAGATGTGTATAGTGGTAGAAAAAAATTGAAGTGTAAAAAATAAGAAACTAGTGTATGGAATATATTTTCAATACCAGATTAGCAAGACGTTTAGCTGATGATTCAAGTATCATCTGCAACTTTCTAAAATGGAAGATTATTTTTATCTAGGACACATTCCTTATTCTAGAACTTACAGGTTTTTATAATCATACATTTCCACCCTTTCAAATGAGAATTACATGAAAAGTATTTATCAAAATTCCTCAGTTTGTGAAGTAATGACCAGTACAGGACTAAAAGCAGCAAGTAATAAATAATAAGATAAAATAAAATAAAATATAAATACAAATAATAAAAAATGAAATTTGATTTCATCTTTGCTAGATGAAAGACTAAAGTATGTTTCTATTCTCTAAGAAATAACAAAATTATAGGATGTAGTATTCAAAGGATATGTATTTGAAAAGATGAACTGCTTGAAGTCCATTGAAAATATAACATTTCAATTTATTCTATTATGTTGATAATATAATTATTTTTTAAAAAATTAAATTTTAATTTTGATTTTGTTTTTATTATATATTTAAGCATAAGTATTCATAGTTTATATATTTTTTTTAAAGACAGATCCCAAATTGAACAGGATTCTGAGCCCAAAATACTCTGGTCCACCTGACCAAGGGAATTTCATAGGTGGCTTGACTGCATAGACCAATCAAAATTCCACTTTGGAATAAAAAATAGGGTAGATTACTTCACATGGATTTGAAGTCCACCAAGAGGTTCCAAATCAAAAGAAATGGATTCACATAGGTTAAACGAATCTTAATTTGAAGTTTTAGAAACTACTAGTAAAGAAGAAAAGAATTATCTGTTTGTGCAATAGCAGAGCAGGTTCCATGGATTTCATGGCCAAAAACATATCATCAATGAGGAATGTGTAAAACATAAATCTGGATGTACAAAATAAGTAAATAAAGGGAAAAATTAAGTAAATAATCCAAATATTTGCTATAAAAGGGATGCCTATTAATACTGTGGGTAGAGAAATCTCTTTCCTTTATCAATTTTTTCACAATTGGAAATGTGGTTTATTGCAAACAGAAAAAAAAATGTGTTTGTCAACATTAAATTCTGGATGTAGGGAGATCATGGGGTTACTGCGTCTAGGGTTAGCAGCAACTCAGCTGGTACCAAACTTCAACCTAAGGAATCAATAGAGTTTATGGCTGTTGGAGCCCTGAGCAAGAACTAGGTCCTCTTGTGCTGTCTAGACCCTTCTTGGGTTACTTTGGGTCAAGGATTAGCCAGCTTGAGGTCACTTTGGAAAGGGAAGGGGAAACCAAAGGATTCACCGACTTCACTCACCTCATTCTTTCCAAACTCCTATGAGATCTTCCCACTGGCTGAACTCAACCCAGAAGCCAGATGAATAGAAAAGCATAGATGAATTTTGTACAAGTCATACTTCTGGGGTAGAAAGTAGGATGGAGAAAAGCTGAGGATGGGCAAAATGGCATCAGATACTAATGAATAAGTGATGCCAGATAATGTTATTTTAACGATGTAAGTAAAGAAGCTTATATAATTTGGAAAAAACAAATTTGTTGTGTCCTTAAATTGACTGGCCACTTGGTGGACAGATATTAGTTATGCTATGAAGTATGAATATTCAATTATCTGTGGGATAGTTATAGATAGATTGATATGATATATAATTCTATTCCTAGCATATTTCTGAAATATATATCATAATTTAGACTCTCTTATGTTCATTAATGCTGATGTGGATTTCTCTATTGATATTTGAAATATTATACATGTTATATTTTAGGAGTCCACACAATTCATTTCCCAATTACACTACTAAAAACATATAAAATCTTTAAGAGAAAAATATAGTTTGATTACTTCTTATAGATTTCCTCTGCTTAGCTTCTTGAGATCATAGAGTATACAATTTGAATTTATAGTTATTGTAAAACTATAATAAAAATATTTTATTCAGATGTGCTATAAAATAAAGTTTCTTTGAGAAAATTTCAATCTTTTTTATTCTTCCCAAATGAAACCTCAAACTCTATTCTAAAATGAGATTTAACAATCCTCCCAATAATAGTAATCCTCACTGAGCTAATGTCACTTAATCTAACAATTATTAATGGATTGTTAATTCCAAGATGAATTAGACTCAATCTAAACCTTCAATGTATTGCCTATGCTTATTTGTATATACACAATCACCTATCTTAGTAAGTTGGGCACCTATCCAAGTTCCTTCATGAATGATTGGAAGGGAACTCTGAAAAATTTTCTTCTCAGCAAAAGAAACAATCTATGAGGTGAATAGAGAGCCTACATCTTGGGAGCAAATTTTTACCTGTCACACATCAGATAGAGCACTATTTCTAGGGTATATAAAGAACTCAAAAAGCTAGACACCAAAAAAACAAATAACCCAATCAATAAATGGGCCAAAGACCTGAAAAGACACTTCCCAGAAGATGATGTACAATCAATCAACAAATACATGAAAAAATGTTCATCATCACTAGCAATTAGAGGAATGCAAATCAAAACCATTCTAAGATTTCATCTCATTCCAGTCAGAATTGCAGCTATTATGCATACAAGCAACAATAAGTTTTGGCGAGGATGTGGGGAAAATGATACACTCATACACTGCTAGTGGAACTGTAAATTGGTGCAGCCAATATGGAAAGTAGTATGGACATTTCTTGGAAAATTGGGAATGGAACCACCTTTTGACCCAGCTATCCCTCTCCTTGGTCTATACCCAAAGGACTTAAAAACAGCATACTAAAGGGACACATCCACATCAATATTTGTAGCAGCACTATGCACAATAACTAAACTGTGAAACCAACCCTTCAGTAGATGAATGGATAAAAAAAATGTGGCTTATATATACACAATGGAATATTACTCAGTAATAAAGGAGAATAAAATCAAGGAATTTGCAGGCAAATGGATAGAGTTAGAGAAGATAATGCTAAGTGAAGTTAGCCAGTCCCAAAAAACAAAATGCTGAATGTTTTCTTTGATATAAGGAGGCTGATGCATAGTGGGATAGGAAGTGAGAACGAACTCCAGATAGTGCAGAAGGGTTAGAGGAGAAGGGAGGGGACATGGAGTTATTAATGATGGTGGAATGTGATGATCAATATTATCCAAAGTACAGGTATGAAGACATGAATTGGTGTGAATATACTATGTATACAACCAGAGATATAAAAAACTGTACTCTATATGTGTAATAAAAGTTGTAATGCATTCTGCTGTCATATATAAACAAATAAAATAAAAACAAGGAAGGAAACTTTGAAAAAAGTGACAACAATTGTTGGAAGCTTCGAATGAACTGTAGGCATGTCTGAACTATCTCTAAGTGGAAGTATGCCCCTAGGAGAACTCTTGGTGTAATCCAACTGATCTGAAACCTTTTCCTTGCCTTGGTAAACATCCTGCTCAAAGAGAATTCTGTGATACCACAGAATTTACTGGCTTGGATAGCCCTAGGTTCAAATACAACTCCCCAGAGGTAGAGAGAGATACCAATGTGCCCAACTAGCCTGGTGGCACCAACTGCCAGGAGGAGGAAGAATTACTGTGCAAGTAATAAGTCCCCAATCAGGCAAATTTCCCCACAGCCTCTCACTTCTTGTTTCCCTTGCAGAACCCTTCCTCAAAATAAATTTCTTTGATGTGTTTCACTATAAATAAAGCATATGGGGGCTTTTTTCTTTTGTTAGGATCAGATCTATCAGGTCTTTTCCACCTGTCAAGCCCCTGCTTTCAATATATTTCTTGTCTTATGTTTTATTTCTTAATACTACATTTTCAGCCTTTTATTTCCAGCCAGCCCACACCTCCCATGGTTACTTATTCCCTTGCTGTTCAGGCTGAGCATGAGACAAAATAGTACTGCCATTTTTTTAACTGATTATTACTGGATTGCTTTTTCATACAGTTTTGTATTTTTTTTTGGTACCATGATTTCAGAGGGATTAAATATTTTAAGACTGTTTTCTTCTTCAGGTTGAAAAACACCATAGTCAGCAAAGTTAGTCAGTATGAGAAATTTATTTTCCTAACTTTTTCATGAAAAGCAATGTAACAGCTAAATTCCAGGTAGATTTAAGGAAAGAAAAAAAAAAAAGAAACTTGGATCTACTTAAGTTCCTTCAACTGTGCCACAGTACCACAGCTTAATCTGGGGTTATATAACACTTTATTATTTGGGGGATTTTAGCAGATATACCATTATTGAAATAAATGAGGCAAAGTTTGTTCAACTTTCTGCTTCAAATCCTATTCTTTCCCTTTTCCGTTCCCTCTCTACTTTTCTTAACATATCTTTCCTCAGTACTGATCCAGGTGTTGAGAGCCTTCTGTGGACTGTGTTATGCATTGTAGCCTAGTGAGGAGATACGTCTGGCATTGGGAACCTTCCATGGCACCCCTCACAGGGAATGACCTCCTGATGCAGGTGAACTTCCTCTTCAAGCTCTGCCAAAGATCCCACACAGCACTTGAGATGGGTGCGCTTTACCAAGATGCCAATCAACCTGCTGACTACAAGACATTACAAAGCAAGACTCTTCCCTGGAAATCTTATCCCTGCCTTTGATGTACCCCCTTAAATAAGCCACTGGAGTCATCTTTTCTTTGTCTAGTTCCAGCTCTTGTGTGGACTGAATGTACCAGGGGCTGTGCTGTTTATATTTCTGGCTCTTTGTATTTTGTTTTTCGCGGATTATTTTAGACTTTAATTTTTCAGGTGGGTTACACCCTCATGGGCAGGAAGAAGAAACCCCTGGCACAATAATGATGATCTTTGACTTCAAAGTGTTTCTAAGTAATCAGAGTTTGGATAGGTAGAGGCAGTGCAAAGAAATGTGACAAATGTTGTCCAAGAAATTAGGAGTGGTAGGATTCTGACTTAGATTTGACTTCCTGAGGAAGTGATATCCAAGCTGAGGTCTGAGTGATAAGCAGCACTAATAAGAATGTTGTAGAGGGGAAAAAGCCTAATAGGTCAAAGAGGGAGTTACAGGCAGGGACTGTTATGTGCAAGAAGAGAGGGGTAGATAAGGTGAGAGGAAATAGACTAGTTGAATTTTATTCTTAATTCTATCCTTTAATTTTATGTGTCAAGGAAGGTTGATTCAATGGTTGTGTTTCCTGGAAACAGGCTGTGCTGAGTCCCTTGAAATCAGGAATTTTGGTCCCACAATCACTGTGTTTGCTTTAAGCAAGGATGGGATGACATCTTCAAGTTTTAACATATTCTGGGGTTGGTGTGTCTAGCATCTGGTTGTCATCTTAAGTGGATCCAAAATGAGCACTAATCCACATAGATTATAATAAAGATGCTGGATTTATGAGAAAACTGTTCTATAAGGAAAAGGCTTGTTTAAATGGCACTTGTAAATCTCCGCTATGTAATTACATAGATAATGTAAAGGTGAGATAGCAGAGAGCATGTATACAGGCATAGGGAGATATTGCCTGTAAGATATTCCATTGCATGTGCTTGTTTTCCTAAAAGTAAGTCATCCACTTTTATTACATACTTTTACCATTCTTTAAATTTATACCTAAAGCTGGGCATAATGGCACACACCTGTAATTCCAGTAGGTAGGGAGGTTGAGGCAGGAGGATTGGAAGCTCAAAGTCAGCATCAGCAACTTAGTAAGGCCCCAAGCCACTCAGTGAAACCCTTAGAAAAAAAAGTCAAAAGGGCTGGGGATGTAGTACAGTGTTTAAATACCCTTGTGTTCAGTCCCTGGTACAAAAAAAAATCATAACCCCAATTACTGAGAATTATTTTGTACTTTCTATATGACAGGCATTGCATCCTCCACTTTAATTTCCAAAAACTTTGCAAAATGATTACCATTGTAATATTTTACAGGAAGAAACTGAGACCTGAGAGGTTAAGTACTTTGGCTAAAAATCACAAACCTAGGCTGTAAATGATAGCTATCTGACTCCAGGATCTGTGCATTAAACATGCACAATATTACCTCTCAGAGAGAATAAAAGGGAAAGTAAGTGATTCTGATGACAATCAAAATTGCAATCTTGAAATAGATGAAGAATTTTTAGATTATGATGGCTGAGATTTGCTCATATGAAATTAAGCCTGATTAATAATTAAAACACTAATTTGCCTTCTCTGTGTATCAGTATCATTTAATTGGTAATGGTCTTGGTAATTTTTTTTAAATATATCTTTTGTTTCACGGAGCACCTAGTGCTCAAGCGAAAAGTATAGCTTGTTTTTCTGTTAGTAGAATTTTGAATACAGGTGACTCCATCTTTAAAGTACTCAGGAAGCTTGAGTGGCATCTTAAATATAACCATCTGGTAAATGAATTTCTGGAATCCATTTATAGAATCAATTTGGAGCTTTGCACTCTATAATTTTGAAGTGTTTTCATTCCTGGAAAATGATAATTTTATTTTGGATATTTATGCATGAAATACTTTGTGATTGTACGTTTCCATTAGTAAATGTGTTCTTTCCATCTTGCCAACATTTATCACAAATAAAGATGCCTATCATCTTGGTTTTCTTATTACTCAATATGTATTATGAGTATTGGTATTCATTTTATTAATGCAGCAGCATTCTATTTATGTTCTTTTTGAAACACATTCAGAAAAATTAAGTTTAAAAATCTAACAGGGTAAAATTGAAAAATATTTTTAAGTGTTCCATTTTCCAAAGCAATGCACATTTACTGACACTTTATTTGCGGATAATGTATTTGATTCTTTGTAAATAATTAGAGCAAGGAAATTAGTTCAGGCAGAGTTAGAAGCTTGACTTTATTATTCTCACATATTTTTTTAACATCTTTTAGATTGTTCTCAAACCAGTCTTTGAGATCATGCTGATTTTTTGATTACAGGTCTGTACCCATAGTTTACTCTTCTTATCTTCTTATTTGCATAAGAATTCTTCCTATTGGTTACACATTAAAATCGACTCCTTTCTATCCTATTCCCATTACTTTTTTTTTTTTTTGGTAGTGGAAAATGAACTAGGAGCACTTTACCACCAAGCTACATCCCTTCTTCTTGTTCCCCCCACCTTTTTTTTTTAAGACAGAGTTTCACTATGTTACTAAGGATTCCTTCTGCCTCTGCCTCTTGAGTCACTGGGATTATAATGTGTCAACATGCCTGGAACTACCAATATTTTATATTAGAATATTCATATGATAAAATTTCTAATGATTTAATGAATTATGTCTTCTTACACTTTTATTGTAGTTCTGCATTCAACACAGTGCTCTTTTTATGTGTTCTTTTTAGATATACATGACAATAGAATGTATTTTAACATAGTATACATACATGGAGTATAACTTCCCATTCTTCTGGTTGTATATGATGTGGAATTATGTTGGTCATATATTCATATACGAACATAGGAAAGCAATGTCTGATTCATTCTACTTCTTTTCTATTTGCATTCCCCTTCCCTTCCCTTCATTTCACTTTGTCTAATCCAATACAATTCTATTCTTCCCTAAACCATCCTCTTATTGTGAATTAGCATCTGCATATTAGAGAAAACATTCAGCTTTTGGATTGACTTATTTCACTTAGCATTATAGTCTCCAGTTCCATCCATTTACCAGCAAACATCATAATTTAATTTCTCTTTATGACTGAGTAATATTCCATTCCATGTATATACCATATTTTCTTTATTCATTCATCTGTTGAAGGAAACTTAGGCTGGATCCATAGTTTAGCTATTGTGAATTGATATGCATTAATGTAATAGTGTCACTATAGTTTGCTGATTTTAAGTCCTTTGGGTATATATTAAAGAATGGGATAATTGAGTCAAATGCTGGTTCCATTCCAAGTTTTCTGAGGAATCTCTATACTGTTTTCCACAGTGGTTGCATCAATTTGTAGTTCCATCAGCAATGTATGAGTCCTTTGGGTATATATTAAAGAATGGGATAATTGAGTCAAATGCTGGTTCCATTCCAAGTTTTCTGAGGAATCTCTATACTGTTTTCCACAGTGGTTGCATCAATTTGTAGTTCCATCAGCAATGTATGAGTGTACCTTTTTTCCCAACATCCTCACTAACATTTATTAGTTGTATTCCTGATAATTGCCATTGTGACTGGAGTGAGATAGCATCTCAATGAAGTTTTAATTTGCATTTCTCTAATTTCTAGAGATGTATATTTGTTGACCATTTGCATTTTTTTCTGTGAAGGAAGTGCTGTTCAATTCCTTCATTGTTTGGGTTTTTTTTTTTTTTTTTTTTTTTTTTTTTTGGTGATAAGTTTTTTGAGTTCTTTATGTATCCTGGAGATTAATGCTCTGAGGTGCAGGTGGCAAAGATTTCCTCCCCTTCTATAAGCCCTCTCTTCATATTCTTGATTGTTTCCTTTGCTGTGAAGAAGCTTTTTAGTGTGATACCACAGTATTGGTTGATATTTAATTTTACTTCTTGTGCTTTAGGAATCTTATTCCTAAGCTGACATGATGTATATTTGGGCCTACTTTTTCTTTTATTAGGGGCAGTTTCTCTGGTCTAATACTTAGGTTCTTAGTCCATTTTGAGTTGAGTTTTATGCAGATTGAAAGATAGGGATTTAATTTTATTTTGCTGCATATGGATTTCCAGTTTTCCCAGCACCATTTGTTAAAGAGGCTATCTTTTCTCCAATGTATGTTTTTGGTGCCTTTGTCTACTATGAAATAATTGTATTCATGTGGGTTGTCTCTGTGTCTTCTATTTTGTATTATGTCTACACGTGTAACACAAAGCTCTTAATAATGGGACTACTTTATTTTATGAGAATAAATATATCCTATTGGCTAACATAAGAAGTGTGGCATAAAAATGTTAGCTCCAGACTATATCCTTCTTATATAGTCACATATGATTTTATGATTTTTTCAAAATAAGACTAACATGTAATCAAGAGCTTTGAGGACCATGCCAGGCAGGGCTATAACAAGATTGAGGTGAAATATAATTACTTGGGCACAAGTTTTATGGTCACCAAAATATTAATCATAATGAAATATATTCTAATGCAATATTTTAAAAAATAAATATTAATACAGGAACAACAAACTTTCTATTAAGTACAGAATCAATATTGCTATATTTTTTTGTTACAAGCTCCCCATAACACCACACTAATGCCAAGCACTCACTATGTAGACTTATTATTCCTAATATGTAAATACTTAAGTACTCAATATAAACTAGAAACAAAGAACATTATTTTTTTTCTCTTTAGCTATTACATAATTAAAAGCAGGACAAATAAATACAGAGATCTAATGATAACTTTATGATAACTATAGTTAGTAATGTTGAGTTTTATACTGGAATTTGCTAAGAGAGTAAATTTTAGTTACTCACTTCAAAAATAAAAAATGGTAACTATATTAGGAGGCAGATAGATTAATTAGCTTGACCATAGAAGTGTTTTTACTATTTTTATGTATATTAAAACATTATGTTGGCCAGGGGCACTGATTCATGCCTATAATTCCAGCAATTCTGGAGGCTGAGACAGGAGGACTGCAAGTTCAAGGCCAGCCTGAGCAACTTGGTGAGATACCATCTCAAAATAAAAAAATAAAAAGGACTAGGGAAGTAGTTCAGTGGCAGAGTGCTACTGATTCAATTCCCAGTATTGCTAAAAAACAACAAAAAACCCCATCATTTGTACACCTTAAATATATGCAACTTCTATTTAAAATAAATTAAATTAACTGAAAATAAACAAAATAAAAGCACTATGCTACATTTCACACCAAATGACAAATTAGGTGTAAGCATTCACCTCCTAGGGTGATCACACAGGGAAACCAAGCAGATCAACTAGGATAGAACAGTGTAGGAGAAGGTAGTGCTTTTCTGGTAGTAAAAAGCTGATGGAAAGGTATGATAAGTGCTAAAATAAGGTGGATGAAGCAAGTAGGAAGCTGCTTTAGGAGATCTTGGAAGACAGAAATTGAATTCAGAGTAGGCCTGAGTGAAGCAGAGACAAAATTTACTATATATAGAAGAGCTTTTTATGCTTTCAATTCAACTGTGCTCTCCATATCCTCATACGTGTGCATAGTAAAAGGGAGCCAGATGTTTATTCTAAGACCTAAAAATCCAGGGCTCTTCTCCAAGGAATCTGATAGCAGTTATGTGATTTTGTTTCTAAATTATGACATTTGGAAGGTCTAAAAGTCTAATGGATTTGTTTACTCATCTGTGGAAAACTGGTCTTTGAGCAATTCTGCTTATATAGCCAGACCTGGTCATCAAGGGCTTGGATTCTAGGGCCAGAGTTCAGATTCAATGAAGTGAATGAGAATAATAACACATTAAGAATTCTCAAAAATTTTTAAAAATGATATGTTCAATGCAATTAATTGTTATTAGTATTATAAATTCATATTAAGGAAAGATATCTAAAAGTAAATAATCCTAACTTCATAACCACAGAAGAAGCATATTTCCTTTCTGGGTCAAGTTTGACAAACTTGTTCTGGAAAAAGGCCAGATGGTAAATTGTTTTGGCTTTGTGGACCATACGGACTCTGTTGGAGTCCTTCAACTCTGACTAGGGCCCAAGAATCTTGGGAGCCCCAAATGAATTGTGGGCTAGTCTGAGCCATCTCTAAGTGGAGGTGTGGCCTCGGAGAACTCTCAGTGTCATCTCACCGATCTGAGACTGCTCCCTTGCCTTGTTAAAGTCCTGCCCAAAGAGAATGTGTTACTGGGGAATCTATTGGTTCAGATAGCCCTGGGTTCAAACACAACTCCCTAGAGGTGGAAAGAGATACCTGTGTGTCCACGTAGCCTTGAAGTGCTGGCTGCCTGGAGAAGGAAGAATTACTGTGAAACTGACAAGCTTCTAATCAGGCCAACTTCCCTTCATCCTCTGGCTTCTTGATTACCGTGAAGAACCCTTCTTCAGAGTAAATCCTTTTGCTGTGCTCCTCTATAAATAAAGCACTTGGAGCCTCACTTGTTAGAAATTGGATCCATCAGGTAGAATCCTCCCACCAAGTCCTCTGTGTGAAATGATTTTCTTCTTTCTCTTCGGTCTTAGATTATTTGAGTCAAAATTGTTCTTGTCAGGATTTTGATTACAGCAATGAAAAAATAAAAGAGGCTAAAACAGAAGCAAACTTTAAAATAAATAAGATAAAAATGAACACGGTAGAAATCTGAGGAGTCTCATGCACTCCCATATTCATTGCAGCACTCTTTTCCATAGCCAAGAAATGCAAACAATCTAGGTTTCCATCAGGGGATAAATGGATAAAGAAAATGGGTTATATAGGCCCCCATGGAATATTATTCAGTCAAAAACATGATGAATCCTGTCATTTGTAACAACCTGGATGAAAGTAGAAATCATTATGTTAAGTAAAGAAAGGCAGGTAGAGGAAGATAGCACATCGGGATCTTCTTACTGAAATCTGAAATGATCTCACAGAAACTGAGAGTCCCAGAGGCTGGGCAGAGTAGAGGGAAGGAAAGAATGGGGAGAGGTTGATCACAGGATGCAGTCTTATAGATAGCTAAGAGTAGAACATTCTGATCTGTTACTGTATAGGATTGTAACTAAATATAACAATAATGTACTGTACATTTCAAAATATCAGAGAAAGGAGTTTTCACAATAAAAAAAGGAAAATATTGAAGAAGATAAATGTTTTCATTTAATGTAAATATTACAAAATATATGCATTATTGAAATATTATATGGTATAGCATTAACATATGCACCTTTCATGTTATTTTATTTGTTAATTTTAGATATACATGATAGTAGAGTGTATTTTGAAATATTATACATACAGGGAGTATATCGTTCTAATTAGGATTCCATTCTTGTGGTTGTACATGATGGGGAGTTATGCTGGTCATGTATTCATATAAAGGATAATAAAGTTATGGATAGCAAAAAATTTAAAAGACAATTTTTAAAAAGGTATTTAATATAAAATAAATCAGAATAAATAGGGAATATTAGAAAGGACTAATCCAGCAGGACCAGTCTTTATTTCAGTAAGAGTTTCAGGAAAAACAAAAACACAACAGACAATAGAGGACACTAAAATATTAAAGAAATATTATTATGGATATAATTCAAATCTTCAAACTAAATCATGGAGACATTTAACTTAATAAACAACAATATTACTTTTAGGCTTTATTTTGTAGAAAAACTTAATTGGGTATGAAATGGAATTTGGGGGATTTTAATTAGCCTTTCTTGATTATTGATGAGTTTCAGATCCTTGTCATAAACTCATTGCCTGTTTAGATATCTTCTTTATTTAAGCATCAGTTAACTTTCCTTCTTATTTTCCTTACTTTCTATTTTCCTTTTCTTTGTTAATGTAAAACTGTTATTTATGTATGTAAAATTTAACTTCTTTTTTTGCTTATGTGTTTTGCAAATGCCATATATCGCTCTGGTTTATTCTTACTTGAATAATAATCCAATTTATCTGTCATTTCTTTTGTGGTCAATGCTTGTTTATTTCTGTAATATTTAAGAAATCTTTGCCTATCCTGAAGATTTAAAAATATTCCTAAGTTTATTTTTCTAGAAACTTTATGATTTTAAATTTTATGTTATCACCTAGAATTAATTTGTGTATTGTATAAGTTCAAGATTTTAGTAATATATAAGTGACTTTAAATCATTCATTTATCAGATTCTGTATTCAGCTATTGTTTTTTAGTGCTACTTTGATTATAAATCAATTGTTCAAACACATGTGAATCTATTTTGGTACTTTTTATTTCATAAATATTTACCCATCATTGTGCCTATACCACACTATGCCTTTGAACCTCTTCTTTTTCTAAAAGATTGTCTTGTTTATTCTTTCCATTTAGAATGTTTGCCAATTTACACACACACACACACACACACACACACATACGCACACAAAAAAACTATAGATTAATTTTAAAATATTTGATATCTTTAGCAGTCTGAGACTTCTAAATTATTTCTATGCTTCATCCTTCCATTTATTTAATATCTCTCAGTAATATTATATATTTAATTTTGTTCTGTGGGGGTCTTCAACATCTTGTGGATATTTAGTCCAGTTAGTTTCATGTTACTGGATACTTTTATAATTTTAATATTTCATCTTCTGATTCAATTGCTAATAAATTGACCTTTATTCTTATTTTTATTTTTTATTTTAAAGTTACAAAAAGTGACTTGCTGAGTCTATATTTTGTATTCTATTGTTCATTCTTTTGCATTTCTATGTTCAAAAATTGTAAATTATTTGACTAATTTAACTTTTTTTTTCAAAATATACTTTTTTATTCTCCTGATCTGTTTTGTGCTAAATGATTATCAGAATAATGAGTAATAGATTAGAAAAGCTCTTTTTGTCTCAATCTTCATTTCCAGGAAAGTTTTTAGTATTTCAAAATTTCACCATCAATTGTGTTAGTTGAATGTTTAAAAAAGTTTTAGACACTCTTTATCAGATTAAGAAAGTTTATTTATTTTTTTAAATTACCTAGTTTATTATCAAATGGTTTCTCTGCTTCTACTGAGATCATAGTTTTTCCTCCTTTGTTGTCTTAACATGTCAAATTACATTCATTTTAATATTAAATAACTTTGAATTTCTGAAATAAAGTATTTGGTTATCATATGTTATTTATTGCATGTAGTTTTTATTTAATTCACTAATTTTTTTTTGGAATTTTTGGATATATACATAGAAGAGGAATACATGATTTTCATTTCATTTTGTCTCCTCTGAGAACTTTTTTTATTGTTTAAGCTTTGATCTTTAATTTCTATCCCAGTTTCATCAATATATTTTTATAAATATTTGAGTAATTCTTATATTTTTTGGCATGACTGGTGACTTTTGTTTGAGTGCTTCTATCTATAAAAACTTTTAGGAGATTGTTTGAAGCATGGGATAATATATCCTTGCAGAATAATATATACTTTATTATATAGTGGTAATTACGACAATGCCAGATTATTTGAATCCATCCAACCATGGACTGACATTTAAAGTTGAGGTTTGTTTCTTCTGTGAACTGGTCCAATTCTGTTTTATTCTTACTCTAATTTATAACCTTTTTTAAAGCCTGGCCTGTTAACCAAAACTCTTTCTTATTGCTGGGTTTTAATCTTTCATTTCTATCCTCTTCTTCTCATAAAATTATTGAAAATGCAATAGAACTTTTACTCAATTTCATACTCTCTCAGTTGCAACTGTAGAATCATAAATTACTTGCAAAGAAAATGCAGTACAAAATATCATGCTCACTTCTATAGATTTCACATCTCTTGGAATTTGGCTATTTGAGGATTCACAGCACTGGTAGTTTTCCAAGCCCTTAAAATATGGAATTTTAAATATTTTCCCATTGTGTTTATAATTATTTTTATGCTCATTGTAAGTAAGGATACAAATTAATTTTCTTTCAAAATTAAAACTAATGCTCTTAATACTACAATACATTAGTACATTTTTTTCTATAATGATCTATATTTCTATCTCTGTTTTATTGCAAATTGACAAATAATTCAGTTTTCACAAACCAGTCTTTACTCTCTTAGTCCACTTCCCCGTATTTCATATTGTAATATGAAAATGATTATTAAATAAAGGTGAAAGAGAGGAAGAAAGGGCCTAGTCAAGGTTGAGAATGAAGAGACTTTATCAATAATTGGAAAGATAATAATTAGTATTAAAAGGTAACCAACAATATTAATTGGTTTTATCTAGTGGTATACTGAATCAAGGCTGATCACTTGAACAACAGATTGCTAAATTTTCAGAGATTGTTCTAGCCAATTCTCTGATACTTTGAAAATGACATTGGTAGGAGAATGTAGCTTGTGCAGCAAATTTCAGGGTTTTTTTTCCCCTTTCGATCCCATTGTCAAACATTTACTACCATATCACCAATTGTAGCCATAGAACAATTTTAGATATGGAAGCAATTGAATCAGATTTTAAATTGATTTATATCATTTTCAATTCTTATGAATTACATATTGCTTAAAATTAAAATAGATAAGCAAAGAAATAGAACTTTAAGCTGCTGATGGCACAGATAATAAATAAAAAAATAAGTAAGAAATATTTCAAAATAAGTTGATTCATGAGATTAAAATGAGAATTAGGAAGACTGGGTTGAAACTAATTTTATTTTAAGAAATTCTCTGTCTTATATTTTTATTAAATATACCACACTAGAATTTTTGACAAGTTTAAATATATTTATTATATAATAAAATGTGTACATTACAGATATATAAATTTATGCATTACATTTAAAGCTATTTTCTTAGTTTTAAGAAGCAATATAGTATATCCTATATTTTCCCATTATTGCTGCTAATCATAATTGAGCTATCAGAATTGATAAATGTATGTAAATATGAGATTAAATTATAAATGGCGTCTAGTCTTATAGTCACCTAAATCATTTCAGTGCACTAAGTACTTTCAATCCACTAGACAGCCACTGATCAGGTACAAACATGATGTTCCAAACACTCTTTTGGGGATTCTAGTCAAGTCTGCTCTCAGCAGAAACCCAATTTGTCTTCCTAGATATTGATGGCAAGCTGTTGTTGAAATACTGCTTCCTTGATGTAAGCAGAATAAAACATATGCAGCAAGAAAATACAACTTTCCTACAGATATATTTCTTAAGGGACAGAACTAGATCTTGAATTTCCAACTGGAATTTAGTTTAGAAGAGTGTAAGAGGTTTACCGTGCTTGTTTGCTTGCTTGCTTTCCACTCCATATCATTTTCTCATTGCTTCCATCACTAATTACTAGGCCTCTTTTCCTTATGTTTTGTTTTTATTGGTATAAGGTTGTAGAACCTGTTTCTTACAGTGTAATTTCCCAGATGCAAATTATTTGTATGTGACTCTTATTTTCCTGTTGATTTCTATGTAAGTTTCAGTGTGAAATTGAGAATACAGCAGAGTTTTATGATTAATTTTTGCTGGGGAAAAAAAAGGATTGGTTTAGATGTTAACCACGATATACCAAATTTTATAAAAAGGGAAAAAACATGTTTTGGGGGGAGGGATTATCATACAATTTGAAAAAAATTGTAATATATTATCAATTTTAGCTTATAAATATTACCTAGAAGAAACTATACCTGAAAAATGAATAATTGTATGGAATATTTTTAAATTGACTTAAAGCTTTGCATTTTAGTGTAGAAAATCTTTATATTTAAACATACACTATTAAAAATTTAAGAAACCTGCTTCCTTAAAATGAAATAAAAGTGTCTGAATTTGCTTTTCAAATGTGTTAGAAGAAAAATAATTTGGTAAGTAGAAATCTCTCATACTCAGTAAAAAAAAATTGGTTTTGTATTTGCTTGTCAAAACAGAAAAGTGTTTTGACAATAGGAAGATTAAATTTTATCTTTTTTTGGTGTACTATAACCTAGCTAAAATTTATAGTGTAGAACTATGTTAGAGGAATTGTCTATCAATTTTTAGAATTTAAATTAGATTGTATAACTAAATTAGAGAATACTAAAGATAAGAGGCTTCCTAGTTATAATTTCATCACTTGCCTCCAAGTTAGATGTAATACAATTGACATACACATACATTTGCAATATATGATAAGTTTTGTAGATATAGAGGAGAGAAGCATCTACAGTAGGCTAAAATGTCTGGCTTTTGTGATCATTCAGGAAAATAAGGAAAGAAATACTTTCTAAATAGAAGAAAAAGTTCTTATGAACACTTTCTAAGGTGAAAGTCCATATTATTTGTTTAGCTAGTTACAGAAATCCAAAATTCAACTGTCTTCAATCATGAAACCTTATTTTATGGCATGTGACAGAAAGTCAAAAATGTAGTGATGCCCAAGTTGTGACATGAATTGATGTTTGGGTTTGTTCCTTAGCTATTTTCTTAGCTCCGTTCGTTGTTTTCTTCTTGAATGAACAAGATGGCTACAAACAGCAATTGGATAATGCATTACTTCTTTTGTGCAAATCTAAAAAGGAAATGGTACTTCTCACATAATATTGGAATGTAAATCTTTCCACCTGATTTGAAAAATCTGAGTCCTGTGCTCAAATCTGAACACCCATGAATAGGAGAGTGTTACAAAAGTTCATTGATTCAGCTTGGGCTTCAGTGCCATTCTCAGAGGGTCTGGAATTACCAATGACCAAAATAAACAAGTGTTCCCTTGAATCATAAAACTTTAATGGTAAAAGGAGAATACTTTGGTACTGCTGGTACTTCAGACCATTTCTTGAATTGAAATATTACAGTTGAATTGAAATATTACAATAATATTCTTCTTACTGCTTTGTATTCAGTATTTATGAAACTATATATGTGATTTTATTTTTCTACTTGTTTTCTATATTCTCACAAGAAAGCCTAAGTTTAATAAAAACAGATATTTTGGTCACTGTACTCAACTGATAATTCTTAGCTGATAGTCAATAAACATGACTTGAGTCAATGAAATCATAACTACAAACAGGAGGGGAAAGAGTAAGAATGCTTCCATATCACATATGACTATGAATCTTGTGACTTTGTGTCAGTATCAGCAAATGAAGCATTGCTTTGAACCCCACAGTCATGAACAACTAGATTGCCCTTTGGGTTTCTCTCACTACAATTGTGCTGAAAGACATGCCCATTTGCAAGGGGCCATTGTTAATGGGGCAGATTCCTAGCCTAGGGTGGGATTTATGGTTTCTCTAACTTTGAATTCAGATGCCTGCTGCCCTGGTGTGATAGAAATATGCAGTACTCAGCGCCTTGAGCAGCCAGCTGTCAGGAACCAGAAGATATGGCAGGAATAGTTAAGTCCCAATTAGCCTGTTCCTGCTGACTTTGTTTACCTTGAAGAACCCTACCTGAAAATAAACTCCTTTGATGGGTGCTGGGAGCCATCAGCCAAGTAGGTATGACAAATTCCTTGCCAGCTTACTTCCATGCTGTCTAGTGGAAGGACTTCTGAAAGGTGACCTTGCTCAAGGACCAGGGCAGGATCCATGTTTAGGGTGTTCCCCCTTTAGAATAGGGCGGTTTAGCATAATAGGAGATTAGGGTGTTCCCCCTTTAGAATAGGGCAGTTTAGCATAATAGGAGATTAGGGTGTTCCCCTTTAGAATAGGGCGTATCCTGCTGCTGAGTTCCTCTTGAGTGCTTAGGGTCAGACAGTATATTTTGGGAGACAGAAGCCCATGCGGAGTGGATTTGGGCAGAGAACGTGGATTCCCCCAGAGCGTGTTTGTAGACGGCCGGTGTGAGTTCGGGAATAAAGAATTGCTGTTTGAATCTACAAGCTGTGTGGAGACTCGTGATTTGTGCCCAGCCAGAGACTGCGGCAGATGGGCTTCCCTTTAAATAAAGAACTTGCTGGCCTTTGTCCTTTGTTAGCAATGCGACTCATCAGGTCTGGTCCACCCACCAGGCCTCTACTTTTGAAACTATTTCTGTGTCTTTTGTCTTTATGTCTAAATATTTCTTCAGACTTCTAATTTTCCAGCCAGTTTACCCCTCCATTCGGCTTACTGATTGATCCCTTGCTGCGGGGGCTGTAGCAAGAACTTTTAAAGACTGAAACTGAAGTGTAGGTTTGGTGTAAAGATAATATATTCAAGGTCAGGGCTGCTAAGAGTTACCTATCAGTTTTTATAGAACTGGGGTGTTGGGACAGTAAATGAATCAGGTTTTTGTTCACCAGCCTAAGGCAGAGGCAAACCTTCTGAGAACTCTTGGTAGAAATGCAAAGACTGAAACTGTCACTGGTGACATCCTGTTCAAAGGGGGTTCTGTGCAACTCACAGATTATAATGGTTCATGGCCTTGAGTTCAGATGCCAGCTGACTGGAGGTAGAGGAGGTAGAAGAGATATGGGCACTGGCTGATATGCTTTAATTGGGCTGTTCCTGCTCACAACATCATTTTTGTTTATCTTGAAGAAGCTTTCCCACAGTAAATCATTTTGATGTTTAAGCCTATATAATAAACGTGCAGAGCCTACTCCTGGACAGTCTCTCTCCCATTAGGAGTTTGGTTAGTGCACTGAGTCCTGCTCTCTCTATATTTTGTGTTTGTCTTTTTTTCTCAATCTTCTGGTCACCCATGCTAGGGAAACAATAACTGCCTTGGGGTCTCGGCATTGAGGAATTTCTATGGATGCAGGAATTTCAGTGAAAAAACTGGCATAGTTTCTGGAAACCAAGTGTGGTTCATTACCCTACTATTGAGTTGATTCACCAACATTCAAGTTGATTATTTGTTGGTTCACCAACATTCAAGTATTATGTGATGGTAAAGAGGACAAATGAGTTTTCCCAAGACTATGTAGGCTTGAAAGAGACGACTATCTTTCTGTAAAATATTCAGGATGTAGATGTATAGACTGGATGTGCATTTTGCTTTGCAGGTGAATTGTGATTTCAAGGAGAATGCTCTAAAAGATTCCGTAAATCTGAAATTGGGATTGTTGATGCCTATAGTCCCAGCTATTCAGGAGGCTGAGGCAGGAGGATCACTTGAACCCAGGTGTTTAAGTCCAGCCTGGGAAACATAGGAAGACTCTGTAAAATGTAAAAGAGAGAAAGAGAAAAGATAAATCAAAATTCTATAAATCTAGCTCTATCCTTGATTTGAGGGTCAGAGTTAATCAAAGGTTTTGAATTTTATAGATTTTAAAGGTCATCTATTAAGAAATAGTTCAAGAAGAGGCCTTAGTATGAAAGAATAAGCTAGACTGAAGCATCATAGGACCTAAGAGAAGCAGTCAATAAGCATTTTCCTTTCTTGAGGTCGTTGGAGGAAAAGGTGAGAAATGTTTTCAAGATGATGAAGCCCTAAGTTACCAATATTTCAAATCTTATAGAACACCATGTTAAAAGTATTGTCTTATCCGTATTTCTAAATAAGTCTGCAAGTTACATCTTAGGTTTGCAAATGATAAAAAAATTTAATTTTAGAGATGGGGGTTTATGAAATGCCAGCAATGACAGTAAAAGGCCAAAGAATATATCAATCTTACTTATACCTCAGAGATGTAGTCTGGGCTGTTGGGAAACATCAGTGTAAACTTCTATGTGTCTTTCTCTACTGTTATGCATTTCTGAAAGGTATTTATGTCTTGTATTTTTTTTTTTTCAATAGTGCTGCTAGGCATTGCAGGACTTCAATGCACTCTCTATAAACATTAGGTCTGGCATTGCTCAGGAATATGTGTGTTCTTATAGGTTTAACAGTAGTATTCTATTTTCAACAATAGAATTTATAAGAGTTTCCAGAACAACTTGAAATTATCAATAGAATTTCTGATCCACAAAGCGAATAGTAGGCAAAGAAGAAATGTAGCTATTTTTAATTGAAATGTGTCCCACATGTAAACTATACATGATTTTTAAGACTTTGTATAAAACAAATAATAAAAATACCTCAGAAGAGTTTTAATATTAATTTCTATAAATCACTTAGTTGTATTTTAATTAGATAAGCATTATAAAATGTTTATTAAGCATTGCTAAATATTGGAAAATAGTATATAGCATTTATTGTATGAAATAATGGAGAAAATTAATTTCACCTGCTTATTTTGCCTTAAATATGGCTACTAAAATTTAGAAAACTACTTGTGGCTTGAATTTGTTGCTCATATTTAATTTCTACATTTTTGTTTTATTATTCATTTCTATCTATTCATTCTATCATAATTACAGACTGATAGAGAACATTTTTATGTTTGTGTGTGTATTTGGAGTGGTTAATAGGTTAGTAATTACCTTGTTTCCCCTGTCCATTTCAAGTCTTAATTTTTTCTGACCCTAGATTTAAAATGCTAAACACAAGTGATGTATCATGAAAATACATTTCTGCCTTTTTGTATACATAAAATGAATATTAAATGAAGGGCTTTATGGTCTTGGATAGCTATCACATCTTAAAACAGATAACATGTTATGTGGATGTATACAATGAATCTTAGAATATTTCTCCATAACCTTTATACAGCACTTTCTTTGGAAAAAAGAACAATAAAGCATGAACTGCAGATATTACAGGTATTATTTATGACAGCTTTTAAATGTTGATACATTTATCACTTATAAACTTCTGAACCCTGAGGTAATGCTGAAATCCCTTAAAGTATGTTATTATAATGTTTGAATTTATAGGGGTATTTTCTGAATTTTATATATAATTCTAAATTGGAAAACTTAATGAATGTTGTCCTCAGTTTATAATGGTTATAAATATTCACACTGATTTTTTTTTCATGAAATGACTCATTTGAAACTAATTATTAAATGTCAAATTTGTGGCAAGTACTTTTCTAAGTTAGATTCTCACAGGATACCTATAAATTTGTTACCATAATTACTCCTTTATACAGATCATGCAGAAGATATACATAGTCTACATTGACTAATTTGGGTGACATCACCTAGCTGATCAGAGTAGATGAGACCCAACCCTAGAAATCAAATTCCAACTTCCCAAACTAATTGACATGACATACTTTCTATTCTAATATTAATGTTATTTACATTCTATAAACTATTTTTACTTATTCATTAGATATAGTTCACTATAAGTTCTACAGACACATGCACACATACACACACACACAAATACACATTAAAATAAATTTTACATTTATTAAGCACTAACCATGCATCAGGACCAGTAGTAAGAAATTTTTAAAATTTATTATCTTATTCATCGTACAGCAATCATTATGGCAATTGTGATCCCCAATTTAAGAATGAAGGAAACTGAGCACTCCAGAGACTCAAACCCTGATCATGCCTGAGGCCCACTTTCTTTGCTACTATAGAACTGGAGATAAGTTGCAAGATAAAATTGTGAATTCTTGCAGTCAACCTAAATATATGGGTATTGTAAAATTGAAATATAGGATTTGCTGAACAATTAAATGGGAAATTAAGTGAACAAAATCACCGGGTTTAGGAGCACACTTTGATGGAGAAATTTATATGGAGAAAATGAATGAAAGGACATGATATGGGGCAAGCTACATTTTTTTTTTTTTTTTTTTTACTGATTCTTTCATTCAACTATGTAAGTGGTAGAAAAAAGATCACTGAGGCAAATTAGATGGTAAAGGTACAGGAACACAGGTAAAATTCTCAGACATCACAGGAGACACTTCAAAATTGTTCATAGTAGTTTTATAATTGACATTGTTTTGACATGTTCAGATACCTTTTAACTAGAAGATCACCCTCAGTTTACTACTGATAAAAACAACAACAACAACAACAACAACAACAACAACAAAAACTGATTTTGATTCTTTGAAATCTGTGCCCTGGGGACTTAAAAGCAAGTTTTTAGAACAAATGGGAATTACATTATGCTTCTGTTTTTATTTCCTAACTTCTGGTTTTATGTAAAGGTTTTGTTGTAGGGACAGATGAGGCAAGGCACTGAAGATAGCGAGAAAGATTTTATTTGACTGCAATCAGGTTCAGCGGGCATAGCTTTTGCTATAATCAATTAATCCCCAGAACCCCGAGTTTAGGTAGTTTCAGAATTTTATGCCCAGCCTGTAAGGGGAGGGGCTCAGAAGTTCACAGTCTGCAGAATTTCACATAAAAGCAGCTTTTTCTTTCACTTTTCTGGGCAAGTTAACCCTTCAAGGACAGTGCCTTAGAAGGGGAGAACTTCTCCATTTTTTTCCTCCTCCTCTCAGAGGTTTCCATGGAGCCCAATTTTTAACTTCTCTTCTTAGAAATGTAGACATCTCTGTGAAGCTGCAGCTCAAGGCCAGAGGCCTTGTTAAAGGATTTGTCTTTTTTATCACATTTTGCATTTGCATACACACTTCTACAAAGTACTATACTGGATACATGTTTGTGAAAAATAAGTAAAGAGGCATTCAGCACCTGGAGTGCTGATTTCTTCCTGGCCAATGGCCAAGTAAAATAGAGCAACAGGAAAATATAAAGTTTAACTTCATTGAACTTTTTTATAGGGACTCTTTTGCTTATAGTCTTAAAATCAATTATGATGAAGATTTCTGGAGAAGCTCAGCTAAGATTTTGTGTGTGTGTGTGTGTGTGTGTGTGTGTGTGTGTGTGTGTGGAGGAGGGGGTACCACTACAGTTGGTTTATTTATTTGTATTATAGAAAATAATTGAATGCAGCTGGTATCTAGATTCAAAGTAGTGCAGAACCATTCAGTAGTAAAGACATTCATGCGTGGTCCAGTGCAGGAGGTTATAAAGCCACAGGGCCACATCTTTTTATCTTCTCTGTCTGGGCTTTAGGACATTATGAAGTAAACCAAGTATTACACTGCAGAGCATGAACTCAGATGAACAGCAGTGAGAAGTATGTGTGCTCCTATGTCCTATGTTTACTGAAAGGTTAATAACTGCAGAGAAATAAAGCAGATGCTTTTATGTTAGTATAATTTGGATTAAATGCTGCATGCCTTAGAACATGGTATACTCTCAGTGACTCTATTAAGGTGTTTTTTTTTTTTTTCCCTTTTTTACTAAATCTCCAGGAGATAATACACCTCACCAAATTATCATACAACAAATATTTGATGAGGTTGGAGCTTATATGCCAGTCTCTTTTTTATCTTAAAATCTGTTACAGATAAGAGGTTCCTCAAGGGAGTAAAATTTTAGAGGATCCCTGGAAAGACATATTTAGACTTTAAGAAAAAAAAAAAATATGGTTTTCTGATTATGGCTAACTCTATACTTGACATATATAGATTACAATCTGGAGCCTCTCCTTAGAAACACCATTATTATCACAATTTTTTTAAAAAGTATTTATTTGGAACTTGTCTCAGAATAATTAATAAGAATGGCCAGACACGGCAAAGATAGATATCATCATATTGATCAACAGTGACCTTACAACTGAATGTTTCATTTATGTTTTCTGATAATGCTGTCCTGACTTCATAATTTCAAAAATTTTTAGGAACAAAACTTTTCAATCTCTAATGATCTTTCTTTCTTTCTTTCTTTCTTTCTTTCTTTCTTTCTTTCTTTCTTTCTTTCTTCCTCCCTTCTTCCTTCCTTCTCTTTCTTTCTTTCTTTCTTTCTTTCTTTCTTTCTTTCTTTCTTCCTTTCTTCCTTTCTTTCTTTCATCTTTCTTTCAGTTAGAGGAAAGAAGCAACTTTAACATTCCATGCCTTCCACTTTTTCTTCTACTCACTCTGCCATGGAGGTCTGCGGAAGAGTGAAGAAAGAGGAAGCGAATTTGGGAAGAGCAATCTGTGCATGCTCAAAACTGTCCTCTTTTGCTCTTGGAGAATCAGTCTGCAAGAGACTGAAAGAGTAACTCAGGTGGTATTTATGTCTCAAAATGCCCAACATTTAGTGTATGTTCTGAGAAAACAAAACAAAACAAAACAAAAGGCAATGAAATTTATATGTGGAGCAGTCTTACTGTGTGTGGCTTGGGCCTTCCCCATGTGAGGAGTGTCTTACTAAACTGCCCAGGCTGGACTTGAACTTGTGACTCTCCTGACTCACCCTACAAATTTCTGGGATTACAGGCATGTGCCACTGCCCCTGGCACCAACATGTATTGTGAAGCTAAAAGAATATAAAAATATATGAAAACTTTGGAATACATTTGTTTTTTCACAAGTCAATGATTTGAAAACAATAAAATATACTTATTTATATTTAATAAAGCTTCCTCAGTGACCTTGGAAAAATATAAATTTTCATTTCATATGACAATTTTTAAAATTTATAGGTATATAGAAAATCTATACTAATAAAAACTATGATTATGGAAAAATACAATTATATTTTATAAAAATTCTAAAAAAGATTTTTTAAAACTTCATGTACTGTTTGTAAAATATGATGAAGACTTGGTTAATAAACTACTCAGTACATTTAATCTCACACGTCACAAAACTCCAAATGAGAAAATGCACACTACATTTAACCTCATGAGCTAAAAAAAATCCCAAATGATTTCCTACACATTAGCAATGACATGAGCAAAAAGTGCTTTATTGTGCATTTGCTAACTGTGCAAACTTACTTCCTGTTGCATAAAAAGGCAGTTGACACAGTCTTCTCTCAAAGCTCTGCATTTGAGTTTCCTTTTAAAATATGCCATCTCAAGAAGTTAGAAAATAAAAATCTTGAGTGAACCTTTAAAAAAGAATAAGTAAAATAGATATGAATATAAGTAAAAAATTGTCAGACATTATCAAATATATAAGATTATCCGATCCAAAATTCAATTCTTTAAAAGTCTAATGAAATAAACAGCTTGAATTCAATATGAATTAAGAAAAAAGAGGATTCACTGACAATAACAAGAAAATGAAAAGGGAAATTAAACAAAAGTAAGACAAAAATTATGAATGGTCTAAGAAACCTATGCTATTAAGTTTGAAAACTTAGAAGAAAAATGTTGTTTTCTTGAAAGTGAAAAAAAAATACTATTTTAAGAAGTAATTTTAAAATGTACAAGAACATTTCTGCATTACCAAACCTTTCCCCCTTGAATAACCCAACATAGTTGTTTTTATAGGTGAACATATATCAAGCATATATGTAAAAAAAGCCTTAACTTTTTTTAATGTTTTTTTTTAAGTTGGTGATAGACTTTATTTATTTATGTGTGGTGCTGAAAATCAAACCTAGTGCCTAACACATGCCAGGCAAGTGGGCTACCACTCAGCCCCAGGCCCAGCCCTATAAGCCTTCGCTTTTGTGAACTATAGATAATAAAGCATATTTGGAAACTCATTTACTCAGTAAAATATAACTTTGAAACAAAGATACAAAGTATAAAAGAAAAATCATAGACTAACATCATTCTGGATTTAAAGCAAAAATCCTATAAACATTGACAAAGGAATTCAGAAATATCTCAAAAACTTAAAAAACACTAGATTTGCTCATAAGTAATATAAAATATATTAATATAAATCTTAGCAATAAATGAAAATTGAGATGAGCAACAGACCAGAAAACAACAATTAAATGGCTTTAGGAAGGCCATTTGTTAGGAATAGGTTTTAACATCTTTAACCTGTCAAATTAAAATGTCTGTGTCTGTTCTTTCTCCCTGCCCTCTCTGTGCTTCTATTGTTATAACCCATTTAATATCATATGCAATTGTGAATTCTTAGAAGCCATTTAATTGTGTGACATGCTCCAAATTTTTCCTCAAACCATTTTTCAGTATTGTCCTAGATATAGTCAATAATACAACTCAAGAGGAATAATAAAATATATTACTAAAAACTAAATAATTGAAAAAGATATACTGCCACAGTTAACTACCTAATAAAGAAAATTAAAAAAAAATTAATGGATAGAAGATCCATGTTTATAAGTTAGTGATATTACTCAAGTTGACAGTGCTAGAATATTGTTTTTCATACAAAATTCATAACACCAAAAATATATTGAATACAAGTAATTTTTATTAAACTGCAAAAAACTTTTGAGTAGTAAAAGTCTAATTTTATTTGTTTCTATATAATTAACTGACTTTCCTGCATTCTTTGTTGGTGTCATTCATTTCTCATGTGCTATATAATGCTCCTCTTTACATATCTCAATGAGACTATTGTAGGCCCCCCAAACCAAACAAAGCTAATAAATGAAGATGGATGTATATCTGAAGCTGGGATGTTTCAATAGTAGTAAATGGTTCATTACTCTCAAAATGATTTATAAGCTCAATGTAATTATAACAAAAACTCAATACAAAATTTTAATATATTTGAAATTTAAGTCCTAAAATGTATACGGAGGATAGATAGTCATGAAATATTAAAATTGTATTGAAAAAAGGTAATGATTAATCATTTATCCTTCCAGGTGCCAAGACTTAATGCAAAACTATGTTCATTTTATCATTTTATAGTTATACATTGATTAACAATAAAACAATGCAACTCAATACATGAATTAGGAATATACTCACATTTATATGGAAATTTGGTATATAAAACACAATCACCTGGCAATAAATAATTCTTTGAAACAGATCCAAAATAGTTTGTTGACCACATAGTAACAAATTTTATTGGATATATAGCTCATAAAATGCAGAATGATTTTAAATATTTAGATGCCTTGGAAGCTCTAAGAATCTTTAGAAAAATAAGGTAACAGTATTTTTAGACTAGATGTTGGAAGGAAGGATGCCTTATATAAGATTTCTAAAATATTAACTGTACAAAATATATGGATAATCACTTTTATTGGTGCACAACAGATAATCTTGGTTACTTTAAAATTCAACATTTCTGTGGGACAGAAACATCATAAAGAAAAAAGTCATGAATTTAAGAATGCAAATTAAAACTCAAATATGTTAAAAAAAACACAATGAGTAGTGAATAATTCAATCAAAATTTTCTCAGTGTATAAAAATCAAATTCATATATAAGAACCCTCAAAGTGCCCAGAATGTACTTAGAATGATTTCTAGCCTCAGCAACTATCAGAGAAATATATCAAAATAAATTAAAGTCAGGTTTGTATACTAATACAATAACAACAACAAAACAATTAAAACATGAGTAAAGAGTGGAAGAGACATTTCTCCAATGAGGAAACAAAGATGATGGATAGGCACATAAAAAGATGTTCAAATTCACTCATTTTTTTAAAACTATAAATTAAAACTAGTGAGATAGCCTTTTGTTCCCATTAAGTTGGCTATTATATAATAAAAACTAAAACTAAATAACAAGTATTGGTTGTGGAGAAACACTTGTACATTATTTGTGAGGATGTACAATAAAGCAACCACTGTGAAAAATCATGTAGCAGTTACTAAAATAAAAAATTACATAAATAAACTTGGAATTTTAAATTGTCCAGCCATTCCAATTTTATGTGTATATTCAAAAGATTAAAAAAAGGAGACTCAAACTGATATTCGCACATCAATGATCATAGCAACAATGCCAACTATGGAAAAAACCCAAATTATAAATCTCCTTTTGCTGATGAATGGATACATAAAATACAGTATAGACATATAGTAGGAAGTTTCTCTGCCTTAGAAAGTAACAAAATTCTGTCACATGCTACCACATGAATGAAATTTGAAAACATTATGCAAAGTGAAATCAGACCAGAAACAAAAGGATAAATATTATATAATTACACTTATATGAATTATCAAGATTAGTTGAATTCATGGAGATAAAACATAAGATGGTGGCTGAGGATAGCTGGTAGCAGTATGGAATGAAGAGTTATTTTTTAATGGTTACAGAATTTCACTTTTGTGAAATTAAGATATTGTGCTTATGAATGGTGTAGTCAGTTGCACAACATTGTAAATGTACTTAACACCACTGAACTGTACACATTAAAACTAATTGAAATGGTAAGTTTTATATCATGTATATTTTATCACATGCATACACAAAATGGTATCCACAGAGCACTTCATGCAAATAAAAATAACAGATAATAAAGTTTTCTCTTACCGATTGATTGGGAGAATATGGAGTCACAGGGAATTAGTTTGCTATGAATGAGTCTATAAATAGATATAACCATTGTAAAGAGGGATTTTTGCAGGTCCTCTAAAGTTGAAGACAGATATACCCAAGAACCAGAAGCTTTTTTGGTGTTTGTCGTCCAGGGTTTTTGTTGTTGTTGTTGTTCGTTTGTTTGGTTTCTTTGGCATATACTGAAGAGATACACCAACTTGTGTGCCAGGATGTTCACTGGAACCCTATTTGTGATTGTGAAAAATAAGTTGGGATTTATTCCTACAGTATGTGTTATAAAAAGTTTTTAAATCTCAAGTATATAACAAGTTAAAATGTAAAAAAGAATGATTTTGTATTTAACAATACATTATATTGCTCATAGGAAATCATGTGATAAAAACCCAAAACTCATATTGAAATAATACATATCAACTTCAGAATAGTGGTAATTTCTATATAAGTAGCAAATTGGATGGTGATGAAACTTTTGGTGACCGTTTTTTTTGTTTGTTTGTTTTTTAAAGTTTTAATGGGATCTGATTGATTGATTTTTAAAAGAAGCATTTTAGATATGTATCCCTCCTTCTGGTACCACAATTGTATCTATAAATTTTTTATTTATTTCCAACATATTTTTACATGGTATCATTTTAGCCTATATGAAAAAAGCATTGAGTGTTTTTCTTTATATTATCACCACTGGTAAGACATGACTGTGCAGTAATGTTTTTCCCAAATATTTACCACAAATTTCTCATTCTCTTTAAGCCCCTTTGTAACCCAAATTGGCAAGATGTGACATTTGTAATTGTGAAAGAGAAAATAGCTAACCATTCTTAACTTGAGGATAGTTCATTGATGTCCCTAAGATAATATATAAGTCAATATGTACAAACTTTGATTTTTATAGTTTCTCTGTTTACTGTAAGCAAATTTATATACAGTGATGTTTTAAATGTCAAATAATATGAAGCTCAAAATAATTATCCTTGCAGATGCTTATGCCCATAAGACCAGATATAGACCAGATCACCCCGGTCTATATTACCTGAATGTGCTTCATAATGGAAAATGTATTCATTTTCTATGAGGCATGATAACAATTAAATTCTCACAAAAGTGCAGGAAGCTTATTTCCATCTTACAATTAAGAAACAATGCATCCAATAAAGTTTGAGTAACTTTCTTAATGTGTTTAAACAAACTTTTTTAAATGGGACATGATTTTTAAACAGGGAGTCAAACCACTATAAATTCTGGGTTGATTCTATTTTTTTTTTCTTTTTTTTTTTTTTTAATTAGAGCATTATAGTTATACATAGTAATTGGGTTCATTTTGATAAAATCATACACACAAGAAATTTGATTCATTACCAGTTCTCCCTACTTCCCTTCCTCTCTCCCCCTATTTTTCTTTATCTACTCTATCCATCTTCCTTTCACTCTTTTATTTATCTATTATTTATTTATTTTTTAATTAATTTTTATTGTAGGTTGTTCAAAACATTACATAGTTCTTTATATATCATATTTCACACTTTGATTCAAGTGGGATATGAGCTCCCATTTTTACCCCATATACAGATTGCAGAATCACTTCAGTTGCACAACCATTGATTTACATATTGCCATTCTGGAGTCTGTTGTATTCTGCTGCCTTTCCTATCCTCTACTATCCCCCCTCCCCCCTCCCCTCCCCTCTTCTCTCTCTACCCCCTCTACTGTAATTCATTTCTCCCCCTTATATTTTCCCTCCTTTCCCCTCACTTCCTCTTGTATGTAATTTTGTATACCCCTGAGGGTCTCCTTCCATTTACATGCAATTTCCCTTCTCTCTCCCTTTCCCTCCCACCTCTCATCCCTGTTTAATGTTAATCTTCTTCTCATGCTCTTCTTCCCTACTCTGTTCTTAGTTACTCTCCTTATATCAAAGAAGACATTTGGCATTTGTTTTTAAGGGATTGGCTAGCTTCACTTAGCATAATCTGCTCTAATGCCATCCATTTCCCTCCAAATTCTATGATTTTGTCATTTCTTAATGCAGAGTAATACTCCATTGTGTATAAATGCCACATTTTTTTTTATCCATTCGTCTATTGAAGGGCATCTAGGTTGGTTCCACAGTCTTGCTATTGTGAATTGTGCTGCTATGAACATGGATGTAGCAGTGTCCCTATAGTGTGCTCTTTTTAGGTCTTTAGGGAATAGACCGAGTAGTGGAATAGCTGGATCAAATGGTGGTTCCATTCCGATCTTTCCAAGAAATCTCCATACTGCTTTCCAAATTGGCCGCACCAATTTGCAGTCCCACCAGCAATGTACAAGAGTACCCTTTTCCCCACATCCTCGCCAGCACTTGTTGCTGTTTGACTTCCTAATGGCTGCCAATCTTACTGGAGTGAGATGGTATCTTAGGGTGGTTTTGATTTGCATTTCTCTGACTGCTAGAGATGGTGAGCATTTTTTCATATACTTGTTGATTGATTGTATGTCCTCCTCTGAGAAATTTCTGTTCAGGTCCTTGGCCCATTTGTTGATTGGGTTATTCGTTATCTCATTGTCTAATTTTTTTAGTTCTTTGTATATTCTGGATATTAGGGCTCTGTCTGAAGTGTGAGGAGTAAAGATTTGTTCCCAGGACGTAGGCTCCCTATTTACCTCTCTTATTGTTTCTTTTGCTGAGAAAAAACTTTTTAGTTTGAGTAAGTCCCATTTGTTGATTCTAGTTATTAACTGTTGTGCTATGGGTGTCCTATTGAGGAATTTGGAGCCCGACCCCACAGTATGTAGATCATAGCCAACTTTTTCTTCTATCAGACGCCATGTCTCTGATTTGATATCAAGTTCCTTGATCCACTTTGAGTTAACTTTTGTGCATGGCGAGAGAAAGGGATTCAGTTTCATTTTGTTGCATATGGATTTCCAGTTTTCCCAACACCATTTGTTGAAGATGCTATCCTTCTTCCATTGCATGCTTTTAGCCCCTTTATCAAATATAAGATAGTTGTAGTTTTGTGGATTGGTTTCTGTGTCCTCTATTCTGTACCATTGGTCCACCCGCCTGTTTTGGTTCCAGTACCATGCTGTTTTTGTTACTATTGCTCTGTAGTATAGTTTGAAGTCTGGTATAGCTATACCGCCTGATTCACACTTCCTGCTTAGCATTGTTTTTGCTATTCTGGGTCTTTTATTTTTCCATATGAATTTCATGATTGCTTTCTCTATTTCTACAAGAAGTGCCGTTGGGATTTTGATTGGCATTGCATTAAACCTATAGAGAACTTTTGGTAATATCGCCATTTTGATGATGTTACTTCTACCTATCCATGAACAGGGTATATTTTTCCATCTTCTAAGATCTTCTTCTATTTCTCTCTTTAGGGTTCTGTAGTTTTCATTGTATAAGTCTTTCACCTCTTTTGTTAGGTTGATTCCCAAGTATTTTATTTTCTTTGAGGATATTGTGAATGGGGTGGTTGTCCTCATTTCCATTTCAGAGGATTTGTCGCTGATATACAGGAATGCCTTTGATTTATGCGTGTTGATTTTATAGCCTGCCACTTTGCTGAATTCATTTATTAGCTCTAATAGTTTCTTTGTAGACCCTTTTGGGTCTGCTAGGTATAGAATCATGTCATCTGCAAATAGTGATAATTTGAGTTCTTCTTTTCCTATTTTTATGCCTTTAATTTCTTTCATCTGTCTAATTGCTCTGGCCAGTGATTCGAGAACTATGTTGAACAGAAGTGGTGAGAGAGGGCATCCCTGTCTTGTTCCAGATTTTAGAGGGAATGCCTTCAGTTTTTCTCCATTCAGAATGATGCTAGCCTGAGGCTTAGCATAGATTGCTTTTACAATGTTGAGGTATGTTCCTGTTATCCCTAGTTTTTCTAGAGTTTTGAACATAAAGGGATGCTGTACTTTGTCGAATGCTTTTTCCGCATCTATCGAGATGACCATATGGTTCTTATTTTTAAGCCTGTTGATGTGGTGAATAACATTTATTGATTTCCGTATATTGAACCAACCTTGCATCCCAGGGATAAATCCTACCTGATCATGGTGCACAATTTTTTTGATATGTTTTTGTATCCAGTTCGCCAGAAGTTTATTGAGGATTTTTGCATCTAGGTTCATTAGAGATATTGGTCTGTAGTTTTCTTTCTTTGAAGTGTCTTTGTCTGGTTTAGGAATCAGGGTGATGTTGGCCTCATAGAATGAATTTGGAAGTTCTCCCTCTTTTTCTATTTCCTGAAATAGCTTGAAAAGTATTGGTATTAGTTCCTCTTTAAAGGTTTTGAAAAACTCTGCTGTATACCCATCCGGTCCTGGGCTTTTCTTAGTTGGTAGTCTTTTGATGGTATCTTCTATTTCCTCAATTGATATTGGTCTGTTTAGGTTGTCAATATCCTCCTGACTCAATCTGGGCAAATCATATGACTTAAGAAATTTATTGATGCCTTCACTATCTTCTATTTTATTGGAGTATAAGGATTCAAAATAATTTCTGATAATCTTCTGTATTTCTGAAGTGTCTGTTGTGATATTGCCTTTTTCATCCCGTATGCTGGTAATTTGAGTTCTCTCTCTTCTTCTCTTTGTTAGCGTGGCAAAGGGTCTGTCGATTTTATTTATTTTTTCAAAGAACCAACTTTTAGTTTTGTCAATTTTTTCAATTGTTTCTTTCGTTTCGATTTCATTAATTTCAGCTCTGATTTTAATTATTTCTTGTCTTCTACTTCTTTTGCTGTTGTTTTGCTCTTCTTTTTCTAGGATTTTGAGTTGAAGTATTAGATCATTTATTTGTTGGTTTTTTCTTTTTTTAAGGAATGAACTCCAAGCAATGAATTTTCCTCTTAGAACTGCTTTTAATGTGTCCCATAGATTCCGATATGTTGTGTCTGTGTTTTCATTTATCTCTAAGAATTTTTTAATTTCCTCCTTGATGTCTTCTATAACCCATTGATCATTCAGTAACCTATTGTTCATTCTCCAAGTGATGCATGATTTTTCCTTACTTCTTTTATCGTTAATTTTCAATTTCATTCCATTATGATCAGATAAGATGCATGGTATTATCTCTACTCCTTTATATTGTCTAAGAGTTGCCCTGTGACATAATATATGATCTATTTTTGAGAAGGATCCATGTGCTGCTGAGAAAAAAGTGTAACTGCTTGATGTTGGGTCGTATATTCTATATATGTCAATTAAGTCTAGGTTATTAATTGTGTTATTGAGCTCTATAGTTTCCTTATTCAACTTTTGTTTGGAAGATCTGTCCAGTGGTGAGAGAGGTGTGTTGATGTCTCCCATGATTATTGTATGGTGGTCTATTAGACTCTTGAACTTGAGAAGAGTTTGTTTGATGAACATAGCTGCACCATTGTTTGGGGCATATATATTTATGATTGTTATGTCTTGTTGGTGTATGGTTCCCTTGAGAAGTATGTAGTGTCCCTCTTCATCCCTTTTGATTAACTTTGGCTTGAAATCTATTTTATTTGATATGAGTATGGATACTCCTGCTTGTTTCCGAAGTCCATATGAGTGATATGATTTTTCCCAACCTTTCGCCTTCAGTCTATGTATATCTTTTCCTATCAAATGCGTCTCCTGAAGGCAGCATATTGTTGGGTCTTGTTTTGTGATCCATTCTACTAGCCTGTGTCTCTTAATTGGTGAGTTTAAGCCATTAACATTTAGGGTTATTATTGAGATATGGGTTGTTCTTCCAGCCATATTTGTTTATTTATGTTACTAAACATGGTTTGTTTTCCTCTTTTATTATTCCCCCCCCCTTTACTGTACTACCTCCCGCTGTTGGTTTTCATTGATATTTTCCATTTCCTCTTCCTGTAATATTTTGCCGAGGATGTTTTGAAGAGATGGTTTTCTAGCTGCAAATTCTTTTAACTTTTGTTTATCATGGAAGGTTTTAATTTCATCTTCCATCCTGAAGCTTAATTTCGCAGGATACACAATTCTTGGTTGGAACCCATTTTCTTTCAGTGTTTGAAATATGTTATTCCAGGATCTTCTAGCTTTCAGAGTCTGAGTTGAAAGATCAGCTGTTATCCTGATTGGTTTACCCCTAAATGTAATCTGCTTCCTTTCTCTTGTAGCTTTTAAAATTCTCTCCTTATTCTGTATGTTGGGCATCTTCATTATAATGTGTCTAGGTGTGGATCTCTTATGATTTTGCACATTCGGCGTCCTGTAGGCTTCTAGGATTTGGGATTCTGTCTCATTCTTCAAGTCTGGGAAGTTTTCTCGTATTATTTCGTTGAATAGATTGCTCATTCCTTTGGTTTGGACCTCAATACCTTCCTGTATCCCCATGACTCTTAAGTTGGGTCTCTTTATGTTATCCCATATTTCTTGAATGTTCTGCTCATGGTTTCTTAACAGCTTTGCTGAGCTGTCTATGTTCTTCTCCAGTTGAAATACTTTGTCTTCATTGTCTGATGTTCTATCTTCTAAATGTTCTACTCTGCTGGTAGTATTCTCAATTGAGTTTTTAAGTTGGTTTATTGTTTCCTGCATTTCCAGGATTTCTGTTTGTTTGTTTTTTATAACCTCTATCTCCCTGTATAATTGATCTTTTGCTTCTTGGATTTGTTTATGTAATTCATTGTCGAAGTGGTCAAAGTGGTCTTTCATTGTCTGATTTTGCTGTCTAATGTCTTCCTTGAGACTCCAGATCATCTGAAGCATGTATATCCTGAATTCTTTATCTGACATTCCATCTGCTGCAGATATTACCTCTTCTAAAGTTGAGTTGACCTGCATTGCTTGTGGTCCTTTCTTTCCTTGTCTTTTCATACTGATCGCGTTTCTTTCTGCTTGGTGAAACTGTTGTGTTATTGATTTTTCCCCCTATATATTTATATTGCTCTTGTATAGCTGCAAAGTCTCCCTCGCAGGCTTTGGCGGTGGCTCTGCCCCTCCTCCAATTGAGGCAATGTGCCTACCACGCCAGGAGGCCGCTGTACCTGTACTTTCGATGGGCCTGTTCTTTCGGTGGTCACAGGTCCGCCTACCTTGCAGGCGTGAGCAGCGGCTTTGCCCCTCCGCTGGCCACTAGGCCTGTTCTGTCTGTCGGTTGCAGGTCTGTCTACTTAAAAGGTGCTGGTGGCGGCTCTGCCCCTCCCCTGACCGGGGCGATGTATCTGGCGGGCCACTGGGCCTGTTTTGTCGGTGGTCACGGTTCCGCCTACCTTGCACGCGCGTGGAGCAGCTGTGTCCCTCCGAGAGTTGCTGGGCCTGACCTGCCGGTGGGTGGCAAGTGCGCCTACCTTGCAGGCGCGGGGGTGGCTCTGCCGTTCCGCGGGTCACTGGGCCTGATCTGCTGGTGAGTCGCAGGTCTGCCTACCTTGCAGGCGCCCGGTGGCTCTGCCCCTCCCCCAACCGGGGCGGGGCGATGTGTCTGGCCGGCCGCTGGGCCTGTTCTGTTGGTGGTCACAGTTCAGCCTACCTAGCAGGCACGTGGGGCAGCTGTGCCCCTCCGCAGGTTTTTGGGCCTGACCTGCCGGTGGGTCGCAGGTCTGCCTACCTTGTAGGCTCGGGGGGTGGCTCTGCCACTCTGTGTATTGCTGTGCCTGTTCTGCTGGTGGGTAGTGGGTCCGCCTACCTTGCAGGCGCCCGGCGGCTCTGCCCCTCCCCCAACTGGAGCGATGTGTCTGGTGGTCCACTGGGCCTGTTTTGTCGGTGGTCACAGTTCCGCCTACCTTGCACACGCGTGGAGCAGCTGTTTCATTAGTGCCTGGGCACACTCTCCTTGTTTGCCTCCCTCAGGCCCTAAGTTTGTAGAGCTTGGGGCTGAGAACCCCCAGCAAATTTGCTTACCTTCTGGTAGCCACGCCCCCGTATCTGGTGCAAGAGACCTCAGTTGTCAGCACTGGTGGGAGCGGTAGCTGGGAGACCCGCGCCGCGCGGCTCCCGCCGGCTCCTGCGTCAGCGCCGCCTCGGCTCCCGCCGGTTCCCGTGCCGCTGCCGCGGTTCCCGCCAGCTCCGGCCGGCTCCCACGCCGCTCCTGCTAATTTAGAATCCACTGGGAAGGAATCTCTTTGGCCGATCTTTGGTGACTTCCCCTCTCTGCTATGGCGGCCCCTGGCTCCTTGCAGGAGTGACCGAAGGGAGAGGTGGAACTGGCTTGTCTCTGGTCTGACACAATCTCTGGTTTTAGATCCCAGTTCGCTAATTCATAGAGGCTTGGTTAGATTTCCTTCCCGTCCTCTCAAGGGGGGAAGCCCTTTCCCGGGTGGGCAGGGCCGTTAGCAGAGCCGGAAGGGCACGGGCCTTCTGTCGGGCCAGGCGGGGACCCTTCTGGCTGCGCTGGGCCGCCGGGGGCGCCCACAGAGCCAGGCAGACGGCGCCCGCGTGGCTAAGAGCCGGGCGGGGTGACCCTTCGCAGAGCGGGCGGGCCGCCAGGAGTGCTGGGATGGTGGGAGCTGTCTGCCGGCCGGGCAGGGACCCTTCTCGACGAGCAGGGCCGCTGGGGGCGCTTGTAAAGCTGGGCGGCTGCAGCCTCGTGGCTAAGAACCAGGCGGGCGGGGTGGCTGTTTGCAGGGCAAGAGCGGGGCCGCCAGGGTAGCCGGGATGGCGGAAACTGTCTGTCGGCCAGGCAGGGACCCTTCTCGACGAGCAGGGCCGCCGGGGGCGCTTGTAAAGCTGGGCGGCTGCAGCCTCATGGCTAAGAACCAGGCGGGCGGGGTGGCTGTTTGCAGAGCAAGAGCGGAATGGCGGGAGCTGTCTGCTGGCCGGGCGGGGACCCTTCTCGCCGAGCAGGGCCGCCGGGGGCCGCTTGTAAAGCCGGGTGACTGCAGTCGCGTGGCTAAGAACCAGGCGGGCGGGGTGGCTGTTCTCCGAGCGAGAGCAGGGCCGCCAGGGTAGCCGGGATGGCGGGAGCTGTCTGCTGGCCGGGCGGGGACCCTTCTGCCGCGCTGCTCTGGGCCGCCTGCCGCTTGCAGAAGCGGCGGGTGGCCGCGGGATTGGACTCTGAGCCCGCGCTGCCGGTCAAGTTTCACTTGTCTGGGGCAAACTGTCACGTCTAATAAACTTACTAATTCTCGGCAGGTCTCCTTTCAACGGAATTTTGCTAGAAGATCCTCAGTAGGTAGAATGTAGCTGTTTTAATGGGTGTTTCTGATCCCGTTAATGTGGAGATATTGAAAGTGCTGCTTCCTCGCCGGCCGCCATGTTGGATCCTCTGGGTTGATTCTATTTATCTTATTAAGCATTGAAACACACTGATGTGAGGTTATGGGATGCCGCAGTCTCTGGCTGGGCACAAATCACGAGTCTCCACACAGCTTGTAGATTCAAACAGCAATTCTTTATTCCCGAACTCACACCGGCTGTCTACAAACACGTTCTGGGGGAATCCACGTTCTCTGCCCAAATCCACTCTCTCCCAAATCCACTCTCTGCCCAAATCCACTCCACATGGGCTTCTGTCTCCCAAAATATACTATCTGACCCTAAGAACTCAAGAGGAACTCAGCAGCAGGATACGCCCTATTCTAAAGGGGGAACACCCTAATCTCCTATTATGCTAAACTGCCCTATTCTAAAGGGGGAACACCCTAATCTCCTATTGTGCTAAACTGCCCTGGTCCTTGAGCAAGGTCACCTTTCAGAAGTCCTTCCACTAGACAGCATGGGAGTAAGCTGGCAAGGAGATTGTCATACCTACTTGGCTGATGGCTCCCAGCAATGGGACACTTAGGATGGTAGTGAGCTGCTTTGAAAGGTGAATTGAGATACTATAAATAGACTCATAGGATACTATGAATTGAAAAGTCGTTATGATTATGGGGAATAATTGATGAGTGACAAAGCATATTCAAGTTATGTGAAGAGATTGCCATATTTTCCTGCTATTTTATATCTAAGACATTAAGGACTTCCTCTAAGACTAGACTTCCTCTAAGACTAAGACTCCTCTTTAATCTCAAGTAATCTTCACCATAAATCAGTGAATTTGGTAATTTTTTTAAAAAATTAGTTATACATGGGCATAATATCTTTATTTTGTGTATTTATTTTTATGTGGTGCTGAGGATCAAATCCGGGTCTCATACATGCGAGGTGAGCGCTCTACCACTGAGCCACAATCCCAGCCCAAGTTCAGTAATATTACCATTGCCATTTTCTAGGAATCTGTAGAAGCTCTTTAATGGCATGCAACTAGTAAATGTGTGATCAGAATATAGATTCAGTAATCTCAAATTATAAGAACTGCCTTTGCATTGTGCTCTACTAATTCATATATAAGCATATTATATATAATTATAGCTTATCAAGGATAACATATATTAGTATTTTGTTATAATATTTGTAATTATAACTGAAAATTTCTGAAAGCATCCTCAAGGCTGGATTCTGATTTTGCACATAGCCTGAACATTATTCTTCAATTGTAAGTCATGAGAGACCATGCTAATCAGATACAAGCCCCAGAAATTTGAAATGTGCTTGAGAACCAAGTTAGAAGATAATTGGGGGAGATAGGACGTGATCATTCATTGCTTTTTAAAACGTAAAGATAATGAGATACTATGAATTGAGTAACATCTAATACAATGGAAATTAAGTTATTATTAATTTAGCATCCTTGTGGCTTGTAGATTGGAAATACTGCTCAAGAAAACTATGATCAAATACATTCTTCTGAAACACATGTGGTTTTTCAAAACTAATTTTATATAAATCATATAAAATTATTTATTTTATTTGTGTCATCAAAACATCACTCCAAACTCTTATGTTGCCACCAAAAATTGTCCTAGACTTTCAAAAAGAACATTATTTTAATATGAAAGACAGATATAAAAATTTCATATTTCTCTTGACATGGCAGTTGAGTTTACCTTGATCTTATATCCAGGAATATGATACATACGAGCCAACAGTATAAATGAAAATCACCCAAGCATTTCTCATTAAGAAAGTAACTATGGAAAATAAAGCAATTTACATTCAAAACCAAAGAAAACTAGAGGTCACAGACCTGTTTGAATAAAATAAATTTCGGAAACATTAATATAACTTTTTTACCTGCATTTCTGAATTATTCCATAAGGTGAGAAGATTGGCAGGATTAGGAGAGGTTGAAATGCTTAGTCCTACGTAAGTAGATCACCAGGCTACTGAAATCATTGCCTACATTCATGGTATATAAGAGTGGAATGGGTCCAATAGAATGCACATGAGTCTGAAAGATGCATCTAATGAGGAGGTGAAGAGACCAAAAGGAAGAAGGTTTGTCTTTAATGGTGCATTTGGTTCACAGTGCAGTGGTGGATACACTGACATTTTTTAATTGGTCAAAATACTTAGGAAGATATGTTTGTAAGTGTGAAAAAATGATGATTTCTAACAAAATAAAAATAAGTGAAAAAGGCAATAAAATCATTAAAATGTAATTCCTGGTTTTTAAAATGAATAGATCTTTTAAAATATATTTTAAAGATTATTAGATTTATTTATCCAATAAACATCCACTTAATAGAAATTTTGTGAGATGGCAAGATGCTAAGGATTCTCCATAAGGATAATAGACCTTAATATGTATAATATAATCTAAAAATACTCTTCTCTTTTCCTTAATTTTATAATTCATGGGGGTATAAATTAAGCATATAACATCATATACTAAATAGTTGTGACATGGACAGGATACTATGAAAAAGAATAAACAGTGAAATTTGTCCACACTCAGGGTTAGAGGTTAATCGTTTTCTGACTGGGCAAGTGTCATTTAGCTTGAAAGAGAAGGGAGTAGTTACATGAGGGGACCCAGGGAGTGAGGCTCCCTGAAAAGGCTCTAATTATTTTAAGAAAAGAGGAAGAACACTGTGGGCTATACTGAAAGACAAATCTGTACAATTCCATGAATGATTTTGAAATGGTAAACTCAGTTGTCAGATCACTCAGGAAATCTGTGAGCATTTTAGAATTAATGAATTTTGCTAGTCAAAATATTTCATAATACAAGATAGACATTAATCTACATATAGATGAATAACATTGAATTTCAGGAAAGTAATTGTGTAAGTTACTTATCTCTCAGAACTATTTTGGCTAAATTAATGACTATCAATACAGGGAAAAATTCTACAGACTTCTAAAGAGATGGAGTCCCCTTTATCTACAAGTGGTAAGAACCAAAGTGACCTTAGACCTCTACCCAGCAACATTCAATGCTAGCATCAAGAATAGAAATACCACAGAAGTTCCAAATTATAGGAGATATTAGTGTGGACTATCAAATCAGGCTTAAAGGAATTGAAGGATAAAACCAAACAACAACAACAACAAAAACAATTAAGTATACCACATTGGAAAACATCTGGGTTGTTTTTAAACTTTTTTTGTTATGAAGAATGCTATAAACATAATTTTGCAAGTTCACAAATAAATATGAACAATGAAAATTTTGTTTGAACTGGTTCCAGAGAGTTTTGATTTTTAAACTTAATGTCTACATTGTAAACATTTTCTCATTTTTAGTATTATACTGACCTTCATTACCCCCGTGTATTTGTATCATTTATATAATAAAATTTGTTTTTATTTTGTTTATATTTATATTTGTATGTTGCAGAGACAGAGACAGTGTAATAGTTATATAATTTTGAATCAGCATTTTTGGGGCTCTTTTTGTGTCTTTCTGTGTGACCCTGAACAAGAAACATGCTTTTTTTTGGGGGGGGGGTGTATTTATTTTCAAAATATGAAAGAATAATTCCTCCCTCATAGGTCAAAGTGAAGCTTAAAAATTATTTTGCATCCGATGATTAAAATAGTGTCAGTGTAAGTCAGATAATTGTTTTTAGTTGGTAAATCCTATATTTAATTCATATAATTTCCTAGTATCTTGAATTCTTTGCTTTTAAGTTGCAGGTGCTCCCCCGACCTACTTAATTTTAAAAAGGAAAACTGCCACATATACATATTTCACTTTTAGTTTAGGAAACAAATATATTTTAATGAGGGAAAAACATATTAGGTTAATACAACTCTAGTTACACATTAATTTAATTATTTAGAATTATGCTAAAATTTAATCATTTTGAACTACAAAATGTGGTGGTCAAATATGGTTCAATTTAATAAATGAACAATGGGTTTTTTTTTAATTTAGTTTACTTACTTATTTATTTTTACCAGCATTGGGTATCAAACCCATGGCCATGTTGAAGCTAGGCATTTGCTATACCTTTGAGCTACATCTCCAACCCAAGTAGGATCTTCATATAAATGGTTAGCTATTTTTGGTTTGTTTTATTTTCATAATAAAAGAGTTACTTAATATTATAAAAATAACCAATTCTTCAAGACACATATATAATGTTATTTCTCCTCTGAAGAATTTCTCACCTGATGCACTAAGATTTGTCCTTCGCACAAATGAACTTTCAGGATACTTTAACATAGTTATACCTTCATCTTAAAGTTTTGGTTTTGTAAATATTTCTCTCTCAGGTTTCAGGAAAATTTCATCATTTTACCTGTTAATGATTAGCATTTAATGTTATACTGCTCATATGGTAGTTACTCAATATACATTTATGGAGTCAATTAATGAATACATTGGTATTCATGGGGAATCATAACTAGAACAAACTTCATGTGTTGTTGTATGCAATTAAGATGTTATCAAAAGCTTTCTTGGTCCTGGAAATAATTTTCACATTGGATTAGTGAACTAATAAACAATTAGTGTATCTGTTGTTTAGTGTAAATCAACAAATAGTTTGAACAAATGAAAGAATAAATTATTTTTTAATGACTGCTATAAATGGGTCTTGTTGAACTTTTCCTAAAAACAAGTTTCAATTTGTATACTAAAATATTAGCATATTGAGAATTTAATAATATTAGAAATAGAAATTTAATAGGTCATGAACAAAAAATTTAAAAATCTACTTTTTTGTTAGGTGTACTACTAAAAGGTAATAGTGTAATAAGTGGTATCCTGAAAGCAAATCAGAGAGCTTTACTGGAGATGTCATATAATAATAAAAATAGCAAATACTTCTTAATTATCTACTCTGTGAAACACATGTAAACATTTTATATGTTCCCTCTTTTAAATTTTGATAAAATTGTAATTATTGATACTGCCTACTTTTATAAATAGGGTAGCTAGATATAGGGGTGAGGCATTTCCCTAAGATCATATAGCCAGTTAGTAGAAGAGCTATGCTTTGAACTCAAGCATCTACTACAGAGCTGTATGGCTAGCTTTTGTGCATAGAAATCACTCTTCTGAGATGGATGTCTACTTAGGTTGGCCCTTATACGTTCACTTTTCATACTTTTCTTTTCTGTTTTTCCCAGAGATTGATCAAGTTCTAATCAGGAGTAGGCTCACTTGCCTTTCAATCCCAGGTAGAATTTGGCCAGTGTGAGATTCGAGTAGAAGATACAAATACTTTCACATGTGAGTGTATGTATGAGTGAGTGTATATGTGTGTTTGCATGTGTGTGTTTGTGTGTGTTTGGGGGAGGGGGGGTACTGGGGACCTGAGATTTACCACTGAGCTCCATCCCCAGCCCTTTTCATTTTGAGAAAGGGTCTTGTTGACAAGTTTTGATATAGTTTAAAACTTTATTGTTGATTTGTGAATATTAGAAGGTTATAAATTTCTGAAAGATTAATGATAAAATTAAGGTGTCTCCCTCCCTGTTCTTTACATAGATCAGAGTTTTTATGGTTGACATCACCACGCTGTTACCCACACCATGTTCCAGTACTGTTCTCCTCCTTGTTCCTTCAGTTGTAGAGGTGGGAAAATTCCTCAATGATCTTAGCCCCATGGGGTATACACTATCGCCTTCTGGTTTATTTGAACCCTGCAAAGACTTTGGAAATAGTCTCCTCATTAAAATTCTTATCAAATTATCCATTTTCTGAGTTCCATTTCTTTTTACCAGAATTATAACTGGTAAGTTCTCTAATAAAACACTAAGTTAGAATTTTAAAAACATTATGCCATCATGTCATATACTTATGCTTCTTTTTTTTTGCCAAAAATATTGCAGGCACATTAGTGCTGAGCACATAGTGAAGTGCTTAATTAATTAAGTGCTTATTGACTGTAGAATTTTGAAGCTTTTAATTTAATTAAGATGTTAGAATAATATGTGATTATATTTAGAGTTTATCATATTTTTGTGGTGCTGAGTGAAAAATGATAAATCTTTTTAAAAGATACTAAAGGATCTATTCTTTGGAAAAGGCAAAGTTAATCACTGTGACATTTCACGAAGTCTAATTTCTAAAAGCCTCTGAAGTCCACACTGACACACTCTATAAAAGAGGTATGCACTTTTGCCCAATAATAGCAAAAGACATTATTCTCAGTAATTGATTTTAGTGATAGCTTATCTACATCTCATGTTATTGAAGAACCTATTAAAATTTTATGATGGAGGTCTTGTCATTATGGAAAAATAAATGCCCACTGCAGGATGATGGCCTTAAACTAACCCAGTCCCTCCCTTTCTCACTTGTAATGTTCAAGAATCACTGTGTATGTGCTGGGAATGCAACATCCTGAGATACAGAGAAACTAGCCAGAACAGCTCAGGCCCTGTTTCTGTGCCTTCTAAAACAGAATGTCATCATATATGTACATAGGTGGTGATGTCCTTCTCATTCCAGTATCTTTCCTACCCATATGACCCCTTTCTCCCCCCTCCCACTTTACCCTATCCAAAGGTTCTCCATTCCTCCCATGCCTTCACCCCTCCTTTATGGATCAGCATCCACTTATCAGAGAAAACATTCTTCCTTTAGGTTTTGGGGCGTTGGCTTACTTCACTTAGCATGATATTCTCCAACTGCACCCATTTACCTGTAAAGTACATGTATGATGACACAAATGTTGTGACTCTACTTTGTCTACAACCAGAGAAATAAAAAAATTGTGCTGCATTTATGTACTATGAATCAAAATGCATTCTGATCTCATGTGCTCATGTGTAGCTAATCAGACAAAAAAAAATACAAATAGGATGGCTACCACACTGTGACACAGTGAATCATGTGACTCTGGGTTATAAAACACGCAATGAACTGATTTCTACATGCTGAGCTATAGTGTGAAATGAGTTGTAAACAAATCAGATTCTATATTTCCTAGAAGATTCCCCAAGCCTTGAGGGAAACTAGCTGACCACAAATCTAACACCATTACTTAGTCTGATGCCTATCTGTGAATGATGGTGTTGCTTTGTTCAACCTGTTATATGGGTGTTCTGTGTCTCACTGGGTTCATGTAAGAGACAGAAATTACAGCCCAAAATGGAGTGAACTGAAGAGGTAACCAGGACAGTGAATGTGCTTTGTACTTATTTAAAAAGTGATTTAAGGAAAGGATATTACTTACTAAGAAATCATCTATCCCAAATTGAAATCCTGAGGCATAGAAGAATGCAGAATTCTGCACTCTAAAATTATTATTCTTTACACTACAGCAAAGCTCTCTAATGAAAGTATACTAAAGAATACACGTTTCTATAGAATTTTTTATATGGTATTATAGAGAAAGTTTTACATAGTTGTATGTGTTAGGAAGTTGCTAAGTCATGTTGAGTGGTGGTTAAAGAAACCAAATATCTCTCTCTCTCTCTCTCTCTCTCTCTCTCTCTCTCTCTCTCTCTCTTTCTCTCTTTTCTTTTTGATACTGGGAATTTAACACAGGGACCCGTAATCACTGAGCCACATTCCCAGACACTTTTACTTATTTATTTGTTTAATATTTTTGGGATGGCACCTCACTGAGTTGCTTAGAGACTTGCTGAGTCTGCTCTCAAATTTGAGATCCTCCTGCCTGAGCCTTTGGAAGTTCTGGGATTACAGAACTGAGCCACCTCACCTGGCAAGTGAGTAAGTGGTGTCTTAGGAGTAAATTCTTTACATCTAAAAGATGTCATGTAATTGTGTGGTGCTGTGACCAGTGAAGCCATAAATTTCTTTTCCAGACTTGAACCTAGGAACTCCCTTGTGATATCCACTTTCTTCCTTTATTTGCTTGGAATTTGTCAGCCTTTATAAATAATATGGGAAGAGTTCATAAGAACTAGAAGATGAAGAAAACCCAAAATAAAAGACACCAGTTCATTGAATGAATACATGGGAAAGAGTTACTTATGCCAATCAGCTTTAAACTATGACATGAGCAGAAATTGTATTCAGTTAAGTCACTGAAATTTGGGATATTTTTTGTATTAGATTTCCCTGATAGATAAAGAAATTGAAGGTAACTTTCTTAACATGATATATGTTCCCTATAAAAATAGTAATAATAATTAATACCTATGGCAATTGTAAACTATTAAAAGTATACTTATTTAAGTATAAAATATGAGAAATGCATATTATAACTCTTTTAATTCAAAATTTTATTATTAGTCCTTCAAAAAGCACTCAGTCAAGGCAGCAGAATACAACAGACACTAGTATGGCAATATATAAATCAATGGAAGTGTAACTGATGTGATTCTGCAATCTGTATTCGGGGTAAAAATGGGAGTTCATAACCCACTTGAATCAAAGTGTGAAATATGATATATCAAGAACTATGTAATGTTTTGAACAACCAACAATAAAAAAAAATTTAAAAAAAAGAGTTATAAAGAATTAGAATATGGAAAAAAAAGAAAAAGAAATAACAGGTCAAAAAAGGACACAAACAGTGGTAACACAATGGGTAATCTAAGGTATTCAGGGGGCTGAGGAAGAAGGATTCTGTAAAGAATAACAAAAAGAGGAGACACAGACAAGGTGCAGAGGCAGGAAAGTGGCAGAGTGGCACTTTGTCCAAGGGGCCATGTTTATTTATACCAATAGCTTATATTAGGTCATTAGTACCATAACTACATTATTGTTTAGAGTATCAGTAAGGTTTCTTATTCTGTAGTTACATTCTACAGTTAAAATATGTAATGTTAGGTGCTTTGTGCAGCTCTCAAGAAAGTCTGTTGTCTGAGGTTACTATTAGGTGGGCAGATCCAGGAGCACCAGAGCTTGATGAAACATTGTAGTTATCAAACAAGCAAGTTTCTTTATTACCAGGAATTATGTGCCTAAGATTAAGGTAGAAGTTGATAAGACTAGCATGGAGGACATTACTATAGCAACTGGCATCCTATCCCTTTGCCCAGAAACTTTCTCAGGCACCAAGCATGTCACAGCCATGAAGTCATGAGGGACCCCAATCTCAAACACAGAACCCCTACAGGATCCTAAATTTGAGTACAAACTGGGCAATGTAGTGAAACATTGACTCAAAATAAAAGGTTAAAAGATCTTGGAATGTAGCTAAGTGGTAAATTGCCCCTGTGTTCAATCCCTAGTACTGGGGAAATGAGAGAAAGATAGAAAGATATAAGGAAAGAAAGAAGGAAGGAAGGAAGGATGGAAGGAAGGAAGGAGGAAAGGAAGGAAGGAGGAAAGGAAGAAAGTCATTATTAAAAAATGCATTATTAGAACTTCTATGAAATATTTAATAGAATCGATAGAATATGATCAGCACACAATTATTGGGTGTAATTCTTTCCTACAGCAACAAACAGCATGTTTATTTAGAAAACATGAATGACTTACAGTTTAAATCTAACAAAAAGCATACTAGAAAAAATAAATTTGCCTGGAAGTGTTTAAGTCCTTCATGCTGAGAAAAGGCAGTGAAGAACTTCACAATACCTAAATAAATGAGGAGATCTGAAATGCTGATGGAATAAATGGAATTCTACAATGTCTCTTAGTCTCATTTTAATCTGTAGATCCACTTTATTTTTAGTAAAACATCAATATATTTTTATCGTATCTTGTCACACTGATTTCCCCAAATTATGTTGATAAAATGCCGAAAATAATCATTACTCCTGAGAAAGGTTACCTAATTGGGTATGGGTGGTAGAGACTACTACTTAACAAAAGTTATTATAAACTGTGAAAAAAACTTGGCCAAGTTATTGGCACATAAATATTGCTAAGAACATTAAAACAGAGACTCAGAAACATATGGTATGACAGTCAACACTGTAGGTCTAGGCAGGAGGGGATTCACAGTCTCATAAATTGTATTGGAACCTTTGATTATGCACGTGGAAAAAATAAAATGCAATCTCCACATTATCCTTTTTAGAAGACACATTTTAGAAAAAAATTTTAGAAGAAACATTTTAGAAGAAGCATTTAATAAGAAAACCCAGATGAATATCTTTATGTCCCTGGAATAAAAGGTGTTAATATTCAAGGAGTGGAAACCATAAAGAAAAATATTAAAATATTGATAATATTAAAAACCACAATTACTATTTATGAAAAGATAATATAAGATTATAAAATTATAATATGTAATCTGAGAGTTGGTGTTTATAAAGCAACTACAACTCTAAATGAAATAATATATGCAATATGTAACAAACTAACTGTTCAAACCTAATAATAGAAAAAAGAGGAAAATCCATTAGCCGATAATTTGGAGGAAAATAAACATGAATATCTAATAATAATATGAACACATATTTCACCATATCAATATTTAGGAAAATACAAATTTAAATTTTGATCAAATGATTCTATTCTAATAAATTTCCAAAATCATAAAACAAAATGTTTATTACATTTTAGCAATGTTATAGAACAGGATTTTTTTGTGTGTGTGTGCGCGCCAGAAAGTGAAATTGAACTCAGCACTTAAACACTGAGCCACATCCTTAGTCCAGTCCATTTTTTATTTTGAGATAGGACCTTGCTAATTTGATAAGCCAGGTTTTGAACTTGTGATACGCCTGCCTCAGCTTCACAAGCCACTGGGATAACAGCTCTGCACACAGCTAGAACAGAAATTTTAATACTTGATTCAGTCAGTATAGAAAACAACTTGACATTGCTTATTTCGTTTACACTTGTACATATTTGGTGACTTAAGAATTTCATTGTGTGAAAACTCTAAAGTGTGGATTATCTGAGCCATATGCAAGAATATTTATAACAATTTTAGTAGTAATATATACTTGAAAAATTTAAGTTTATCAATAGTAAGATGAATCAAAGCAGTGATATGCTAACCCAACAATGTTATACCCTAAAACAGCAAAACAAAATTAGGGATAAAGCAGAGCCTCTAAAGAAATGGGAAGGAAAGAAAACTCCAGTGCAGGAGGCATGATTCTTTTATCAGAGGGGTCACCTAATTCTGAGACTAGAGGAAGGCTGGGGTAGCTGAGTGCTGCTGTAGTAAGTTAGTTACTTGGAAGGTTGTCCTCTGAGGGAATTCATACTTTCTAGTTTCAGTTTTTGTTTGTGGAATGAAAAAAAAAGAGGCAATTATGCATGAGATGGCCATGGAAAAGAGAAAGAGAAAAATATTTGTGGACTGCTCATTCATATCCTGTTTCTGTCTCTATCTGAATGTCAGGGATTCTGAAATGCCCATTGTCTTGTGGTTCAGTAGAACCAAAGGGCTATTTTTGGACAATGTCTTTGAGCAGAAATGGCAGGTGTCACCTCCAAGCTGGACCAGTGCTTGAATCCCACTGTACCTAAATATGTACACCTTCCTCTAAGTATGTGGAAGAATATGTCAAGGTGGACACCTTGTCAGTCAGCTTTGATCCATGAGAGATCCTTGATCCTTGATCTATGAGGAGCACAGCCTCCAGCCAAACTGCTCTGGCTGTGTAGTGTGAGTGAAAAAGAAATAATTGATCTATTAAATCACAGACACTTTAGGACAGTTTGTTATTTGGTGTGATCTACTGACACAGTTTGGGATTGCTTTGGGCTGGTGTTAAATGCTTTCTGCCACTCAGTGAATTTATTAACTATAGACATGGGAGCATATGATCCATTTGGTGATGAGAACTGACCTTAAGTTAACCTATTTTAATGTTTTAAAACTGAAAACACTACAACATGAGAAACAGGGCTAGTTTGTTTGTTTGTTTGTTTTGTGGTAGGAAACATTTGCTTTGATTTCAGCAAATTTTGTGTTTATTTTATTGGCTTTAAATGACTTTCAGTACTGTTAAAGATCTATAAATGCTAATTGCAGATATTTTTCTTAAGTTGGCATTGTCAGAAGCAAATCTTCAGGTGAGGAGTCATAAAACTAAATGATATGATGTACCTGAAACAACTGTGGAGAAGTTACGGAGTAGACCAGGCTAGGAGAGATTTTTTTCCTAGAGAAAACTGTACCAGTATACAGTGACAAGGACTCTCATTAATGAATGAGTTTGAACACATTTTTCAAAATTGAGAAGTGATTTATTTTCACATTTTAAGGTAGAACTCTCACGGCTGCATAAAGAGCATTCAAAACATGTCAATAATGTTTTAATTACATGAAGGTGAAAATATCATTCTGGCTTTGAGAAATAATCACCTCTCCAAATTCTTTAAAAATTTAAGCAAACTAATATTCATTTGACACTAATAGCTACCAAATATTATCAAAAACTGACTCTTTTTTATGCTAAAATTTGTAATCTCCTCTTTTCATATTTTAAGGAAAAAATGTCTTTAGTAAATCTTCTAATTCCTTCTGGCAAATATTTTCTGAAGTTTCTATTTAATTAATTTATGGTTTATGCTTTAATAATGTTTAATATTTAATGTGTAAAAATAATATCAATGTCAGGCATTCAACACTGAATGTTGTAATTTTAATGTCTAATTATATTTAGATATAAAATTAAAATTAAATGACATTAGAATACTTAAGGATTTAAAAATATTTTTGTACCATTACCTAACACCTTTGCATAGATGAAGCCTATCTTAGAATAATCTTCTAATATATAAAACAGAATACACAAGATTAAAAAGAAATAATACAATGCACTAATAGCATATAGCTCTTGGAGGGATAATTTAATGACTTCAGATTAAGAAATTAGAGGATATAATTTACATTAAAATGCCAAGCATGATGACACATGCCTGTAATCCCAGCCACTCTGGAGGCTGAGATAGGAGCATCCAGAGTTCAAAGCCAGCCTTAACAAAGGTGAGGCACTAAGGAACTCAGTAAGACCCTGTTTCTAAATAAAATACAAAATAGTGCTGGGGATGTGGCTTAGTGGTCCAGTGTCCCCAAGTCCAAATCCCTGTACTATCCCTCTCCCCAATAATTTCCATTTAAATATCATTATTTTCACATGGATATCAATTTATTTGAAAGTAATGTTTTTTCTTTTCTGTGGTGCTGTATGTCAAACCCTGAGTATTGAGAATGCTATGCAAGTGCTCAACAATCATCCTCCAGCCCCAACTTTCATGTTTTAATATTTAATGTATATAAACAATATTTTATAATATGTAACTGATATTAGTTCAGTGTAAAACATGGAAAAATATAAAAAATTATTAATCCTAACATGAACAGAAAGATGAGTCTTATCAATGTTTCATGTACATACTTCTAGAATGTTCATACCTCACTTCACTTTTTTAATATATATTTTTAGCTGTAGATGGACACGATACCTTTATTTCATTTATTTAGCTTTTATGTGGTGCTTGGGATTGAACCCAGGGCCTCACACATGCCAGGCAAGTACATTACCACTGAGCCACTACCCCAGACCCCCTCACTCCATTTTTAAAATTGTGATATCACTAAATATATTATTTGATTTGTTTATTTTTTAAGTGATATATTGTAGTACTTTGCACCTAATTTAATGATTGTTCAACATTTTAGGTATGAGTAGTAAAATGTAATTGATAGCTGTTGAAACTTTAGGTTAATTTTTTCACTGATAATGCTGTGATGAGTATCTCTAGAGATATTGTCTGATCACATTAATTTTTCTTGTAGCTTATTTTATACACATGAATATCTTTTTAAAATACTGTAAAGCACTTTTATATAATTAAGTCATTTTAGAGGCTTTTGCAATGTTTCATTATATATTTGTGCATTTTAGTACTAGTATCTCACTATATTGTTGCTTATCTGTGATAAATTTTAACATTTAGAAAAATAAGACCCCACTATTCTATTTTAAAATAAACTTTGCTTTCTTGTCAATTGTGGTTTAATAAAATATCTACAAATAGCATTAAAATTTTTGTGGTGATTTTAATTTTATGGATACCATCTAAATTCAATAAGTAATTTCATTTAACTTATTGAGAATTTACATTTGTCAGTGAGATTTAATGTCAAAGTTTCTTGTTAGGATAATTCATCAAATGTTGACATATTTATTGCTATCATTAAAAGGCTTTATATTAAATTTTTATCTGATTTATGTTGAAGTGTTAGAAAACAGTTTATTAAATTCCAATAGCTTACTGATTGATTCTTTTGGATTTGTTAGTAAATGTCATAACATCTGTCAATACTAACAATATTTTCTTCCAAGGCATTTCTTGACTAGTATATAAGGAACAAGCCTAAATAATAATGCAAGAGTATCTATTGTCTTGTTCTTAACTTAAAGGAAAATATACTTAATGTTTAATCATAAGTGTTGTGTTGCCTTAGATTTATTACAACATCTTAGCACATTAGTTTATCACCTTAATATATTTCTTTAATTGTAAATAGCCTTGTGTTTCTGGAGAAAATCCATTATTTCCTCAGGGTATTTCCAATGTTGCTAAATTCCACTTGCTGATATTCTATTGAATAATTTAAAATCTTTATTTGTATAATATTTGAGTAGATTTTTTATTTATGCTTTTAAATCTTTGGTATAAATGATACTAAACTTTAGTAAAATAGGTCAACAGGTTGAGATAATTTCCTTATTTATGGAATATCAGATGTATTAAATGTCTGAGTAATATGATGGACCATGTGTTGGACCTGCCCAGAGGGCAGAAGTATTGAAATTGAGATAGGTCAGATAAGAAAGAACGAATAGGTAGTAGGGAGAATGAGTACTAATGTAGAATCAATTTTTAGACTGAGCAGAACAGAATTAGCAGCTAAAATGATTAAGTTTTAGGTCTAGATTTATAATTAGATACATAATATGGAGAGGAACAATGAGAAGCCAAAATATCAGAGGTGGATTTGAAGAATAACAGTTACTCAGAATTCCCAAAATGAATAATGTGTGTGTGTGTGTGTGTGTGTGTGTGTGTGTGTGTGTATAGAGAGAGAGAGACAGACAGACAGACAGAGATTTGAATGGTGCTTGACAATTTTTTAAATCACCTCATTCAGTTTTAATTAACAAGCAAAACCTGCATATATTTAATATATATAACTTGATGAGTTTGGGGGTAATTATTAACCTGTGAAACCATCACCACAATCTGCCAAAAACTTCCATTCCTCTCCAATAATTTGCTCCAGACCTTTCCATTAATAATGATGATGGTGATGAAACAATTAACGTGATATACAGCATATTAGCAAGTATTAAGTACATAAAACAATATTTACCATAAATATTACACTGAACATTACATCTCTAGGTCTTACCATCTTGTTAACTAAAACCTTTAACACTTTGACTAATATTTTCCCATTTTCCACTCCTCCAGCTTCTCCAAACTACCACTCTAATCTTTAATTCCATGAGTTTGACTCTATTTGAATTTTCATTTAAGTGGACTCATGTTCTTCTGCATCTGGCTTATTGCTCTTAGCATAATGTCCTCTAGGTTCATATGTTGTAGTAGGGTACCATGATTTCCTTTGTTTCCAAATGCAGAATAATATCTCATTGTATGTATATACCACATTTTTTGTTCATCACTCCTCCATCCATAGACATTTAGGTTACTTCTCTATCTTAACTTTTGTGAATAAAGTTACCACGAGCATGAGGATGCAGTTAAATTTTTGAAATACTGATTTCAAGTCCTTTGGGTATATGAGGTACTCAGAAATGAGACTGATGAATAATATGATTGTTCTAGTTTTAATTTTTTGTGGAACCTAAATAAGAAGTGCCCATAAACATGTGAAGAAAAGAGAACCCTTGTATATTGTTAGTGGGAATGTAAATTGGTACAGCTATTATAGACACAATGATACCTCTCTCTGTCTCTCTGTCTCTGTCTCTCTCTCTCTCTCTCTCTCTCTCTCTCACACACACACACACACACACACACACACAAAATATTGGTTATTTTTTATTAGCATATGAAGTTGATTTATCTCTAAAAATCCTTCCTTATTTTGAGCTCCTTGACTGATATCTTGTGGTACAATAAAGGACTTTAATAAATTTGAAAAATAACTGATTCAATGACATGCTAAGTTTCCTTTATCTCATTTATAATGGATTATTTTTTCCAAAATTTTGTTATCAAAAAGAATAGATTACACAAATGCACATGGTAACAAAAACAAAAATGCATTTTTTCAAGAAGATTTTAAACTGCAAATAATTTCACATAATTTTTTCTTCACAAGTATTTGTTAATATTTAAATAAAAAGATTTTATTGATTCACCTAATATTCAGTTATGAGGATATTAGATAGCCATTTTATCATGTCAGTTTTATCACATGCCTAGAACAGTCTGTGTTGTCACTTACATTGTTTGTAAAATTTTATTTAAAATATGATTTTCATTTTCCTGGAGGGTGCTGCCTCATTGTGGACAGATTAGGAATTACTGAAGCTTGATAAGTGATTAATTTTTGCAAATACATCTTTATCAAGTTGTCCATATACATTTCCTGCTTATTATATTAAGAAATGACCACCCCTGTTTATAAGAAATGTTTGGAAAGATGGTATTTCCTTTTTAGATAACTATTTAAATATGATTAATAAATAGGCCTTTTGAGTTACAATATCTTGTGGACTTTGCTTCATAAAGTATTTTTAAGGTATTAGAATAAAGTTGTGGTAAGATAAAGTAACTTTCATAGTTATAATCTCTTAAATAATTTAGTACATTTAATCTGTACCACTAAACATTCAGGGTGCAGCTATTAATCATAAACTCATATCTTCAGATTTAATTTTCATTTTTATATTATCTTGATTGATTTTAAGGCAGCCAGTACTGAAACTAAACAGCAAAGATAAATTAATTATGCTATTCTGGATGATTTAATCAGAGTGAGTTTTACAAAAAGTTGACACTGTAATAATAATGGTTATAATAATTCAATAAATGACAAAGCTTTTATCTAATTGTTTAACTACTTCTTTATCTTCACTTATAATATCAACATAATTCTTCTCAAACTCTGAAAATACATTCCAAAAGACAGTAAGTCACTCTGTGAAATTAGAACGATGTTATAGAATTGTAACTTTTCACAATCTATTCTTCCTCCCAACTTATCTCCACAATCTGTATTTATAGATGTAAACATTTCTTTCCTTTATATTTTTCTCTAGATTTATAATTACAGATTTCTTACATTGTGTTGCATTATTAAATTAAGGCCGTGTAAGAAATCATGAAACTAAGACTTTGTCCCATGAACATCTCCAATTTGATGTGCATGCTTTTGAGTTTCATTTTGATGTGTACTAGATTACTCATCTTTTACCAAAGGACAATTAGATAATTTTTTAGACTCCTATGGAAATTATTTAAAATTATTTTAAATAAATTATTTAATTATTTTAAAAAGTTCTCTTGAAGTTTGAGTTCTGTGTAATTTTATTCAAATGAACTGTATCTGTATCTATTCTCTTCAATCGTGTTCAAACCAAGGAACACTTAGGAGTACTTTGCATAGACAAAATTATGAGGACTACAAAGCCAGAGACCAGCTTTGTGAGGAAGAATAGAAAATGTTCTTAATGACTGATTTGTAGCTTTAAAATCCTACATCTCTTCAATTGATTTTCGCCATTGTAACTGAGGTAGACTCTAAGAAAATGTGAGGTTAGAATAAGTAATCTTGGGCATCTTTTCCTCCTTCCCACCAGTTCTGCAATAGAGCATGTGCCCTCCTGCACTTGAGCCTGCCAGGACCTGACTATTCTGGGCAAGGCTCTCTGCCCAGTGCATTTCTTCACCTTCTCTTTAATATACCAGACTCTTTTAAAAAATATTTATTTTTTAGTTGTACACAATACGTTTATTTTGTTTATTTATTTTTATATGGTGCTGAGGATCCAACCCAGGGCCTTGCACATGCTAGGCAAGTGCTCTACTGCTGAGCCATAACCCCAGCCCATTATACCAGACTCTTTATTTTTCACCTTCTCTGTGCCTTTTTCTCAAATAACCTTTCTGTTGAATGTGGAACTAATAAAATTCCAAATGAATCCTTATCAACACATAATTTTTTGATATCTAACTGTTGCAGTTTGCATTCTTCATTTAGTCAAACCAGATGAAAATCCCAACTCTTCACTGAAAGAACAGATTTCCTTCTTGTTGTAATGGGGACATTTATGCAAACCTAATAGTTTTGTGGCAGCAACTAAATTATTAAAATGTAATTTGTAAAATTCTCAATGCTCCTGATGTAGCAATAACCCAATAAATGTGGGAGTTAATTATAATTATAGTCATTACTATTATTTCAATTTAGAGCATTTGAGAGGGGAGAAACTTTGAGTTTTAGGAGCTTCTAAATGGTCTCAGTATTACACTGCTCTGTTCCCATTCAAATTTATATTCACTGTGTATGTTAGCATGTTTCACCACTAGTCCTATAGAAGACTAATCTAAGATAAGAGAAGAAAATTAGAGCAAACTTGGAAAAACATTGTATTCAGTAGACTCATTTTGAATGTTCAGGTTCTTGCTAACTTGTTAAGGAGGCAGAAAGCCTCCAATAAATAAATCAATTATAAAAAGGTTAATGCATAACGTTACTTAATAGCTATCACAATAAACACGCTTTAGGAGGGGCTGGTATATAAATTACATAGAAGCCATTACTAAATCACTTAGCTCTTGTTGAGATCACTAAATGAAAAACATTTACATTTGATTATAGTAGAGATTGCAATCTTTTATAATAGAGACTTGTGTTTGTTTTGTAAATAAATTTATGTAAACAATTTATGCATTGTTTATTTTGAAACATCCACTTCTTATCAAGAACCTCTTTTTAAAATTTATATATGACAGCAGAATGCATTACAATTCTTATTACACAAATAGAGCACAGTTTTTCATATCTCTGGTTTTATACATAATATATTCACACAATTTGTGTCTTCATACATGTACTTTGGATAGTAATAATCGTCACATTCCACCATCATTAATTACCCCATGTTCCCTCCCTTCCTACTCCAATCTCTCTGCCTTATCTAGAGTTTGTCTATTCCTCCCATGCTCCTGCTCCCTATCCCACTATGAATCACCCTCTTTATATCAAAGTAAACATTCGTCATTTGTTTTTTGTGGGATTGGCTAACTTCACTTAGCATTATCTTCTCTAACTCCATCCATTTACCTGCAAATGCCATGATTTTATTCTAAGAGCCTCATTTTTTTAGGATGATAGAGATTATAGCAATAAATAGCTTCTACAATTTTACCATGAAATACATTAAATGTATTTCTATATAAAAACAAAATGGTAAAAATATTACTTGTCAAACATCACCTGGATGTATGAGTTTGTAGTATTTTGTAGACAAGAAGTAGAAATTCAATTTGATCTATTTGATTCACTGCGGGAATCAATTAAAAAGTGACTACCAAGATTTGAGAAAAGTGGAGAGAATGCCAGACTCCGGAATACCAAGATTTCTTTCCTGTCACTATGACTTTCCTGTCCTTTTTCCAAGTTCCTTTTCCAAGTTCCTCACTCTATTTCAGTGTGAAGCACCCTCCTCTCTAGGCCAGAATACACTTCACTGAGAGCTCTTGAGCTAAGCAGTTTACAGTTCTGGTCAAGAAAAAAAAAAAAAAAACACTCTTACAAACCCAACTCCAGAAATCCCGGGATAAATTCTCAAGGATCAGAGAAAGACAGGTGTCCCTGATCTCAGAGAGCAGATTCAGTGAACAAATGTGGTCATGTCCACAAAACTCACTATGAACAGAGTCCAGAAGAAAAGAGTTGATGGAGAAATCATCCATTAGATGGGCACTGTACTGGGATTAGATATAATTCACTAGAAAAATGCATACAAACATTTTTCAATAAATATTCTTAAAGGTCAATATTGGCTAATAATCTCTCCTTTAAGATTGAGCTAGCTTTATGTTAATCTGCTAATTTTGTTGATTGATGAAAGTCTAGAAATTCTCCATACTTTCTCTGAGTTTTGTAGCTAACAAATTCTAGCTTCTCTCTACATCTGTCTTTGTGCTTTTGTATCCATTCATTCTTGTTGATCTGAGCAGGAAGGCCAGACTGTCCATGGTTTCAGGAGGTGGGGGAGCAATCCACTGACAGATCTGCATGTGTGTAGAGGGGAGATCCTTGGGTTTTGAACCCAAGGTGTTATTCTACCACTGAAGTACATCCACAATCATTTTTATTTTCTATTTTGAGACAGGTTCTCACAAAGTTGCACAGGATGACCTTGAAGTTGAGAGCCTCCTGCTTCTTCTGCCTCCTGAGTCCCTGGGGTTACAAAAGTGTACCACAGCACCCAACAAGGGTTTAAGAAGGGTTTGTAGTGTAACCGGTAGGGAAGACTCCAGTGCTGAGTGTAAGCCCACTGTCCCTGGGTCAACATCTCGAACTCTTTTCTCTCTGTTTCCTTCAACTGATAGGAGATTATTTTTATGTTCATGAGCAGAGCATTCTATTTTCAACCACATTTACTCCCACAGAACTTCTTAATTTTTTCTAATAGTGTTAATTTTTCTTCCTAAAGGAAGGAATCTGAAGTGAGAGCTTGATGAATACAGACATGGAAGGTGGCACTAGGTAGGTCAGTCCTCCCCTCCTGGTTTTGTTTGTTTGTTTTTTGTTGTTGTTAGAGAGCTCCTTAAAATAAGCCATGTTCTATATTCCTCTGTGAATTGATTGCAATTATTATTATTTTAAAAACAAGTTTTGTTGAGTTCCTGCTGTGCTTAAGGTGGTAGATTCCATCTACCCAGTTTCCTCCTATACCAGGTTTACAGTTAGGAAAGGGCACAAATACCAAGCAAGCAAACAGACAGATTGAAAGTTTATTTATTTCATACTTACAAAATATACATATATGTATAGAAGGAAGACATCAACTGAAAGTGACAGAAGACTTCATAGAGAAGGGGGTGTTCACTTGTTCTTTGTTTGTTTGTGGTTCTGGGTATCGAACATAGGATTTTGCTTAGACTGGACTATTGCTCTACGATTGAGCTGCATCCCCCATTCCTTATTTGGGTTTTGAAAAATAGAAATGATTTTAACAGATAAGGATATAGAGGTTTTCCATTCAAGGAAAGAACTGCAAATAATAAGAGGAAAGGAAATTGGCAGTGATATGGGGTGCAGTGAAGTACTGAATTTAGCTAAAGTACTATAGGCTACAATTATGAAGTGGTGAGTAATAAGGAGGAAAAGGTTTGTCCAGGTGGTGTTATAGGGAATTTAAACACCAGGCTATTAAATAATATTAGTCTTTTATTAATTATATAATGAAGTAGCAACTAACATTTTGAAAAGAAGGATGATGTGGCTATACTGAAATAGAAATCTGAAATTTGGTTCAATTCTAAAATGGTTATGAAATGATTAAAATATAAATTAAAATAGAATATTTTAAGAACTCATGGCATGTCTTGGGAATCAATTAACTTAATGTATTTTTTAAATTCTATTAATTGGTTGCATAAAAGAATGATTCTTTTAGGACTAAAGCTTCAATACCAAAAAGGTCATATATATACAGACAACTTGATATTTTTGTAATAATCACACTCACTGTCTTTTAAGTAATCTTTTCACTTGCTTAATCATAAGATGTTTTCTACTGGGATCACTCTTCAAGTCTGTTTGTGTTGGAGTTCATGCTCTTTAACTCAAGTATAAGAGTGTTGGCAATCTTACGCTTTCTGACACAAGTACAAAGGTGATTTATTACACAGGGACATTCATATAAGAATCCAATTGTAACATCTATTTATAAATCTTGACTTGATTCTTTCATTATAACTTTATTATGACATAAAATACATAAAGCATAATATTTCTATAGTAAAATATAAACTTTTATTATAGCAAAAATTAACTATACTTACTGTACTTACAGAGACCTAAAGTATAAAGTTCAATAAAACTTTTTGCAAAATTAATATAGCTATGTATGTAACCATTACCCAGATCAAGATGTAGATGTTGCTGGAACCTAAATACCTTCTCATCTTTTATCCCAGTCACTAATGTTGAGATACAAATATAACCATTACTTTCACTTTTATCATGAAAGAATTATTTTAGCATTTTTATGTCTTTAGTTTCATATGTATATGAAATAATATTGAATGTACTTTGATTTTTTTTTACTCAACACAGACTGCAAGTTGCAACAATGTGGGTACATGTAGCAGTAGATTTATTTATGTTATTTTCTTTTCTGTATTTATGGTATTGTAAGGATACACCAATGATGACTTAATTATAATGTGATTGATTGTCTTTAATATTGATTATGGATTTTTAATATTTATAAAGCTCTTAAAAACAGTCTTATATTTGTAAGAGGCTCCGACCAGCATAGTTGTAAGCAGAGACTTTTAGCTCGAATAATCCAAATGTAGAAGAAGTATTTTATCATAAGCTCCTCGCTACAGAGAGCTGAACCTTAAACACTCAGTGCATTTCCTCTCCCCCTCTGCCCCTTGTTCTTAAGTTCTTACCAGTGTATACAACTTTTTAGTATCTGAAAATATGAGGGTATTTTTTAGCTTAATCTGGCACATTAAATGTAGACATATAAATTTATATATGCAATATTTTCTTTAATTTAGAGATGTAGTATTTTATGTGTCTAAGACTGAATGTATGCATCCATAGGTCTCCAAAAATTAAATTAAATTAAAAAAAATGACTCAGGTTATAGACATCTTGTAAATAATGGGCATGTATTGATTAAGAAAAATAGTTTAGAATTTAGTATGATAAATCTCAGGTGACCTGATATAAAACTGTGGAAAGATACTGTATGTCTGCAATAAAATTTTAAATTGCAAACACATATCAGAGAATTTACATATATTTCATTTAAAAATATGTATATTATGCACCTTTTAATAAAAGACTGAATAAATTAAAGAAAATAAATGCTCTGTTTATTGAATGTAACTAAAAAGAGATACAAAGGAAGTTATGACAAAGTAGAGACAAAATAAATATTCTCATTGTACTTAATTCTACAATCACAAGGATGAAAGAACAATTTGTTTCCACCCTTCAGCAAAACCAGGCCAAAGTTAGCCAGATTATCACAGAAACACAAATCTGAACACCAGGAGGCTCTGGATATGGGACTGGAGGGCTTGAAGTGAAATATCTATGCCTGGTGCTTTAAAAACTCAAAATTTTCAGTGCCCTTTGCATAATTTCAATTAAAACTCACATCAGGAACCTTACTGCCACTTGCTTTATAGAATTGCTGTTACAAGCTTTTTAAATTGTCTGATATTGGGCTATTCTGTGCATATTCAAGTTCCAGCTTTCCAGGTAGGAGAGCTTGGGCAAAAGGCATTGCTTCTCCAAACCTCAGATTCCTTGTGTGTAAATAATTGATTCAAGTTAAGTCATTTTTAAGGTGTCTTCAATAGAAAATTGGTTACACTGTTTTCTCTCCAAAATTGATCACTTTATTGGAAACAAATTTATGAGGACACTAATACAGGAATTTGAAAGTATTTTTTCCAAGTTGTCATTTTTATGTATCCATTCCAATCCCCCGCTCACCCACCACAGTGAAAATGTACTGAAAAGTATCAGAAAATTAGAATCATTACGGAAAGGAGAATCCTATTTTAACTAACTTTATTTCCATAAATATAACTTATTTGAGTGAAGTAAGGGAAAACAGTTTTGCATTAGCAATAGAGATAAATAAGGAGGATCTTTACATTTAGCTAAAAAATATACTCAGATTCTTATATATTAAAAAATTTATTCTAATTTGTTTTTATCATGCAGAATGGAAGAATTTTAAAATACAATATTTTCCCCTTCATATTTTCATTGAAGAAAAAGTCCACTTGGAACAACAACAAAAATAAAAGAAAGAAAAAGAAAGAAAGAATGAAAGAAAGTAAAAAAGAAAAAAAAAGAAAGAAAGAAAGAAAGAAAACAGCTTAAAAACGTGGAATGCATTTCTCATACAGAAGTGGAAAGAAAATGTTATCAGCATTTTAGAATTTTTAAATCTGATGTTTTTTTCTTCTACTTTGTAAAAAAATTGCTGTACATTAATTATATAGAATACTGGGTTTAATTGTGGCATATCCATACATGCAAATAACAATTTGATTAAATTTTTCCTCAGTAACTCCCCCACCCCTCCCTTCTCTCTCTTCCAATTCCTTTCTCCTACAATAATGGTCTCCTTGGATTTTCATGAAAATACCCTTTTCTTTTTAATTCTGGCTTAGATAAATAATAGAATACAAGACATTGTTACTTCTTCATCTGATCTATTTTACTTAACATGAGGCTGCCAAGTTTCCTCCACTTTCCAGGAAATGACATAATTCTATTCTTCTTTAGGGCTGAGTACAACCCCGCTGTATAAATATATCACATTTTCTTTATCCATTCATGTATTGTCAAATGCTTAGGCTGTTTTCATAACTAGACTATTTTTGTAACTAGAATATTGTGTGTTGTGATGCAATAAACATTGGAATACATGCATCTCTTAAGTATATTGGCTTTAATTCTTTCATATAAATATTAAGCAATGGTAGAGCTGGATCATATGATAGCTCTATTTTTAGCTTTTTGAGGAAACTCCATGTTGATTTACATAGGAGCTATAATGTGTTCACATAAAAATAATTTACATTCTCATGAACAGTGTGTAAGTTTTCCTTTCATTTCATCCTCTTCAACATTTTTGTTTATTTGTATTCTTGATAAATATCATTATGACTGGACTGAGATGGTTACTCTGTAGTTTTGATTTGCATTTTCCCTGATGGCTAAAGATGCTTAACTTTTTTTCCATATAATTGCTGACCATTCATACTTCTTTTTGACAAGTGTCTGTTTACTTCATTTATCCATTTATTGACTAGGTTATTTGTTTTCTTTGGTGTTGAGATTTTTTAGTTTTTTTATATACTCCAGTCATTAGTCCTCTGTCAGAAGAATAGCTGTCAAAGATTATCTGCCATTCTGTAATGATTTCTATTTGTCTTTCTGATTGTTTCATTTTCTGTGCAGAAGCTTCTTAATTTGAAGACATTCCATTTATTGATTCATGGTATTATTTCCTGAGCTATAGGAGTCTTATGGGGGGGGTGGTAACTGTCCATGACTATATACTGATGTGTTTAGGTTTTCCTCTAGCAGTTGTAAAGATTCTGGTCTTATTTCTATGTACTTGATCCATTTTGAGTTGAATTCTATGCAGAATAAGATATTTGTGTTCATTCTTCTACATATGGGTATCTAGTTTTTTTTTGTTTTGTTTTGTTTTTAGCACCAAAGAGAATGTCTATTTTCCAACATATATATTTGGTAACTTGGTCAGGAACTAGATGACTATAGCTGTGTGGGTTTCTCTCCATGTGTTCTATTCTGTTCCAGTGATATATATATCTATTTTTAGCCAGTATAATGCTATTTTTGTTACTATGGCTCTGGAGTAAACTTAGTCAGGTATTGTGATGCCTACAGCTTTGCTGTTTTTTTTTCTTTGTTGTTGTTGTTGTTTTTTCTCTCAATATTGCTTTGGCTATTCTATGTCTTTTGTTTTTCCATATGAATTTTATGAACTTTTTCGAGTTCTGAGAAGCATATCATTGGTATTCTAAACATAATACAGACACATACATGTAACTAAGAAAAAATCACAGTATAATTTCTATAGGTGGGAAAAATCTTCAACAAAATTCAACACCAACTCACAATAAAAGCATGAAGAAATGGGGCTAGAAGGAATTTACCTCAACATCATAAATGCTAAATACGACAGTTCCAATGCTAACATCATACTGAATGAGGAAGAACTGAAAACATTTCTTCCAAAATCAAAAACAAAACAAGAATGTCCACTCTCATCACTCCTATTCAATATAAAATACTTGAAATTCTAGTCAGAGCAATTAGGCAAGAGAATAAACTTAGAGGGCCACAAATAGTAAATAAAGTTGTCAAATTATTCCTGCTTGCAGATTATATCCTATAGATGGTCTGATACATAGAAGATTCTAAGATTTCTACAAGAAGACTGCTTGAGCTGATAAACAAATTCAGCAAAATAGCCAAATAAAAGGATACAAAATGAAAAATTAGTAACTCTTTACACAGTGATAATTAATCCACTGAAAAAGAAATCAGAGAGTCCATTCATGATAGCTTCAAAAATACTTAAGAAAAAACTTAAGCAATAGGTGAAAGATCTGTATGAGAAAATTACAAAATAATGAAAAATGGAATCAAAGAAGACACCAGAAGATAGTAAGATCTTCCATGTTATTGGGTAGACAGAGCTAACATTGTTAAAGTAGTCATACTAACAAAAGTGATCTACAGATTCAATACCATTCTAATCATAATATGTAATTTTTGATTATAAATAAATGATATCAAATGCAAATAATAACAAACCTATAAGCAGATTTTACCAAAATTTCCACTGAAATACCTGGTTATATACTTAGGTATTGCCTCAAAAATTCATTTTATAGCTAGTTTTTAAAACTACATGATATGTTTTGAATTTTGATCTTTATTAGTATTTAATCTAACCTTCTGGATTGTAGTTGCTTCTTATTTATATGTACATATATTCTGCAATGTCTGAATATCCTCAAAATGCTATTTATATAATAATAATTTTTATTACTACTTATCTTTTTGTGTTCACATAAAAAGATCAATAAATGCTTCTTGATTTTAAAATGCAAAAATGCATTTTTACTACATTGTGTGGCTATTTTCTACTTTTAGTAAGTAACTACTTTCTGTAAGTAATTGGTTTATTAGCATCTGTTCTTAGTGAGTCTGCATAATATATGGGCTGCTGAATACAAATAATTGTAGATATTTGACTTTTTCTTTACAAATTTGTATATCATTTATATGTCCTTTTCAAAATTCAAGTGTGCTGAATTATGTTTTATTTTATATTTGTTAATATTGAAAATTTCAACAATTGTCATCAAAGTAACATTCGATGGATTAAATATTAAATTACATGGAGAATTAAATTTCTAAGAAGTAGTGTCAGTACTATTTTTATTATAACAAAATCCAATTAATAATTTATAGTAGGAAGAAGATTTAGGAATTTAAATATTTTGTGCAGCAAATCTTTCAGTGCAATGCTTATCTTATGAATACATAATATCATCAAATTCCCATATTGTCAGAGTTCCAAGCTCCTGTGTCTTCTATCTTTCTGTTTCATTATCTTAAGTGGGTGATTCTTAAACTCAGGGTAACAAAGTCATAAGAAAACACATGCTGTATCTATAGGTATAAAGAAAGCTGAATAAGTCAAAGGATTAAAGACGTATACTGGTCAACTCTATTGATTGAAAAAAAAATCACTTGCATTTTGTAGAACTGTATGTGAGTACAACTATATTTATGAGTGTTTGATATTGAATGAAGGGGTTCTCTACCACTAATCTACACCGTTAGGCCTTTATTTTATTTTTTACTTTGAGACATGGTACCACTTCATTGCCTAGGCTGACTTCAAACTTGTAATTCTCCTGCCTCATCCTCTTTAGTAGCTGGGATCAAAGGCATGTGTCACTATACCTGTCCACTATTTTATGCTCTGTAGGAAAAAGGAGAGAGAAAAGAAAGAGGTTTACACCTTTCTGGGTAGTCAACATACAGTATTTTCTCAAAGGGCATTTATATAAATTGTTTAAAGACATCCACTTAAAGTAAAACACTGGGGGTCAGAAATATCTCCTTCCAATCATCTCTCCTCCACTCTGTAACTTCTTTGTATGTATATATGCCGATGTCTGGCTGGGCACTAGATCACGAGCCACTCAAACAGGAACAAACTTTATTTTTGAAACAACCGCCAAATACCACGTTCGTGCCCAGGAAGAATCCTGATCCACCCACGCGGCGTTCCGCCGGTTCCTTCCTGGACCCCCAGCGCAAACACTTCCCCCGGAATTCCCTCCTACTGCACTTTCCCAACCAATGGGAACTCTCCAGGAGTCCCGCAGCAGGCCCAGGTAAACAGCAGGAGTCCGGTATCCATATGAATGTAATTTTTAACATAATCATATCATCTCAATGGCTAGCTGGCATCACCTTTCAATCAAAAATGCCATGCATCATATTAATTGGCTGTGGCTCCCAGCATCTCCCCCCTTCTGTTTAATTAAGCAACAAGTAATGTGGCTAGGGACCGTGCCTGTTAGGTTTGTCCAATTCAACATATGGTCCTTACCCGTCATTGGAAAACTGACCTTTAGGCGTCAGCCTCCTGTCTTAGGTTGATACCACTGCAATTGGATCATACCCGTCACTGACTACCGGTCCAGCATATAGCCATACTTGTGGATAGGCCTATGCACCAGTGGGGGGGTGAGGTTCTTTGCCTCACCTCTGTTGGCCCCCAGATTTGGCCTTGGTGCCAGTGGGGGGGTGAGGTTCTTTGCCTCACCTCTGTTGGCCCCCAAAATTAGACCATCACTAGTAGAAGGGAGGGGGATACAGAAATGCCACAACACCAAATCAATTGACGACTCCTAGGGAGAATTGCAACACTGGTGACACATCAGCAAAGATACGCCAGCATTACCATAATTTGTTGTATCAACAGATAGATCACAGTGCATACAAGTGATACATAGTCCAGGCAAGTTTTGTAAGCAGTTCAAAGTGGAGGAATCTATCAATATGTCCATTTCCTCCCAAGATAAATATTATTCATTGATGTATCAGTTTATACAGTTTGTTGTGATAATTATCGAAGAAGTTGTAGTTTGGTTTCATCTTTGTCTTCACCGGCACTGGGATGAAAAATAGGAATTCTGACAATGATGTTAAAGAGAGAAAGAAAAAAAAAATGTAACATTTTAACAGGTACTAAGAAAACATTTTTTTTTTTTAGAACAATTTACATTATCTTGAACAGAATTATTAAATATAATGAAAAGGAAGGATGAAAATAAACAAACAGATTTGTTAACCTGCTTATTTGTACACATATTAAAATAATTTTTAACAGCTGTTTACCCAATTTAAATTAAACCATTAAAATTATGTGAATAATAAAAAGTACTTGGATCCATTTTTTTATGAGCACTCCTCATATATGATCTATGGACATACGCACATATAGACATATAACACAAAACAGAAGTGTGCACATATAACATACAACACATAAGACAATAGTAAAGGCCTTGTAGTTTCACCTAGGTGAAATCTCCATTGCAATGTTAAAAACTCCACAGTCAAAAATAAAACTGATCAGAAAAACATCAACCTAGGTCTGTATGAGCTCAAAAATAAAATAGAACTTTATGATGTGGGAAAAAGCAATAATAAAATAGATATTGAAAAAAGCATCCTGGTTAATCACTGTCGCAGATGTAAGAATGGCCAAGCTGGAGTTCTGGATATCAGCTGTTATGGATTTGAGTCAAATCATCTTCTTTTCTATCTGTAGAAATCGTTTTGGTTAGTCTTTCTGGAATCCAAATCGGCTGCTGTTCTCCCTGTGGAAACACGCAAACAGAGCCCCGACTCCAGACAATTACTGGGTCGGGACCTTTCCATTGTCCTGTTAGAATGTCTTTCCAAAGAACTTTAGGCTTATGCACAATTTTTGGATACATATGCCTTTCCGCAGCACTAAGTCCTGATGAATCCAAATTTAAAAAGTTTAGAGTAAAAAGGGTTATTTTAAGTTTATCTTTGGGGGATATATACCCCTTTCCAATTCCCTCCTTTTGTTTTAATAAGTACATTTTAATAGTTTGATGAGCTTTTTCAACTATGCCTTGTCCCTGTGGATTGTATGGAATTCCTGTTATATGAGTAATACCAAATGATGAGCAAAAATGTTTAAAAGAGGTAGAGGTATAGCCAGGACCGTTATCAGTTTTAAACTGTTTAGGAACACCCACAGTGGCAAAATTTTGTAAGCAATGAGCTATAACATCTTTAGTTTTTTCTCCGGCATGAAGGGAGCCCATCAAAAATCCAGAAGAAGTATCAACTGTAACATGCAAATATTTTAATTTTCCAAATTCTGGCAAGTGTGTGACGTCCATCTGCCAAATATGGTTAGGTATCAGTCCTCTAGGATTGACTCCAAGATTAACTTGTGGTAAAAATGTCACACAATTTTGACATTGTTTTATTATATGTCTGGCTTGTTCTTTAGCTATTTTAAAACGTTTTTGTAAAGTATTAGCATTGACATGGAACCTTTTATGAAAATTTATAGCTTCTTCTATTGTGGAGAAAATATTTATGTCATGTGTAGATTTATCTGCTAATTCATTGCCCAAACTAAGGGCTCCAGGCAATCCTGTATGTGCCCTGATATGTCCTATAAAGAATGGATCTTTTCTGTCCCAGATTAGACTTTGTATAGTGGAAAACAAAGAGAAAACAGTAGAAGAAGGGGAAATCCTACCAGCATCTTCAAGGGATACTATAGCATTAACTACATATTGACTATCAGAAAATAAATTAAATACAGAATCTTTAAACATCATAAAAGCTTGTAAAACTGCATTAAGCTCTACCTTTTGAGCTGATTGTTTGGGTACTAAAAATGTAAAAGTTTGATCAGGGGTAACTACTGCTGCTGTACCATTATTTGACCCATCAGTGAATATATTTGGAGCATTCATGATAGGGGTCTTTCTTGTCATTTTTGGAAAAACTACAGGATGCTTAGACCAAAAAGACAACAAAGGATTAGATGGCAAGTGATTATCAAATGAAACATTAGATTTACACATGATTATTGCCCAAGTATTTAACTCATTAGCTAACTCATCAATTTGATCCATAGTATATGGAGTAATAATTTTATTGGGAGAAATCCCAAACACTCCCTTTGCTGCTTTTATTCCTTTGAGTATTAATTGTCCTACAGCCTCAGGATATCTAGTAAGAATAGTATTAGGAGAATAAGATAAATGTATCCACAATAATGGACCTTCTTGCCAAAATACTCCTGTAGGAATATTTTTTTGTTGGTAGTACAATAAATAATAAAGGCAAACATATCAATTCTATCCAAGTGCATATTTTCCATATATGTTTCAATGATTTTTAATGCCTTTCTTGCTTCAGGCGTTAACATGCGGGGTGAATTTGGATCTGATGGACCTTTTAGGATATCAAATAAAGGTCCTAGCTCTCCTGTTGGTATGCCTAGATAAGGCCTTATCCAATTTATGTCTCCCAATAACTTTTGAAAGTCATTAAGTGATTTGAGTTGATCTACTCGTATTTGAATTTTTGGTGGACGGACCATGGTTGAGGATAACAGGACTCCTAGATAATTAATTGGAAGATTTAATTGTACTTTATCTATTGCTATCTCTAGATTATAACCTTTTAATAAATTTGTAAGTGTGGCATAACATTCCAGCAGTGTGTTTTTATCTTTATGTGCCAATAACATATCATCCATATAGTGAAATATTTGTAGTTCAGGATTTTGATTTCTAAGTGGTTGAATTGCTTTGTTAATATAAATTTGACACATAGTTGGACTATTAGCCATCCCCTGAGGGAGTACTTTCCATTCATATCTCTGATCAGGACCTTCATGATTTAGTGCAGGGATAGTAAATGCAAAATGTGGACTATCCTCAGGATGAATTGGAATTGAAAAAAAACAATCGTTAATGTCTATAGCTAAAACATACCAGGTTTTTGGTAAAGCAGACAATTGGGGAATCCCTGATTGAGCAGGTCCCATAATAACCATCTCATTATTAATGGCTCTTAAATCTTGTAATAATCTCCATTTACCAGATTTCTTTTTAATGACAAAAATGGGAGTATTATGGGGAGATATGGAAGGTTGTATATGTCCTTTCGCTAATTGTTGTTTAACCAGATCATGGGCTACTTGTATCTTTTCTTTAGTCAGGGGCCACTGAGGAACCCACACTGGTCTTTTTGATTTCCAAGTAATTTTTATTGTCTCAGTGGCCCTTTCTGAAAATCCAACCCATGTCTGTCTGTTTCTTGATCTATTTGAATTGGTGCTGCTATATTTTGTCCTTGTTTTCCTAATCTTTTTTCTTTTTTAAAACCTTGTCTAGCCCTAGTAGTGGGCGCATTAGGATTGATGTTATTTGTTAACGTCAAACCTAATTGATCTAGGACATCTCGTCCCCATAAATTTACAGGAAGATGATCCAATACATATGGCTGTATAGTTCCCTCACATCCTTCAGGATCCTTCCAATCTAATACCATTGCACTTCTATGGGGATTAGTCGCCACTCCTAGGCCTCGAAGCGTTTGAGTGGCTTGTTGTAATGGCCAATGTTTTGGCCATTCCTGACTAGATATGATGCTAAGGTCTGCACCTGTGTCCAGTAGCCCATTAAAGTCGTGTCCTTGAATATTTAGTTTTAGCATGGGGCGAGAATCTAAATTTAAAGACAGCATAGCCCAATCTACACCTGTGGAGCCCAATCCCCTGGTACCTCTTTCTACAGTACGACTGAAAAATTTATCATGTAGGCTGGGTATTATTAGTAACTGTGCTATTCTATCCCCTGGTGAGATAACTGATATGCCTCTTGGAGAACTAGCTATAATTTTTATTTCACCTTCATAATCGGGATCAATTACCCCGGGACTTATCATAAGTCCTTTTAGTGTAGAAGAACTGCGTCCCAATAATAAGCCTACCGTTCCTTGGGGAAGAGGTCCTTTTACTCCTGTGGGAATGATTTGAATTCCCATCTCTGGAGTTAGTACTGCTCTTGCAGAGGCGCAGATGTCCAGCCCTGCGCTCCCTCTAGTTTGTCTGATGAGGGATTTAATGGATAATGTGTCCTGGGCACTACCTTGATGGTGCTGCTGGGTTCCTTCATTGCCCCGTATATTTGTGGTTTTGGGCCCCGGAGCATTGGGCCCTCCAGTCCGTTTTTTGGCAATGGAGCCTGATGCCTTTCTCCACGATATCGTGGGTAAACACTTGATCCTTGTCCGTTTTTTGATAATGGAGTGCCCTCTATGGTGGTTTGAGAACGGCATTCATTAGCCCAATGTCTCCCTCTACGGCATCGTGGGCAAATACCTGGTATTCTATTCCTTTGATACCTAGCTTTGTTAAACCCTCCTCCTATGGGGCAATTCCTTTTAAAATGTCCTGTCTGATCACAATTGTAGCATGTTTTTGGCCTGGCATCTAAAGCCTGTTGTACTGCTGCTAAGACTTGTCCTTGTTCATTAATGTCTCTACATAATTTAATATATGTGTTTAAATCTTCATGTTTCCATGGTCTAATGACCTCTCTGCAGCAACGATTTGCTTTGTCATAAGCCAGTTGTTTTATAAATGGCATTGCCTGTTCTACATCTCCAAATATTCTAGAAGCTGTCTGAATAAGCCTATCTACAAATTCAGCGTAAGGTTCGTTAGTTCCTTGTATTACCTTAGATAACTGTCCTTGTAAATCTCCATGCCCCTGTAAAGTTTTCCATGCCCTAACTGCATCTGCAGCAATTTGTGCGTATACACCAGGATCATATTCAGTTTGTTGCCGTTGACCCTCATAAGGTCCCTTTCCTAACAACATCTCCAGATTTCTTTGAGGGTAACCGGCTGCTGTATTTCGCCTAGCTGTCTCCATGCAGAATTCCTCATTGGCAACCTTCCATAACAAATATTGTCCTCCATTTAGCACAGATCGACACATGTTAGCCCAATCTGCTGGTGTCATGTCTAAGTTGGTAATAGATTCGACCATGCTTATGGTGAAGGGTGCTTGCGGGCCATAGGTTGTTACAGCCTCCTTTAATTGCTTTACTGTTTTGAAATCTAAAGCACGGTGAATTCGTTGCCCTCCTGCCTGCTCAAGTACAGGGCATGCTAGTCTTTGGGATCTTGCCTTAGGATTTTGTGCATCAACTACGAGAGTTGAGGGCAGCTCAGCTGTAGGTGGAGCTGTTGGTTGAATTACGCCCTCTGGTGATAGAACGGAGTTAGTAGCAGCCTCCTGTTGTAACTCCCCAACTGATGGTCGTTTTTCCTCTAAGCTTTCTTTCTTCAAATTTTCCTCTGTCTGACTAGCTGGAGAGACCTTCTCTTTTGCTTGACCTGACATGTTTTCTACCACAGTTTGGACCTCTAACAATTTACTTAACAGTTTTTTGGTTTGTTTTTTACTAGTTTCTAATCTACTATAAAGGTAACGCAACCCGATAAGGTAGCATAAAACAAAACCGAAACAGAATGAAACAAAAACGGAGCAAAGAATAGTTGTATCAATTTTCTCTTTCTCCGGGCCAAACAACTTCAAGCCTTGAGCCAACCATTTTTCCCAGTTTGCCTGAGAAAATTCTAGGGATAGGCAGCTTGAAACAAAAACAAAATAAATCAAAAGAAGAACACATTGTTTTTTGAAATGGTCACCCATTCTGTCGCCTTCCCTCAGG